>NW_027249088.1:0-600000 GCF_030848795.1 Temnothorax nylanderi | reverse complement strand
GAAATGGATTTCGGCGAGGAGAGAAAATCGTGCCTCTACGAAAGTCAGACGCGAATTTTCCAGGAATACGTTCCCCGCTTTTATATTGGCTGTCGCCCTGCACCGTGCACACCTTACACAATGCACCTGTCCGCGCGCGCGCTCAGGTGTCGTGTGTCCAGGTCGGGCCTGGTAATCCTCGAGAAACCGCGCGCGTCTCCCCCGCCGGTCCTTGATCCCCCGGTACACGAGGACGTGATCAGACTGAAACTCAACTCTCGGGGCTCTCCCGATCGCCCTTTCGAGGACGAATCTCATTGCGGCAATTTCGCAGAGAGCCAAATTTGCCTAAACAAAGATATTCTACCTGATTGCATGCAAATGCGGGTGTAAAGTTTTACTCTGCGTATTAGTCTCGCGCTTTTGCCATTAAAATTTCAGGCGACTGCTTTGCGTGTAAAAATTTCACGATACGCACTGCGGAAAATTTTCACGAGAAAAATTCTAGGAGCGGAAGCTCTTATTTGCCCATTTATTCTCGTCTAATTTTATTTATCCGAAGATATTGATCTTTGCTTTTGCGCGCCGAGTTTAGAATGCGCAGAAATCAGTCTCTTCCGAAGGACAATATCAGTTTGATGCGAAACTGTAATTTGAGATAATATTTTCACGCCAAGCATTTGTAAATTGCGTCAAAGGACGGGGCATTATTCGATTGTTGCTGAAAAAGATTGTCTTCGGCTCGCCGAAGGAATCCGTAGCTCCGGGATGTACAATTTCTGGGACGGAAACTTATGAATAACATGCACGACTCGCGGTATCTTGTGTCCACAAGCCGTAAGCTCCTCGGGGAATCAGTTCCCGGCGTATCCTGTGTACTTCTCCACATCCCTTGCAACCGTAGAGACGGTTCCTAGTGGAAATTTCCTCCTTACAGCTTCTTATGTAAACAGCCCTTATTGTTCTTTGCACGCGAAACAGCATTAATGTGGTTTCCTATTTTCCTTCTGCAGCATTATACAATACTTAAAAGTGCAAGAGGTCAATGAAGCGGACAATACCATTTTACAGTATACTTTAAAAGACTTTTTCCTAAAAATTTAATATCACATTTTTATATGATAAATATACAATCCAAAAACATTCTTTTTTCGTCTTGAAAAATAATCTCGATCGAGTCCGCAAAAATTTGCGTTATTATAGATAAGTTTGCATTATACATTTTTTGAAACTAAAACGATATAACTTTCAAATGTGTGAAAATGACTTTGGAATTGCGAATAAGAATCGTGAACTATATATTTTTTTAATTATCTTTTCTTTAAAAAAAAACTCCGATTTAGAGTTAATCCTTTAAAACTTTAAAATACCATCGATTTTTGAGGTCAGAGACAACAAAAATACAGCGGTGTAAAAGTAACGAAGGTAATGAGAGAAAATAATTCTTATGTGTGTAATACGGAGGCGCGTAACGAGAGAAAGAGATAAGTATACTTTTCAGTAACTTACACATGGGTTAAACCCATTGTTCAGCACCCTCCTTCCTACAATGCATCCCCCATCCACCCGCAACTAACCCATTCTACTACTCTCTGCCCTACTGCTCGAGCGCGCCGTGAGAAACACAACCGATACGACGGAAGCTCGCCCGGATTTCCCGAGCGCCGACAGTTTTATTGGCGGAAACTTCGCTTGTTCGACCGTCTGTTTTTCCCCGTCGATAGTTTGCGGTACGGCGGCGGCGGCGCGGCGGCGGCCTGGGGAAACTTTCGGATCAACTGCGCGAAGAGACTTTCCTAGACTTTCCCCGACGGCTTTAGAGTCACTTCGGTTTGCATTGTCTGCCGGTGTCTGTCAGTCGGTACTTCCGAGTGGAGGGATGATTGCCGCGAGGGGTGTGGGAAAGGGCGCGATCGAAATTCCGTGTCTGCCACCGCGCGCGCGACTCGAGTGGGTTAACAACTTCTCGAATGGCATTAAGACTGTATCGATGTTGCTCAAGACGCGCCATTCACGTGGGAATTAGGCATCGGCGTAATCTTATCGGCGAGTACGGATCGATTACCGAACAGATGTTTTATTCAGAGAATTTTGTAACAGAGGTCAACAACTTTTTATTTTTATGAATCACGGTGGTGGAATATAAATTTTTAGGTACATTTTTACATTTTTATAGTCAAAATCATTAATCATTATCACAGGATAAAATTATCGACGGAAAAATACAGATATTTTTGTCACAATTGTGTTTTAATGAAAGCGAAAAATAATTATGCTTAATGACGTCTTCTAGACGGTTATAATAAAAAATAGATATTTCCTACATTTTATTTCTACGGTTTTTCTTTACTATAACATAAACTGATTTAGTGTACTTTATTCGAGTCCCCCCTCCCCTAAAAAAATAAAAATCCAAGAGTATCTATATAGGAAAATAAAATTACATCTCCTTGGAGTAAAGAAACTGAGGCACCTGTTAAATTCCCGCTGAGGAAAAGTCGAGTCGACGTTCATCGAGGAAAATACGTATCGTATTTTCCAGCATTTTAACGTAGAAATTGCACGGTTGCGAGAAGGTATATAGCAATGACGGCTGACGTTTCGTGCCGGCGATTTCTTTCTTTTTTCTTCTCTCTTCCTCTCTTTTTTTTTTGTTCGCGGTTGCACTCCGCGGCTCGCTCCCAACCCGAAGGAAGGCACCCCGCGCGCACCTTTTGCAACAAAGTATCGGCGAATTCGCCGGCACGTGACACTCTCCCACATGCATCACGACGTAAAAGGGCCCCTGTCCGTTTACGTTGCCAGGCGGGCGCAATGTTGCTCTGATCAATAAATTGCGCCGCGGCCGACGGACGGAGCTATCCCGCATCGATTCGCATCGCCGCGATATTAAACGCTGAAAATAAATCGCGGAGCGGCTCGTCGCGATCGATAGATCGTTACACGGGCAAGGGCCGGCGGGACTTTGCGATTGATTGGTGCGCGCAGTCAGCTGATGGGAGGCACTTGCGGGAAGGCACCGCGGCTCTACATCCTGCGAATTTTAAACGAGTTGGCAAATGAATCAATGTAGAACTCGATGGGAACTTATTCTTACAAAGTATCTAAATAATGATTTTCTTTTAATTTATTTATCTGAACTTAACTTTTACTCTCTTCAGTGGAAACTTAGTGAGAGCTTCTCGGTGAATCTAATTTAACTCCTGGAATCCTGTTTTGATCAATTCTTCGAACATCCTTTTAAAGTCTCTAGTACCGCGCTTCTTCTCTTAATAACATATTAGATTAATACGATATTAAATTAATTGGATTACATGCTTTAGAAAAAGATTTGAATAAATTTAATATGATATATACTCTTCAGAAGATTTAATCTAATTTTTCAAATGTATTCCTTGCCGTCAAGGATCGCGAAGCTTCTTGTGTATATATATGTATAGGTATATCTGTATACATATCCCGCTTTTGATATCATAAATTTAGATTAAATGAAGTTCAATCTTTATCAAAGCGGAAGTGGGTCACTTCAGTACTACGGTCTACGGTGCTGAATTTTCCGCTCGCCTCGGATGCCGTAATCCCTGGGCAACGTCAAGCAAGAGAGCGGAGCGTCGTCGTCCGTCTTTGATAGCGGTGCTCTCCATATTATCTCATCGCAGATTATGGAACGTGCCACGCATATTTCCGAGCGTCCAAGAACGCTCCGGTCGAGTCGTTCGGTCGCGACGCGATGCACAGCACAGCCGGTGCCTGCGGCGTTACAGCGCAGCGCAGCGCATCGCAGCGCAGCGCAGCGCATCGCGGCCGCGGCCGCGCGCGCGTTGCAACGGGCAGCTGGAAAACGTATTTCACGCTAAATTACGAGCCTGTCCCGGCCACAACCGCGAGATTCCAGCCGGACATTGTATGCAATAGACACATCAGGGGATAGATAGAACGTCCGGGACGAGCGCGCTTTTTGACTCGCCACTTTCCGCGGTGACGCGCTCTTTCCGCCGCGGCGCGGCGCAATCCCCCGGAACCTGTAACCAGACCGCGAAACTGGGCCAGAACTGTAATGTGACTCCCCGGCGCTATATAAGCGCTACTTTGAATGGCATTTGGCTGTGTCTGTTTCAAATTACACGTGCATTCAGAATTGCGCGAGATGTAAAGTTAGTTAACCGCGCAAGGCATCCTTCGCGGTCGGTGAATATTTGTGCTGCTTCATTTATTTATAATTATGTTACTCTAAATGAAATAAATCGAGAAATCCATCCTTCACCGCGCAACTGCTGAATATGTTACGAATTATTTTGATATGGAGATTATTATCATCATCCTTTTCCAAATTTAATTCTCCCTAATTTTAATAATAGGTACACCAAGTTTTTAGAGATTTTTTTCTAAATTTATCTAAATTTTATATATTGTTTCCAACATAGAACACATATTGGAAGTATAATAATTTGCCATGGATATAACGTAATATCTATTTATGGCTGTATATAGATATAATTTATTTTCGCTCGCTGAACGGCGGAATCCAATTTTCCAGAACTCTCTTCATCATCGCATTTCGAATTCAACCGTAGTTTTTTTTTTAAATAATTTCAGATTCGCGGTTTTATTCCTCCCAGCGTTTTATTTCGCGCCACCGCCGAGAGAAACCGCATTACGGCTGCTGAATTATTTTCCACTTTTTTTCGTCGCGTTATTAATCTTCTCCGATCCTCAATTTTCGATAATCTCGGTTCGTGTATCATTTCGCTCCTTTCCGATACACCGAAGATGAAAGGGTACAATCTTGCTTCTACGAGACGCGCGCTCGGCGCGCTACATACACGCGATACCTATGTACGTTACGTAAACGTACGCGGAGAAGAAACAGAGAGAGAGAGAGAGAGAGAGAGAGAGAGAGGCTGAAATAGCTAATAGGAGAGGAAGGAAGGCGCGAGGAGAGGCGAGAGATGGGGTGGGTTCGCTGCTTCGTGCAGCGGACGCGGAGAGAGTGATTTAATCAAGCCGTCTGCATTCGATTATCGGTCCGCAGTTACGTGGATCGTTACGTCGTTTCTCCGTGCAGAACGCGATTCGCCTTGCGTTAATTTCGCGCTCGTGCACTCGCTCTCTGGTCCGCCGGGCTCGTTCACGTTTAAGACGCGCTCACGCAGCTGCGACAGATATAGCATCTGGGGGAGGTGGTGGAAACGTCATAACTCAAAATGCGAACGCGTTCGGAGGGAAGTTTTTAAAGAGCTGGAGCCGCAGAAAGAAAATGGTAAACGTAATCACTTTAAATCATATCACCTTAAGAAAGATAAGTGAGCAAATTTAATATATAATTGTATTATAGAATTACTTCGACAATCGATTATCAATTTCACATTTCTGGATTTATTTTTCTATATATTTTATAATATACTAAGTTTTTAGAAATTTTTTTTTAATTTCTCTAAATTTTATTTAATGTAAGGTACATGTATTTCTATTGAGAGCAATTTGCCACGGGTGTAATTTTTATTTATGGTTCTAAATATAGTTTATCGATCAAATTGTCTGCTTTAATCCTTAAGCAGCGGTATTTCTACGGCGTTACTTTGGACACATCTTGGTTGCGTTCACTTAATGTTTTAGTTACTGCCGAGTATTAAAGGAGCCTTACATATTTTATTCATCCGAAATCTTACGATTATTCCTTCGATATATGTAACAGTTTCTGCAATAGGTTTTATTAAAGCTTCACGTAGCTCATTACTGTTCCACCAATCCGATCAAATGTTCGTTAAGAACGAATTGATTTTCCATTATTCGAAGAATTCGACCACATACTTAATGACTTTTTTAGCAGGCTTAATTTTTGAAAGATATATATATATTATGTGTTAGAAGATAATCGAGTTGTGTTGTCGAAGTGTCTTACCTTTTAAATATTAAAGAAGCAGACGCTCGTTATTTGCTTCTTTACTTAGTCAGTTGCTCCCTTTATTCGCTCGAATTTGGCTTCTTGACTCTCTCATTTTGTGTAAATCTTTAAAAATTCAATAAAATCCTTAAAGATTTGCCTTAAAAAAAAGCTCTTATTATCTATGTTTATCGTTAATCCAATTTGTCTAAAGTTCGCTATTTAATTTGAGTAACTCTACGATTATCAGTTGCGCTAATTTAACTTAACAACCGCCAATTTATCGTGTTTCTAAGACGCAGCGTATCGATCAGGTTAGGTTAGGTTCTGTCAATATTTTATCTGGATGGATCTAATGGAACCATAGAGGCTTAGGTGAACGACGACGAGGCCGTTAAGCGAGCACAAATTGGCCGGTTTCCGATAAATATCGACTCGGGCGTAAAGCTGCAAGAGCTTTACGAGATTAATAGTCTTACCCGGACGCCATGATGAGCAACGGGAGTCGCCGCCATCTTGGAAATCGCCATCGCGAATATACCGTCGCCGTGCCATGATGCTCCCCGCGAACCTCCGCCCTTCGTTTGCCGAACCTAACTGAGTGTAACTTAGCCTAGCCTCTCACGAAATTACCCTACCCGACCGCGGGGTGTAATTAAATCGTTACAGCAGCCTCGCCGCGAGGAGATCAGCTCTGGAAAATGGCGGCCGCTTTGAAGGCGCTCACGGCAATTCGCCGAATTTAGCGGCGCTCAAGTCCCCGTCGTGATTCGATTATACGATATTAATTGCGAACCTAGGCGAGCATATTCAAGCGCCCTTTACTTCCCAACTAATGGAACTTGTCTTCCACTCTTTGAGGGAAAACGTTAACTCGTTCACTTTGCATTCACGCTTAAGGTTAACTTGGGCGACGCAACCATGAAGCTTCTTCGAAGTTATCTTTACCTTATTTTATACATAAACCTCGAGGGTGAAAAAGAGCGAGAAAGAGGATTTTAAACAAACTTTGAAAGAATATTTTTCAATATTTTTGTATCTAAAGTTGGAATCAAGATTGTGCTGAAATTTATTTTTTTTCTTTTTAATCTAATTACTAGAAGAATCACTCTTAAATCATTCTAATGCAGATATATGTTCGCGAAACGGAAGACTGGATATACCGATATCGCGATCGCCAACCCGAACCTCTAAATCAATGTAACCCTAACCTAACCTAACCCGATCGCCGGCGGATGCCAGCTCGCGTTTAGAGCAATGGCGGCGGGGCAATGGATGCGCGGCCTATGTATCATAATCTCGACAGTCCGGGGGTTAGTTAGCAGTTTGTTTGTACCCGAATATCCGGCCGTCCGGATGCCGCATGCCGCGTCGCCGGATGCGGCGAGGCGCGCGGAGACGCATACTAACGGCGCGCGGCCGAATAGTTCGGATGTGCCGCGCTTTTTCGAAACGAGGTTGAAGCTCCTTCGTGCACCTGTTCGTGTCCGGGATTCTCAAATAACGAGAAGCACGAAGAACGGAATACCAAGATAAAATCGAGGGAAAATCGATAAGAGTCGTTTAAACTTGTTTTTAAATTTTCGCGTTTTAAATTTGTGACGTCTCGATCGACGGGAGAAAAATAGAGCCTTGGCGGGTTTCCATTGTTAAGAATGATTATTATCATATTTGGATCATTAATTTATTATATTTATCTTATGACAAATGGAAGATGATAAATTTACCATATGATGAATGGATATATGAATTTATCATATTTGGAAAATAAATCTGACAAAACTATATCGATTTTACTTACATTAGTCATAACGCTGACGAAAATAAAAGAATCGTGAAGCATTAAATCGGGAAGTGAATGTATTTTTGTACATTATTGTTATAAGTATATACGCGAGGAGAATAATGTTTCTGAAATTAAGACTTCGCTGCAACTCGGAGATTCATTTATCTCGCAAGGAGGTAAACATAATTAAAAAATACACCTCCCCAAGCTGATCCGCGAGCGAACTTCTCTCGTTTAGATCTCTCCGAGTAGCGCAGAACGCGAATTTACGAGCACGTATATTGATTTTACGTGATTCATTGTGAGTTTCAGGATATTCCGTAATACAATACTTCTATATTTGAGGCCACTCTACGATATCATGCCGAACGGTTTATAAAATCGAAACATCCAGCAAAATAGCAATAATTCAAATAGCATCGATGTGTTGACCGTTCGCATTCATCAATTTTAATCAACGGTAATCGATAAGTGCAACATGGGCTCTTTTCGCGCGAGCGAGCGCGCGCATTTTCGATTTAATAGACGGCTGTTTAATTTTGCGTTTTTCCCGCATCAATGCTGATTGAATTACCCATCCGGCCGTCCCGAACGCACTGTCTCCATTTCCTCTCGCGCCGTTCCGACCCAACGACCTGTGACCTTCCGCCATCCACCATCCACTATCCGCCGGCTTCTTTCATTCGATGCCCTCGATGTCTACACACTTCCGTGCGCACTTCGATGCCGTGCTCTACAGTGTGTTTCAAAGGCCGGTTAAACGCGAATTGAGCTAATTAAATTAATTAATCGAATGTCTGTCACTATCCGACGAAACTAATAGAAATTACGATAGTTGTAAAGCATAGCTCAAAGAACTTACAGGTACATTAAAATTTGGAGGGAAATATTTAATTATTATTTTATATATATCACAGAATTTAAGAAAATGCGAGAAATAATATTTCTTCATTCCTAATCTAAATTAAAATATCCACTTAAGAGTTTATTTTATAGATTTATAGTTTATTAATTAATATTTATAATAATTGTCATTTAATATTGAATATTTAGAAGTTATGAGGACGGAAGTTGAACATGAGAATTATTTTTTTAATAATTATTTTTAAGGTCGATTCTTTATAATGGATCCGAAAAGATTCGTATGACGGATAGATGGTTTTTACGACCTCGTCGGAGCGAGATGGAAAGACACTGCCGAAAAGTGTTTTCGCATTAAATATGAACACGCGGAGAGGATGAAACGTGGCAAAATAAATGGCGGGGGAGTATATCATGGTAATGCAGGTTACTCGTAATTCATGGCAACGCGCGCGGGAACCGCGGCGTGATGGGAGGCGATATTAAAGTGATTTTCATTTTTCGTACGATTCATTATATCTGCCACATTAAGGAGTGTCGTTAATCATCGGGGCGTTATTAAACGCCGCCGAAGATAAGACGACCGATTAAATTTCCGAACAAACGTGCGGATTAGCGCATTGCACGCTAATCGTATGATTTATACATGTACGATTTGTACACACATACGTGTGTCTGTAAATGTTATAATTTAAACTCACCGTAGACGTGATCTGAATTTCAGATGAGGAATCCGGGGTCTACACGGGGAAACCTTTGCCCACTTATAGACCGAGCTCGCAGTTGGTGCCCCTGGGAGGTACACTCAGACTCTTCTGCGAGGCTTACCTGGGCAAGGTTGACCTGCCCGACGCCAAGAACTCCGTCACCTGGTCGAAAAGCGACAGCAACGTGACACTGCCCAGTCACGGTAGGATAGCGCAGCACAGAGTGTCGCGGTAAGTCGAGAAAATAATTATACGCGGAACATATTTCCACCCGGTAAATATATTAAACGTATTTGAATAGTTTGTAGAAATTCTGTAATTAAGAAAGGTACGCAATATTAAAAATAAGAAAGATAATTGTTCAAGAAACTATAAATAAAGAATATATCTCTACCTTACAATTAGAGATAAAGAATCGTATTTCCAGTTTTTCAGGTCAGATAAAGTATTATTGGCAGTTGTTCTATGAAACATATCAGTTAAATTACTTTATTAAAAACTGAATAAATCAAGTTGCTACTTTTATTTTATATCTAAAAAATACAGCAAAGGAGATGCTGTATGGAGATATGGTTCTTTACTTCTAAGGTACAGATATAAAGAGAAACTAGAGAGATAACGCAGAAATAAATATCGAATAAAATCATTTCAAGACATTTTCAGTCAAAAATTTATAGATTGGACTCGTATTGATGTCTTGATATTAAAATAAACATAATGTAATAATTGAAAAGATAACTGAAATTGAACGAGATATTTACAATAAGAAAACAATTCATTTAAAAAACTAGTTTTATAACGCAGAGAAAAATCGCAAGACTTTAGAAACTTTTAATTGTAGAAGCGGATTTAGAAGACATGTCGACGTGTCCCGAGAGAAAGATCTGGATATTAAAATTATTAAACATATATTAAAACAACTTTAGAGAGAAAGTACTAAAATAAAAAGAAATATTTATAACAAACTAAAATAAAATAAACTTTAAAGAACTAATAACTATAATGCGAGGATAAACTGCAAGACTAGAGACTTTTGCGAGCGGATTTAAAGATCGGAACCGTGTCGATGCCTCGATCTGAATAGAATCTACAAAGTGTCAAAGGCAACGGTATAGCTGAACGCCTTGTGCGAAGCAGCGCGCGTAAGTACGTGAACATTCGGCTGGCTCAGCAACGTTCTCAGTTCTTCTGGCTCCTCATCCCCGCTGCGTCGGACGACGCTGCGTCGCGTAGGTCGTCTCTTGCGAGAGCGGGGGAGAGCTACTCTCTATTCCCTCGTAACTCAATTTTCCCGGCGATGCGGCCGTCACGGCGCATCGCCACGGTAAACACGGGCAAAACCACCGACTCGGCAACATACATCGCCGATGAGGAAGCCCGCCCCGCCCTGCGCCGCTCCGCACCGCGCCGCGGCACCGGCATTACAGGCGAAATTACTCCCCCGTGCTGCTCGCTCGGGATCCTACGCGGGCGACGCGTGCGAGAGCGGACGATTCGCCGTCAAGCGCAATTTTATTCCGCCGGATAATTGGATCCTCGGGGCCGCAGACTCTGAGGCGTCGTTCCTCGGTTTCCGGCCCCCCTTCTCGCTCGGTCCCGCACATCTCGGCATTCCCCGCGAGCGCCTGGAGCCGAAATCGTTGTGAGAAAGTCAGTTCGGAGATTTTGACTTTAATTGTATTCTGTGTCTACTTCGTTATTTTAACGAGATCTTCCATGCATCCGGGAAGCGTGAACCGACTTAGATATTTTCGATTAATGAAGTAGCGGGTCTCGGGAGAAATTTTAGAATAGATGTGAAATGAACGGAAGATTTGAATATTTTGAGAACGATCTGTGTCTTCTTAAAATAAAACATCGTTTATATTTAGCTTTGATTCATGCATTCAATGTGTTAAGTAACAAGCAAATAAACTAAGACTGATTTAATAAGTAATGATATTAGATCGTTTCACATTACGGAATTTTTGAGAACAAACTTCCTATTTTTAAATAATTTTCTGTTTTATATGTATAAGATAAAACTTCACTCATATAATTTAACCTCGATTTACTTTAATAAACAAATAAAATGAGAATGACCTATAATAATGGTATTAGCTCATCAATTGTCCGCAAACTTTTTATGCTGTCGAACCCTTTAAAAAATTAGTTGTTTTAGTATATATATATATATATATATATATATATATATAATATATATAATTGAATCAGTTTTTAAATATTTTAATACATATAGTTTTTTATACAGCAGTAAATTAAATTGCATATTATTAAGTTAAATACCAGAATTTCTTAAACATTTTTCAACACAGTTTACGCACCATTACGTTAAGTAATAAACAAATAAGCTGAAACTGATCTAATAAGTAATGATATTACTTTGCAATATTCGATATTGCTAAAAATAAAAAAAAATCAGCATTTGAATCCGGCGCGGCGAGTCGAGTTTAACGATCGTTTTTGGAGTCCGCAAGACAATAAGAATCTGTCGTAACATCCTGCGGCGGCGGCGGCGTGTGTCGGGTAACGTAATGGACTCCCCGAAGAATACGTGCTCGCGAAACGAGCGCATTCGTCTCTCAAGGCGAGTGGGAAAGAGAGAGAGAGACTATTCCGAATTCCCCGAGCGCGAACGAGCCGCGGCGCGGCGCGTCTCTTAATTAGTGGTCGGATTCGCTGCCTGTACATCTCGCCCTCGCACGCCGCCCGAACGCCGTTGTTCGTGTAAACTAGACTTTACATCAGCGGCGAGCCGGTGGTTCGCGCCGGCACGGGGGGAAATTGAGTTAAGCCGGAAGGGCCGAGGGTAGTCGGCGCTCCGGGAAAGGGGACAGAGTGAGATTTATCTTAACAATAACCCTTCAGGCGCGCGACGTCGTACCGGGGCGTCTTTTAAAAATAAGTGCGAAAAAGGTGTGGAGAGCGGCGCGCGCAAAACGGAACTCCGTTATCCCGAGCTCTTCCGAGAACGATGCTTACGAGCCGTTTACTTTTTGAAAGTGGTGTAAGTTCAATTTCGAAAGAAATAAGTTAAAACTTGTTTCTTTTACAGATTTTTACTTACCTTTTATTTTTTTTTCTATTTTGAAGTTCAATGCTTTACAATATTTTTCCGAATGAATCAATAGAAGCTTGGTTGTTAAACGAAATTACATAAATGATTCTTTTGAAAGTGATATAAGTCGAGTTTTGACAATTTGTTTCAAACCGCGAACGCCCTTGAGCAATAATTCGAACAAATCGTTTGCACGAGAAAAGGTGCTCAAGTAAACAGCCTTAGGCTGTACGGTTCAATTGAATTAAGATATCGTTAACAACACTGTATGCTGCAAATGATAGCTCTGTTTGTTCTAAAAATTATTAATTATTAATCTTAAATATTTATATCGAATTAATATAATTTGACATAATATATTTAATAACATATTTTTGTTATTTTTTATTACTATTTATATTTTAAAATTATATTTATAATCTACTTTGATTAAAATTTAAATATAAATTTTTATAAGACATTTTATAAGTGGTTTTGATAACTCATTATTTTTGCAAGTGGTATACGTCTACTTGCGGTCAACAAAAACATTGTTTTAATAAACGTTTTAATTTTATAAAAATGCTCACATAATAAAATTGCACATGTCTAGGATGTTAAAAACATTAAACAAGCATCTGAGCCCTGTTTAAAAATATTTTTAAACAGAGTAAAATGCATAACATTAAATATCTGAAAACAAGAAAAAAACGGCAATAAAAATCGACGAACATTGGAAGCGCGTTGTGACCAATGAAAAATAAGATTTGTGGATAATATAGATTTCAATAAATTGAAATATTCATGTGCTAAAGTGTTTTATCAGTTGTTTAAGCAGAGATGGAAGTACGATGTTTAGAATTGAGTTTAAAATCCGAAGAATATCCGAGTGGAAATTGGTCTAGTCAATCTGATTTTACAGCTAATGGCTGGATCACGCAGGCTAGATATGTTACCTAGCCATTGACTAGCTTAGTATTACTAGCTATAATTTATGAATAATTCTTCGCTGTCTAGTACTTTTCTAGCCCCTGCACTGTAAATATTAGAATAGATGGCGCTGGAAACTTTCAAAAAATTAGCCAGCCGTTGTCTAGCCATTACTAATTAAAAATTTGTTAGCATTCGAACAGTGAGGTTATGTCATTCTTGAATAGTTTTTTCATAACTATCATTCTCCCGAATGGAAATTGATGTGACAAATCTTATTCTACAGCTATAATGGCAGTATCACGCAGGCTAGATATATTACCTAGCCATTGACTAGTTTATTGTTAGTATATTAGCTATATAATTTATGAATAAACTTTGCTATCTAGTACTTTTCTAGCCCCTGCACTGTAAATATTGGAATAGATGGCGCTGGAAACTTTCAAAAAATTACCAGCCATTGTCTAGCCACTACCAATTCTTTAATAGTTTTTTCATAACTATCATTTTATTATATATTAGAAATGTGATTTTGAGAATTATTAAATATCTCGGCAATCTTTACTGAACGATATTTTTACATAAAGTTTAAATTTTAATTGTTTAACATATTCGTATTTATATATTATAGACAGTATTGAGCATTTAAGGTATTAAATATTGTTTAGCAATTTTAAAAAAATTTCAGGTTTGTATTTTATATTACGTTATAACATATAAGGAGAATTTAAGCTGAATTATTACTAATACTCGATAGCGTAGTGGATAGAGTGAATAACGACTGTCACCCATCAGCAGCGGCGCCCAACAACAGTACCAAGTTCGAATCCTTCGGTAAATGGAAATATTTTAACTTACAAAATTTAATATAATGTTGTAACAAAACTTTAGCAAAAATGCAACAATGAAAAAAATTGAAAATTAATTTTTCCATATATTTTTAATCTAGCCCAGGCTAGCTGATTACTAGACAGTTTTTCTAAGCTCGCTATGAGACAATATATTTGTCGAGTATCTAGAACTTCTAAGCGTTACATTACTGGACAGGGGCAATATAGAACTAGTATTGGCTAGTTGATGACTGGATGCCGGCGAGGTTAAATTTCCACTCCGGTAGATAATAAAGAGAGATACAATTTCCGGGAAACGTGACGCTTTTAACTCGTTCCACGCAAAAAGCGAGGAACGAGTGAAAAATGGAAAATGGGTATTAAAAGCAGGGTGGAAATTTATACAAATGAAATGAAAGATTAAAGTTTTATTTATTTACGATTTAATAATCCGCTCTATTTTCCATTTTCCAGAGAACTTATTTTTCTTTCGTCTCTTACCTCTCGGTTTTATATTTCATATTTCATATTATGAGCCAAATCGAAGGCGCTTCTGTGGACGTCTTACGTTGAAAATATCGGAATTGACGCGACGCGACGCGTTCCAGGTTCCAGGATTAATTTTGCTCGTCGCGCAAGAGCGAATCGAAATTCCGCGTTCTTGAGGAACTTGGCGGAATTGATGACGCCCATTGTCTTGAGATAAGGACTCGAATTAACTTACAAGGAGGGTGGGCACACATTCCGGAAAACGGAAACGAGGGTGCGTTCAGGACCGACACCCGGCAAGGAGAGTACAAGAAGGGTTCGCGAATTTCGAGGATTCGCGCGCACAAGAGGTCGGATTATTAAATATTTAATTAACACCCGTGAAACGGCGTTCTCTCGCGTCGACGAGACTCGGTCGTTGAAACAAACCCGCGCCCGGGAATACGATAAGAATGTAGTGGCGGTAAGTATCATTGTTAACGTCTTGCGACAATTCTTTTTTTTTATAGATATATCGTTTTATGTCATTATAAATATCTGCTGTATTCATCGGTCGGATGGAGAAAAGAATCGATGGTTTCGGAATAAAAATAGACAGTCTGCGATTATTTTCGTAAAGATAAAATTTTCGATGGGGAAATGCGAATTATTTAGCCACTCGTTGCACATTTACAGACTCTCTTATATCTAAATTAATCAATATCTTTATTACTTCAGCTTGTGCAAAGTGGTGCAGGCTCTCTTATCAAAATTTAGGATTCTTCTATTTTATACAGTAGTCGTCAATCGATTCACCGCTCGGCGAATAAATCTTAATGCGCCGCGACGGCGAACGCCGCGTGTCAAAAGCGGGATTTTTGCGCGCAATAATTCCCGAATTTCGTAATCGCGCGTTTGTCGCAGATGCGCGCTCGGTATCGCGTTTCTCACGAAGGTGGGCGGGCGCACGTCTCACGGGGAAATTTCGGAGTTGTCCCGCAAACCAGTCCTCCAATTAGTGGCTACGTCCGGTGTCCCGGATCGTCTCTCCCTCCCTCCCGTCCACCCTCGTGCCCGATGTCGCGCGGCATCGAGGTGCGACGCAGGCAGGCAGGTAGATGTAGCCCGGAGAGGACTGGCCGAGGGCAACATTGCGACGTTTATGACAGCCGAATGGAGCGACACGCATATGCATGTTGCATTACCGCGCCATATGGAGACAATGTAGCATGATTAAACAGTCACGCGATGCAAACTACAGCCCCGTGTTCGACGGGACGCGGTTAGCTGCAACCGAAACGGCCGGCCTGTTTGCGAAACGCAAGCAGTCGTGCGTCTTTAAACGCGAGGCTTTCCCCTATTTACGACGGCGGGGCACACGAACGGAGGAAATTAAACGTAAAATATAAAACCGACTGAGTGGGAACGCGGGGGAGAAAGTCGGGGAAATAACTAGGCGGAAAAGGAACGTAAGAGGATATCGAGAAGTGAAAAGGAAAATTTAACGAGAAACGGGGAAGCCTCGGTGATAATCGGATAATAATAAGCAGCGGACGAAGCGAGATTTTATTTGATTTTTTTAGAGAAGGAATGCTCGAATATTAATTTTATACGATTGTAGGTAGTCCAAGATCGTATTCCGGCTTGTCTCAACGGCTGTCGTAACTGCGCCTTCACCTTCTTCAATCGGAACGGAGGAAAATTCCCCCGAGAGCCCAGGCTGATTGCTAATTTGTCCCCCGATTTAATCGCGCCGTCAGTTAGCGAGGCGAGGAAGCTGAGTATTTACATTTTCCTCCTGCGATTACCTTCGGAAATGACGTCGCAGCGATCCGCGCGCGCAAAAAGGATTACTCCGCGCGAGATAATGAATCGCGGCTCTTCGGCTGATCGTTTCGCTATTAAAGTCTCCCCCCCCCCCCCCCGAATTAAAAGCGGATTGAGGCGGCAGGTCGTTTCGCGCGAAAAAAGGCGGGTTTTATATAAGTACTCGGCGAATTTTATTTCGCGAATTAAACGTCCACAAAGTAAACTGTATAATTTTTCGCAGCATAAATTTTCCCCGGAAATATATTATCAGTTTGGTATAATTTGGTATATAAATTAGTTTTCGTATAATTTTTATACGCTTTTATTATATTTAGTATAATTTATACACGCGTTAAAGTAAAAATAATCGGCGGACTAGAATATAAAAATTGCGGGAATATTGAATGATGAATATTTTAATTTAAAGTGTCAATCACTCGAACGGTCTCATTTGGTTGCCCCGAAAAAGTGGAACAATTGATGAACTTCGCGTGAATAAATAATTTGATCATTTCTACATTTAAAGCTCTGCTATAATTTGCTCTAAATAATTTAAAATTGAAAATTTGCAATGTCGGAGATATATATTCTATTATTAATATCTTCAACAATCAGATTTTTAAAATCTATTGATTATTTTTCAAAGTGATTTCAATTCGTTCACGAAATTTGGAGAATTTTAACGGTCCTTCAAAGAGAGAAACGTAATAAAAATAAAATTTAATGGACTCGAATATTTACTCGGCGTAAACGTTCCCGCAATTGGAAAGTTTTCTTCGCGCGACCGATGTCGGGAACAAGGAATTTGACGAGCGGACGACGAGCGCGTGTTGAAAGGGGGTCCAGGCTTCCTTCGAGCGGACGCTCGGGGGCAGGAGGGGGGTAGGAGAGGGGCCGAGTTGGCAAAAAAGGATGAAGGAAAGTAAATCGCCGAGTTCCCGTCGTTTCAATTGACATCCCGCCGGCCGGTCTGTGTTCCGCGAAAGCGTTTTCGCTCCGCCGCGCCGCGCCACGCCGTCGGGCCCCGCCGGGCCCCACCGACGACGGCGGCGGAGACCCCTCGACCGCAGAAACAGCCGCGCCACGCCTCCGGGGCCCGTCGATTAGCCTTTTTTGCGGAGTCCCACCGCGCCGCGCATTATACACGTAATAACAGCGGGACAAACTCGCGGCCAGGTGAAGCCTCGATTGAGAAAGAGCGAGGGACAGGGGTAGAGTGGGGGGAGGGGGAAAACGGAGGGACGGAGGGAAAGAGAAACGGATTATTTCGCGTCGCAGGGGGAACGGGCACGAGCTCTCGCGATTCCTCACCGCGGCATCAGGCTCGGATTGCATGATCGGCTTCGTGACTCCCTAATTCTCAAATTCTTGCGTCTGGCGGAACTCCCCTTAAATTACTTTCGGATTCTCACAGATCCGGAACTCGAAGCGCTCAAAATTTCGAATTGTCTGTTTGAAAATTCTCCAGCTCCTCGCTCCCGATGGACATTACTCTTATTACTCAAATCACGATCATTCCTTCACCCTTAGGAAAAATATCGAAAACCCAGAGGTTCCCAGAGGGCTTTACAGTCTTGCGGGAACGATCGCGGTAATTAAATTAAGGGCATCGCTCGCACGATAATGCCACTACATTTCTGTTGACGCATGCATAATAACGTCGACGAGTACCACAAGTATGCACCTCCGAACCGTTTCTAACATTCCCCCGAGCAATCCATTCCTGCAATGATGACGACGATGACGATGACGATGGCGGTGGCGGCGGCGGCGGCGGCCGCGTCGACGACGAGGGCGACGAAGGGAATGGAGCGCGAGGCAAGAAACTCCATGGGTATCTTCTCGTCTGTTTCTGCGGTCTCTCCTCGAAGTCCGTCATTACTCTAATGATACCCTCGTGTCCCTTCCCTCACGCTTCCCTCCCGCCTTTCCCTTTGATCGCTCCTTTTTCGTGTGCCGCGCCGGATAGCGCGCCGCCATTTTTAAGTGGTCGGCTGGGTTGCCTTACCAGCGCAGGGGTTACCAGGTAATGGCGATCGGCATGTTTGCGGACGACTCTGCGATTTTGCGTGGAGGGGGAGAGGGAGAGGGCGGCGGGGAAGAGGACTCCCCGAGATGCGATGCGACAGAGGGTGCCGAAGGGATAATGCAGTCGGCACATTAAACGACGAATGAATCCGTCAAGGTGATGCCGCGCGATTCTTTCGGCAATCAGCGACCCTTTCCCAAGATCAAAGAAGAGTTTACACACACACCGTAAATCGTGCATGGCGTCCAATTACCCATTTGCATCTGGAGAACGGATAAAGATTGAAAAGCTATTTTGAATTTGCACGCGTCATTATAAGCTAAATTTAAATTAAATTCAGTAAGGAGGTAAATTTTTTAAGCGAGTAAGTAGGGTTTTACATAAAAATGAAAGTAACGGAGAAATTAAAAAAATTCGCTATTTTAGAAACTATTCTTTTCGGACTTTTCTAAAATCTAAAAAGAGATAGACACTGAGAAAAAGGATTTGCTGTATTAGCAAATATTTGTCATTATAGTGACAACAAACATTTTGATTTGCTGCGGGTAGCGAACTTTTTGCTATTGCAACAAAAGGTTGCTACCCGCAGCAAATCAAAATGTTTGTTGTCACTAATTTCTCTCAGTGGAAGAGAATAACTGTTTTGCTCGCTTGAAATATAATAAATTGATAAATAGAAAACATTTGGATAAAATTAGGTGAAGAGATAAATTGTTCCAGCAAATAAAAATTACATGTACTTTGAGATGAAATATCTCGGGAAATAAATTAGAGAAATGGAATACATATTTGAAAACCTTTTTCTGTATGCTTTCAAAAGGTCTTTTTCGGTCTCTTAAAATAGACATTTGGTACATTGCTTTCACGAGACAATCCTTTGCGACTTTTTGCAATTTTTTCGCGAAATCACAGAAAACGAGTCCGACTCTCGGTTTTCCAACTCACTTCGCTTCGATCACGCAATTCTTCAGCGGTGGGAAGAAAACTGCTGACGCACTTCCGACGCTGTTCCTCTTGCTTGTAAAGTGAGAGGGAAAGAAAGGGAGGAAGAGAGAGAAAGAAAGAGAGGCATGAGACGCGGTGAAAAGTCCGAGAAATGTCGTCTGGCGCGACATCGATCTCTCGGAAGGTCGGAAAGGCAGCCGTATGTGTTCGCGTCTGCGAAAGCGCCACATAATGAAACCTTATAAGCGTAAGTGCCGCCTGCATTCGTGAGATGTGACGTCTGAAAAATTTGCCGAATCGTCGCGGAGGGACGTCCGAAGGTTATACGGGGTGTCTTGGACACCCACGGTATCTCCCGCAGATTGAGTTTGGAGTCGAATCTTCCTGAGGCAAAAATCTTAGAACATTTTCTTCAATTTTCGACATTTGACGTGCGACTTATTATAGAGTAAAATTTTAGTTAATCCTTAAATGCACAATTTTTTGCAGCATTCTGCAGCATTCTATTTTTTAAATAAATAATAACCTTCTGGGCCTTCCTATCCGAAAGGGAAAGAAGGGCCCGAAAGGCCCTTTATAAATATGCAAAGCCGCGCGTTTTCAGTTCAAACTTCATAAGATAAGAGAAAATACACTGAGCAACGAAAAGTCGCTTTGCATATATATATGCAAAGCTGCACATTTAAAGATTAAGATAATAATACAATTCTGCGGAAATAAAGTTTTGTGTAATAAATTATAAGAGTAGTAACAGTGTAATCAAACTAGAATTAAAATAAAATAAAATTTAATTAAAAAATGCAGTAGACAGATGAAGACTGAATCTTATTTTGTATAAAAATAAAATGAAAATTTACTCAAATCTAATATGAGAATAAACTTTTGTAATTTTTTATATTTGTAAATTTTATGTTTCGTGACTCGGTTTCTAAAATTTCTATTTTTGAGAAAACAGGCGATTTCTGAGACATCCTATATATACATCGTGATGTTCGTCGATTCAGGCTCGTCGGAAAGAGTTGAAAAATTCGGCTAGGCGATTGCCGGGGGAAATTTCGACGAAAAGCATGGAAAATCTGGACCGGTCCTATTCTCATTGAATAGATAGTTTGCTTTTGTTCGTGAAATAACTTTTTTTTATGTAGTACATGTACGGTGTGTGTTTTAGAGAATATATGCAATTTTGTTGGTGGTTTTGGAACCCATTTTGCATTCATCTATTGTTAAATTGAGCAACAATACCTTTTTTTGACTTCTTTTTGGAAATATTTTAAACAGTAATATAATCGAATATTTAAATACCGCATTTGGAGGAAGAGGAATGCAATTGATACCCTCATAATGCATTTTTTTTGGTGGCTGAATATTTACCTTTGGCATTTTTAACTCGGTTGTTTATTTGGTCTTCAATCAATAAGAGAGATAATTTATTATATAGAGTTCTCATTAAGGAGAAAATGATATTTTTACTTGTTATTAATATTCTTTATTTATTTATTTCTTAATTAGATTAATAAGTTATTTATTAATCAAGAATCCCCATATATTTAAAAGTCTATTTATTAAGTAAAATATAAGTTTATTCTTGTGATTAATAAGAAACTTAACTATAAATTACTTTATATATATTCTTTTTTGTTTACTGCTATATTTTTTCTTCTCCAATTGTTATAATATTCCAAATAAGTGAACATTTTCGGAATATTATACTAACAATTGTCTTCCTACGTGTCATCGGCAAATGCAATAAACTCGATTAATCGATGTTAATCGCATTTTGGAAAGTTGTGAATTAATAATACGACACGTGAAGAGCATCTCGGTATATAGATAATATTTTTGAATGTACGTTATTCCCAATTGCATATTTCAAGTAAATCAGGACAGTCGTCGGAAAATGTTCTCTTTCGCGTCGAGTCGGCAAATATAATAAGCTCAATCCGTTTAAATTGATATTAATCGCATCGCGGGCTGTTAGCCAATGAGCCACCGGATTATTGATGGCGTTTCGATAACAAGATACGGCACTTATGCAGTACCATCGGTAGTTAAATTTGTTGTTCATCTCGCCATTGTGTCATTTATTGAATTAATCGCCGTCGCGACGAAAATTTATGCGTCTTCTCACGAGAAGCTTACATTCCCGCGGAAATTTTTCGCTGACTTTCTCGATGCCGCGGAATTATCTCGACGCTTGGTAAACGTATGAAAAGAAGAAAATTGACAAGTGTACTAAATCATTTAGCCAAAAAATGTATTGGACGCTTAATTAACAGCAGATTTATCGTGACAGTTTGAAAAAGAAATTGTTCATTTTTTCCGTACTTTTATTTCGTTTTGTGATATATTTTGATGATGAAATGTACGCGGTTTAACTTCCATATATTGTTATATATACATTTATATTTACTATTAGAGGTTATAGAGAAATATAAAAAAACACGTGACACGTTCTATTTTTTAATAGAAATATTTCGTTGTAGAGATAGAGATTCGTGTGGGCTTTTAGATTTCGATGTTTAGTAAACTGGATATTCGTAAAAGAGACACGAGACACGTTCTATTTTTAAATAGAAATATTTCGTAAAGGTAGAGTTTTGTGTGGGCTATTAATTTATCTTGCAAAATTTATTTTACGCTTTAAATTCAGATTTCGATATTTAAGAAACTGGATATTCGTAAAGTTTATTTTTACCATGTCTCTACAAACCATAATACGGACAGGAACTTGATAGGAAACCGATAAGTATTTTTTGTCAGAATTTCATCGAGGGAGATGCACTGTGCGTCGAAGCGACGAAATCGCGTTTCATGGCTGGACGGCCGGCCTTTTCGCGGCTCGGCAAGCAACAGCCCCGCAATGCTGTTCTCTCGTCGATAACGATAAACCTCTTCTGGGAACGGCTCCCTCGAAGAAATTGCAAAATCCAACTCCGAGTTACCCCGAGATGGATCGAGAAAGAAACGACAAGCCAAATCGGTCATTTTATACACTGTTAAATTCGTAGTGTCGAGTTATACTCAATTTTAATTATTTTTAACTTAATTGCAAATAAATAGAAATAAATAGAAATAAATAATCTAATTTAATTAATATTTATGAATAATTTATGAATAATAATCAGAAATAATCTAGATCATCTAATCTAAATTTAATATGAGTCATAGCATTACAAATTATCTAAGTAAATTTCGCGTTACTGCTGTTATAAAATCCAAAATTCTCAAAGTAAAATTATCGAGCAATTTGAAGCATTTTCCTCTTTTCGCGACCTAATAAACTTAATTGGAATAATAATCAGAAATAACCTAATATCTAGGTCATCTGATCTAAATTTAATCTGAGAGTAATAGAGAGCATTATAAATTATCTAAATGAATTTCGCGTTATACTGCTGTTGTAAAATCCCAAATTTTCAAAGTAAAATGATCAAATAATTTGAAGTGTTGTCGTCCATTTTTCGCGAACTAAAGAAAAGACGTCTTTAATAAATAAAAATTTTAGATTCTCCCTTTATATTTTTCTCAGGCAGTTCTACCTCTCTTACGTCTTTCCTTATATATGTACAGTACGATCTTGTACGAGAGAAAGTAATTATTTGGTTTTCATCTCGCGCTCGTACCAGAGCGTCAACAGTCGTGCATCCTCGCGGCGCGCAGTTACTCTCTCGTCAAAGTACTCGCGAGCTCCCTTCCCGGGGACGACAGAGTGCCGTACGTCTTCTCGGGACACCCCGTTACAAATTTCGGTCATAAAGCTCCGGCTCGTCTACTAACCCGTTGCCGGTTGTTGGTAGGAGTCGCACGTAATATCGATAACTCATCACCGACCGATCGGTTAAGAACCCCTCGGTAGTAATATGCACTCCACCCCGGGGAAATGATTAATGGCGCGAGTTTATGGGCCTCGCGCCCGAGATACCGCGCTATGGGTTGCACAGCCCCAGAAATTTGTAGCTGCTGCCAAACTTGTCCTGTCTACTTCATCACGCGAACCGCCGGGATGATCCTTATTTATCAAGGAGAAAGTCTCGATCGGCGCCTCGATGAATGAAGAGGAAGATTCGATCGGCGACCGCCCGTAAATCGACCGAATCCTCATTGAATTCTGACGAGAAGACGAGAAGGAATTTGCAAGAGTGATTTAATCAATAATAACATACGGAGCGACGATGATAGTAATAATAATATTTCAATAAACAGCGCATCTCTATAAAAGATTAGGATTACATTAGATAAAGGGGAGGAGTTAAACTTGGAATAGAAACATAATTGAAATAATTGACGCAAACTATAAAGGGGCACATGCTAGATGGAGAGTTTCTAGATAAACGAACGATTGATCGAAAGCGAAAATAATTTCATCTCGAACGATATACACTGAAATACTATATAATAATATTACAAGCTGCATGTTGCTAACAGATTATTCTTATCTGTTCTCGCTGCGATGCGTTTCTGTCATCATGCAGTTATCCTAGAAACCGAATTCCAAGATCCGTTAGGCTGTAAAAGTGAAGAGAAATTAAGTCAATTTCGAATCATCATAGTTATGTTTTTATGGCATAAAGAGAGATCCGTCCATATTATTGATAATCGCATATATTTTTCGCGACGTCCCGTGCGGTGTGAGGCTGATACGTCAAATGGACCGTGAGATATCCTGCAGGAAAGACATGAATAATAATGCGACAGCGAACTATTGCCGGCGTACGTGACACGCGATGACGTCCGTAATCACCGATTGATTGGTCGCCGTCGTTTGATAACGAGAGCGGAATAATTGTCAGGAACAATTATCAGCGCAGGCTTAATCTCTTCAAGGTCGCTCCGCGAAAACCGCATTGATTTAATTTGAAACGAAATTGCCTGAAATCGAATTTTCAATAAAGCGCTGAATAAAAAATCGCATCATACATCACAAACTGATGGAACAGGTGACTTCGGCAGATTTACGAAAAATGCGTAACGCCAGTTTTGTTTATAAATCTAGACCTCTCGCTACTTTATCGGTAACTAAATATTCTTGTGCTAGATAGATCTAATTGTTACACAGTAGTTTCAGGATAACATTGTTGTATATAGCTGTAACGTGCTCGTCCATTCTTTTGCATTTTATATCTTAATATTGCAGCGTACAAAGTGCGAGGCTCCATCGAATATATTACATTAATCGCGCGCGCGCGCGCGAGAAAGAGAAAGCGAGAGATCTCGCACGAGGATATCGTTGCAAGAATGCGATTCGCGCTGTGTAATCGCGAACAATTCGTCCGGCTCGCATCGCGTCGTGTCGCGTCGCGTCGCGGCGCGTCGGCGGGGAAGTAATCCGCATTGCATTCCGATTTGCATTCGAATGCAATCTGCGTTAATAGAGCCCGCGTCGCGCGTCGCGCCACCCCGGGACCGGAGTAATTCATCTCTATCTGCGGTCCGGGATAAGACAAGATTTATGGGAGCGAGCGGCCGTCGATTTGGCCGTATCTACTCGCAGCAGCCGGTAATTCGGTTCTATCGCCGGACCCGTCGTCTCTTGAGCTTTGCGAAAGGAGGGAGACAGACGAGCGAAGAGAAGGGCAGGGGGGATAGACGGGAGGGAGGGAACGGACCCGGGAACCCTTTTTAGGTAGATTGATGGAATAAGTTTATTTATTCCGGAATCGATAGCCTGGCCGGAACACGCGACGCGATATAAGAGGAGCGAAGTACGGTACAAACGGGCGGAGATTATTGCGAAAAATGGAGAGCTTATTTTTCCGAGCGAGCTTATTTTTCCACCATGAAAATGGAGATTACGGCGTTATAAAGCGCTGCGGGAGGATTTTACGTAACGTGTAATCTCCATCTTTTTTATTAAACGCGGATATAAGATGACTTATTCGCGGGGGATAGGCTCTTTGAATCCGGACTTGATAAAACTGATGAAGAATAATGAAAAGAAACAAGGGTAATATATATTGTAATAATAATGATAATAATGTTAAATATAACGTATAATAAAATTATAAGAATGAGAATAGAGAAATCTAGCAAATCGTCGAGAAATCGATAATATCCGAGTTTGGTAAAGCTATTTCTGTGCCTTCGTGTCTTTAGCTTTTGTTCGCGTTTCATCAGATTTTCATTCCGCGCAGCTTTATATCGACATTGCACCATTGATATCTCTTCCATTGATAAGGCATTCGACGACGCGTGTAATCTCAGGGGGTATCTAATTAATGATCGTCGTACAGCAGAGTCCCGCGGGAGGAGGAGTACGCACGCCGGTCGTCCGAGAGTTTAATTAAAACTCTGCCAACGTACATCGAACTCGACAATGGGCTTAAAATGCTGGGTCCCCCGTGAAATAAAAAGAAGGAAACGAGGACAAGTAAAATAAAGCACGTGTTCCGAAACGCCGCGCCCATGTACCTAGTGATGGGATTGAAATAGGGATCTGTATAGACGAACCAGTGAATAAGCCATCAATGAGCAAATATTCAATACATATGTATTTGCACATGCCCACAAAAATTATATACATAATTTTTCTGATTCTTAATATTAAATTAATATTTAATATTAATAAAAAATTTTAGTTACATATAAACTGTTAAATTCGTAGTGTAATAAATTTGAGTCATTTTGACAGTTCCCATAAATCGCCACTGCTCCTACTCAATACAATGTTAATTTAATTAAACCAACGGAGTTAAAATAATACTGCTTTGTAATAAACTTCGACACACATTTGTTAAAAATAACAAAATGTTATTTAGCTCGAGGTATTTGTTTAAATTTCATATTTTAATATTTGACAGTGCGGTTATTAAAAAAAATTCAAATAGAGAATGATACGTATTTTGAAGAATAATACATTTTAGTTATTGAAGAAGATTGCATAAAGCACGATTTGTTAAATAATTAAAAAAGGGACTGTGCGCGTTACACAGATAATTCTTTTCTTAATTTATAGATATTTACTATTTAAATGAGAATGTCTAATTAAGAATTCATAGATTCTAATTTTCTATCAAAATCTAAACACCTGACAAAAATAGTTTTTGAAATTTAATTTCGGATTCTCTCACGCAAATCTCGGTTTTGTCTTTTTTTTTCAAATACAATCCGGATACAAATTATTGATACCTTTTCTATACTCGCGCGATTTTGCGGTTGGAATTCGTTATTCGTTTCGCATCGTCGCTCTCCCCCCTGCCTTTCTGCCAATTCTTTCCCATCCTGCCGCGGCTCGTAGATTACGCTCGTCGAACGAAACTATTTTTCTCTTCAATAGGACGAGATTATCGATTGCACGCAGCGAAAGCGCCACGTAATCCGCCCTGAAGGGGAAAGAAAAAAGCTCGCAAGCAGCGCGAGATTCAACGCGTTAATGGCTGGAATAGGGTCAGAAAAGGGCGAGCGGCCAGAAGAGGCAATACGCCAGAGCGACGAAAAACGGGAGAGGTATTAACCTGCGATTCGTTATTTCGGGAAAGAACAGTGTGATCGCGATGGCGATTTCTGGGCACGTGGTGAAAAAAATCGACCGTACGATCGAGGATAAAAGGAATCACGGCGGATTCAATGATTTAATTCCTGGAGGGAGAAAGGGAAGAAGCTTAATCTAGTTCCGTAAATTCGTGTATTGAATCTCTCTCAGCTTAATTGAATGATCTTGAAAGGTTAACGCGGGATCGACGAAGAAATCGGAAATAGGCGAGAGAAATTAAGAAAGCGGGTATAAAACGGGGAAAATTGTGATCAACTTAAGTTATAACTAAATATTTCGTCGATCTGACTGCCTTTTCGGCATTTCGCTTTACCAATGTTCATTAAACTCCGGTGAATAATTTCGCGATTGAACGTCACTTTAACTCGCTCGCTCGCGCAGTCGATATCGACCCCTTTAACCCTTTGCGATCAAAACTTCTCGCAAATGAGCGAAATCAAGTATTTCGTTCTCGATTTCGTCTGATCGGTCGATCTAAACGTGAATCGAAGAATTTTTACTACCTCGTAGGAATTTATGGCGATCTCAAAAACATAATTTGCCGGTTGTAATTGCATGCAGATGCTGCAGATTACGAGCGCTTGAAGAATTATGCAACGAGTTATGTCGCAACGCATTATGATGTCGAGTCCAACTCGATATATTTCTTTTTCCTGTGACTTGAATTCAACGCCGCAACAGGATTACGTAACACAAATGTACTCGTATTTTGTTTCAGACTTCCAAAACCAGATCAATCAATCAATACTGAAATCAATTAAAGTCTTCTTGCATTTTAAAGTCTTTGCATTACTCTGCTTATCTTCTTCACAAACTTATGAATCCATCAATTCGATTTAAAATTGCAAGGAGGTACTTTTCATCGCCAATTTTCTATCGAATTCCCGTGCAAATGTGCGCGAATCTCGTTGCGCCTAATAAAATAATCGCGTTAATCCGCCGGACATTTCCGCCAATCCCGGCACGTGCGCGTTCGTGAACGATCGATCGGTTTACGCGATCGCGCGCGAATTGAATTAGCGGCGGCGTTTATCGGCGCGCGTACCCCTCTCGGGGTACGGGGGAGAGTAGCCGAGAGCTTATGGGATTCAAGCGGGGCCGGTTAATCGCGGAAATATCGTCGCGTGCCGGCGTACCCGCGCGCTCTCGTGAATAATCGCCCCCGCCGCGGACGCGCTAATTCGTCACGCGACGCGTGTCGCGTCCTGACCAATTTACTTTCGCACCTCTACCACGACCGCAAGTCGCACGTGCTTCCCACGTGACTATCCCTCGGCGGATCGGCGCGCTACCCATTTTTTATTTACGTCCCTTAAAGTGGGGCGTGGGACGGAGTGCTGAGCCTCGTGGTCGACAATGTATTAGGTACCTTATTCCGCGAAGTCGCGCCATTCAATTTAATCCGCTATCGCAATTGTATCCGATTACGTTCGGGCTATATTTATGAGGGACGCGTGCAAAGATAATATATTTGCGCGAACGAGAGAGAAAAAAGAGAGAGAGAGAGAGAGAGAGAATATGTGTTCTCCAAACGCGTCCGAACTTCGGCGAATCGAGCGTTCGGGGAAAAAAAAAGCGAGAAAATAAATGCGACTCGATGGAAACATTACGTCGGGGCTGAGACGTGCTAAAATGGAATACGAATCAAACTCGAATTTGAAAGAGCGTGTGCCGTTCGACGCGACGCGACGCGACGCGACGTCGCGTCGCCGAGTTACGAACGCGACGCGGCAATTTTCTAGAAATGCCGCGCGCTCCTAACGCACCCGCATCGAACAATCATTGCGACAATTGCGCCGACAATTGTTCGTTAATTGCGGGCGAGCTGATCCCTAATGAGGACACTGCACGTGCGACGTTATTGCGCGGCGGGCACGTCACGCGGAATAAGAGAAGCGGCGGAAAGACTATTATTATGCAATGATTGCAAACAATCATCAATCATCGATAATAATTATTATATTTATTACATTATTATATGTGATCTATCATGTAATTATTTGCAACGTTATATGTCGCAACATACATCAATTTGTGTATTGTGGCGCGTGACGTCATAAGTAATTAAGTTATTGCATTATTATTACAATTGCACTATTATTATTATAAAATCGTTCGGTTGCTAAAAAGTCTATACAAAGAAACGCGTAATATTGTGTTCATTGATTATACACTTTTACTTCACTCTACTCGATTTATTGGCTCTCCGTCATTTCTATAAAAAGTAGTTTTTGTCGTCGTAATTTTTATTTCAATTAAAAATATGAAATGCGAAATAAACCGCTCTACGGATACGTAAAAGCGTCGTTTTTCGATAACGAGAAACGGATTAAAAGTGGCTTCGAAGTTCTTCGCAGATTTTTAATCGTCGAGATTCGCTGGAGTTTTTAATATTGTAAAAATAATACACAATGTTACTATTAACGACAATCCGTTTTTCATTTTATAACGATCTCAATATTTATACAAGCAAATCAATCAGATATTACAAGTTTTATTAATTTAAAATCTTGCGTATTAGCTTTCAAGTTTTTAAAAGTTTTAGTACACGATTTTTGTAATTGATAAGATTTGTAAATCAATTTTTTAAATCTTACATTAAAAAGGTCTATCTGTTCCAAAGAAAATTTACGTTCCAATGTCACGCATTCTATTTTCGGATGCGGCGTTTCGATCCGATCGATCGATCAGCGTGGAGAGTTCGCGGGAAAGGCCACTGCGGTTCGACGTATGATGCCATCAATTGGAATAGTTTTAATCAACTTAACGGGCCGGAATTTATAGAGCGTTCGTAGAAACGGGTCGCCCGTGTTACTCGCGGCACTTTAATCGAATAAAAAGCCACCGCAATACCTAGAACGGATAACCAATGGTGTCCCTCCTGCCCCTTCGTCTCGATCGCTCTAAATTACGACGATCCTGAATCATCCACGTGTCGATGATCGAGATCGCTCGTTCAGTTCCGCAAAGGTTTCGAGAGTCTTCTTTTTTTCCTCTTTCGTGGATTTTCGAAGAGGACTTATGTGGCAAGAGTTTCTGACCTAAGGATGTAAAAAAGGTGATAAAATGAAAGGTGATAAAATGAAAGATGATAAAATAAAACGACCATTTTTTCAATATAATCTTATTTTTCAATATAATCTTTTTTTATTTCAATACATTTTTTAAACGATGAATCGATTTTTCTATATTATTAAGAAAATTCTGAATTCTTGTTCTTAAAACAGTTTAACTTAACTATGGAGGAGATCACTTTTTCATTACCGCTCTACAGCCTCAATTTAGCCTCTAATGATTATTTTTTATTTTCATAATTGAAGTCCGATTTGCGTGGAAAAAAATTTACCAATGACGAAAAAGTGATTTCACACAGTACGTGTTAAACTATTTTAAAGACAGAAATTTAGAATATTTTTTGAATGGTATAGAGAAATTACTTCATTGTTTTAAAAAATGAAAATTATTGAATTAAGATGGTTGTTTTATTTTATCTTTTTTTTTTATATCTTGGCCCGGAAACTTTTGGATCTTACTACTCGGCGAAGCGGAATTGCGGGATGCGTTTGTTATACATTCAGCATCCAACGGGTTGGATCCGGCGATAGTCGGATCCACAGAATGCGACTCGTCTCGCCTCACATCGCCTCGCTATCGATTGTGCCACGCCGTGGGTATCGCGGACACGCGATTTATTCGGTAAAGGTAAAGCGCGTTTGGCAAATTGCGGAGAAAGCGGCACCGGTCGATGCGCACGATCCTCATAAATGTCATCGCGAGCGCATAAACGTCAGACACGAGCGTGCTCCGATCCCGTTGGATCCCGACTAGCGGGGAGGAGGGGTACGAAACGAACGGGAGCGGAAGGGTAAAAGACCGTCATTTTCGGCCGACTCGGCCTTCACGCCTTCACGGGTCGGTGCAATTGGTGCAAATCGAGCGGGAATCGAGTTTTTAATTAATAAACCATATACATATGCGCTGAAATCCGAGGACGCGCGCGTATCCGGGGTATTTTCGGCGGTCCTCGCTGAAAAAAAAAAAAAATAATGACGGGTTCGCCGTTCCGCGAGAAAATGACAGCGGCGAGCAGTGAAAGTCAATATTTTCGAATATTGATGGCTCGTACATATTTCGAAGCTATATTGTTACACACAAAGGTCTGTGTCGAAAAAAAAAAAAAATGCGAACGATTTATCTACGCTGAACGCGTCTCTCTCGCGTCAACGCGCGACCTTTCCGAAGCGGAATTTATATCGATGCTGTAATCCGGCCTCCTAGCGATGTTACGCTAAAAGTTTCCCAACTTTTTGCGTTTTTACGAATTCGCGACAATTCGTGAAAGTCGCAGATACTAGCGAAAATCGGGATATTTCGCCCGCGAGACTTTCGACGCCAGAACGATTTTCTTCCATGTGAGCGTTTCGTGAAACTGATCATGAAACCTCGCATTCGCACGCGGCAATATCCGACAGCTCGTATCAAAATCATCTGTTAATTATCTAATAAATCTAATTAATTGTCTCTGCCCCTCTCTCTCTCTCTCTCTCTCTCTCTCATTTTACACGAAATGTGCTCCATCGCCCGTTAATCGGGCACCATGCTTACCCCGCTTCCTCCACTCGCTCATTTCGAAACGCCGAATTTATTTGTTTGCCGCGTCCGCATTTCGCTTTTGTTGCGCCGTGGGCGAGACGGCGCGGGTGCGAGCGGACGGGCCCGAATGAATGAAATTAGGCGGTGAGAATTAATTGTGCGGCGGGTAAGTCATCGCGGCGTGCCGGGCCGGGCCGAATCGGCCGCGCTCGTAATTAAATTAGCAGTTAGCACGGCGAAATGGTCCGCGCGTTAAACGATTGTGTAGGTAACGGGGTGGACGGCGCGCGCGCGGGCCCCTCGCTCTTTCGCGGCTTTCGTTACCCCGCCGAATCGCCGAATGAAACGCGGGACCTTTGTTTTTCTGTTTATCCTTCGCGCGCAGCGGGAAAGGTGGTTTGTTCTCGCGTCCGGTCGGCGACCAGCCGAAAAAAGTAGAACGAGCGCCGCGCGCGACGCGAAACGCACGCGCCTCAATGCATTCTAGATTGCAAAACGCGAATGGGGAAAAAAATGTGCAATAATGTCGCGCTTTTTTTCGCGCTGCAATATCCGCGCGAGATGTAACCGGAGATTTGAAAAACGGATGCCGTCGACTACGTCGACGCTTAACTCGCGTCACGCAAATGTCTGCGACAGAATTTTTTATTAATTCCTGTATTGGGAAATGCGACATCACAGGTTTTATTGCTTTCCATGTAGATTGACAGATTTGATTGCCACGGAGACCTGTGGACTCTTGGAAGAATCTTTGGACCATAAAGTCCTTGGAGATTCGGTGGCAGTTCTCTTAAAGCTATATAGTCTCTAAAGTTTTGTCCCTCGTGACAGTTTTATTCTTATTAAAAATTTGGTAATTAAACTGCAAAGGAAATCTTTATATAATTGAATTTGATTGAGATTAATTGAAAATTGAGAATTTGATGGAACGATTTTCTTCGACGTGCACAAAAATGAGCTTAAAGTTTTTAAAGTCCTCCGAATCCGAAGGGACTCAAAGTTTTCAAACCGAATTAATCAAAATTAAGATTGAATGGATCAGATAGGTCGATAGGAAATAAGTGTATCAAAATTATTTTTCAAATCTCTCACGCACAGATATCTTTTATTTTTCCTTAAAGAATTTTTATTTGTTTTAAAGAATAAAAAAATTTATATCTTTAAAGCATTAAAATTATTTTTCTTTAAAGAATTTTTCTCTTAGGGATAGTTCTCTTTAATCCACGTGCAATTATTAAAAATCCACTAATTGTTTTTATCCGCGTTTCTGTTTGCAGGGAGAACGATCAGATAATCGGCTCCTACTTGGAGATTGTGGACGTCACTCTTGAGGATTACGGCGAGTACAAATGCGAAGTCAGCAACGGCGTCGACGAGGAGATCACATTGGCAGCTCACGTGTTGCGAGGTCAGTAAGACTACGCGAAATCTCTTCAACTTCTCTTTGTCATCGTAAATTTTGAATAAAAACAGGATTATTAATTTGTATTTATATTTTTGATATTAATTTAATACTTTTACGCGTTACGTGAATTTATCATTGAACGTTAATTTCTGGCGTTTTCAACATAACATTTACTTTTTTTTAAATACTATATCGAAATCCCGAAAGCTTTTTATGCGAAATGAGATCTGAAATATACCCGGCGGATGTAATTAAATAATTCCGTTTGTTATTTACTGGTCGTGATTGTTAATTACGGCTCGACGCAAAACGCACTCGATCAATCTGAATGCTTTATTATTCGCGTATAAAAACCGACTAGCGTCGAATTCATTTTAATAATCGGTGGAAATGTCCGGGAAACATATTGGTCAACTAGCAAACCGCGCGCACGCTGACGACCCGCTTTATCGGTTTTAATTATTACAAATTAGTTTCGCGGACAAATTTGTTACAACGCGACGATAGAATCTTGTTTTTGAATTGGACTCAGATTTAATTCACCGTCAAATTTAATAGCGTGCATTTACACTGTATTGTTTCTACCTTAATATTATTTTACGGTGAAAAGAAAGCAATAACTCTTTTATCTTTGCGCAAAAATCTCTATTTGTATTTTTTTATCAGAGTTAAAAAATTTTGGGATTAAATCATCCCTTTATTAGGATTTATTTATAAACCAATATTTCTGAAGTTCGAAGAGAACTTCGATTTCTTTTGATTTTAATATTATATTTATGTCATTACTAATTTGAACCATGTTTTTAGGATTTATTTATTTAGAGATAAATGTTTTTGAAATTTTTAAAAAGAATTTTGGTTTATTTTTCTAATATTTTTTATATTTATTTTACTGATTTTGCTTATAAACTATTTAATTGGGTTTGGAATCTTTTTTTAAAATTTGTGCAGTTTTATTATTTAATCGGATCGTATCGCCTTACAGATTTTGTTTTATCACTACGCACAGTTATATTTACTACTTTTGCTTTTCCGATACAATCTCGAGCTCTCTCTCTTTGATTTGCAGAGCCCCAGTTCGTATTGAGTCTTCCGAATGGATCCTGGCGAAAGTCTCTCCTGCTGGCAGTCCTCGTCCTCGTGCTGCTGCTATCAGCCGGTGCATTTTATGCGCGTTGCTGGCTGCCACTCGCACTGTTTTGCAGAGACAAGTTCGGCCACCTCGAGGAGAGCGGTGAGCTCACAAATCATAAATAACTTCCCCGCGCGATCTCCGCCACTCACCGATCGCAGTAAGAAATCCTCGCGAGAACTGCGGATATTCTGGAATTCCGTAGAAATTTGGAAATCGAAGCCCGAAGACCTGTAAAATCCCAGTTCTCCGCTCGTATTTCCCAAGAGCTTAAAGATACCGTAAAACCAACGACTGGTTCAACTTCTTAGAACTTCTCGGGGTTTGATCGCTCAGTCGCGCGAATTCTCTTTTTATTCTTAAGAGTGTTCCAAAACGCGAAAATCTTATGATTAAAAAATAAAAACACGCTTTTATATATATGAGACAGAGAAATCCTCGAACCCGAAACTCCAGGGTTCCGAAAATCTCCCGGGAAACGCCAAGGAGCAGAATTTAATTTTCTCCGTCTAAGACCTTACCTTCCACCCTCCTAGACTATCCTAATTTAAAGGCCTCTAAAACAGAATCTCGTTATCTAAAGACAAGGATACGGCTTGACATAAAATTCGAAGTCGCATGAATCGCGAGGATTTTTCCTTAATCCCGAGACTAAGGGGGATCCTGATGGGCTGAAGGCTCCTCGCTCCGTCCTCCTTTTATCCCTCTCGCTGGTCCGCCTTTTTTGCGACGACAAATTCGCCGCGGCAAGGTGGGCGGGGAGACGCTGTCGGGATAATTATCAGCAACGCTTTTTCGTCCACTTAATTGCGACTCTTAATTACCGCGAGAAGTACCGCGAGACTCCGGCAGGGAAATTGAAGTGGCTGTTTCTTGACCTCTTTTTTTATCGTATTTCCTACCTCTCGCCGATCGCCGTTTTAATCCCTGAAGGGCTTTCTTTTCTTCTCATCTTCCCTTCAATTTGTTTAAATATTTTAAATAATATGCTGATAGTGGCGCGATCCGCGTAGGAATCCATTCCCAGGCGCTTCCGTTTCAAGATCCCTCTAGATCTCCAACCCCTTGTTTCTCCAACTGCATCGTCCCGGGGTCTTATGTATTGCAAATTGAAAGGGATAGGTTTTTTTATAGGATTGCTTATCTTAAAAGAACACGAGACTCGGGAGGATAATTTTGTAGGTGAGAGAAAACGCAGCAACCTTTGTTTCGCAGCTGCATAATTTCAACGCACCGTCTTTCGCGCACACAATACACCAGAATAAGAATAAAAAATCATAATAATGACCTCATAAGAATTCGTCTAGAAAGAGAAGTGTGAGAAAAATGATAATCTCGGTCCTGGAAAATCGAGTTACAGTCTTTGGTAATTTTGAAACTTAAAAATTTTAGATTTCACGGAATTGCAAAGTTGTGATTCTGAAACATTCTGATTTTTCTAAAAGCAGTCGGAAAATACGAAAGAATCTCGCAAGACAAGAATCCAGGAATGGCGGGGAGGGTCTCAAGAAAAGTCTTTCGAAAGTAGAAAATTCCGCCGAATTTTAATCTCTCTAAGAGCAAGGAAAAGAACAGGAGGAGTAGAAGGGAGGGAAAAGAAGAATTTTCGCAGGCACAAAAGACGACGGCGGCGTCGTTTTATTCCTCTAGGACATTTTCCAGGAGGAAGAGTTCGCGTAAATAGGAGCCTCGATCTAGTTGAGGCTTAATGAGCTGCGTCCTTCCTTTTTTCTCTGCGTTTTTTTTTCGTTTCCTCCTCTTTCCTTCCTCCTTTTTGCTCACCTAACCGATCGCACTTTAATTCTTCCCGCCCTTTCGCAATTTACTTAAGTAACGCTAATTCCGCCGGGGGCAGGAACTTTCAAAGGATTTTACGCGGTCCCTTCTCTCTCTCTCTTTCTCGGCGTCGCCGTCGTTGCGCCGGGCGCTTCAATACTGCAGACACGCTGTAATATGAACGATGTAACTCGTTACACCGAGGTTCTCTCTTTGCATATTACGTTTAACAATTACGGCGGGATTATTACCGGCGTTTAGTCGTGCCTCACGATTAAAAATGACGGAGGTAGAGAAAGATTTAGTTCCTCCCCTTTCAGCTTGAAAACAGTAAAAATAAATACATGGAAACGTATTTATTTACGGGGGAAATATATAAAGCACGTTCAAATTCTGCGTCAGTTATGATAAAATGTCATATTAACCACGTTGTCACATATCACTTTAAATTTGTGGAAGAGAATTGTTTTTACATAGTTTTCCGAACTCTCAACTATTTGTGGAAAAATCGAAATCCTATAAAAGACTTCTCTATTTGCGCATTAGTTTAATAAACACCACCGCACTATTACCGGCGTTTAAACATGGGAAATATATGTATAAAGCACGTTTAAATTCTGCATCAGTTATGATAAAAAATGTCATATTAACCACGTTGTCACATATCATTTTAAATTTGTGAAAAATAATTTTTTCACATAGTTTTTCGAACTCTGGGCTATCTGTGGAAATATCGAAATTCCATAAAAGACTTCTCTCTTTGCATATTGTTTTAATACTACGGGATTATTACCGGCGTTCAAACACGCCTCGCGATTAAAAATAATGAGATAAGAAAAAATTCAATCCCTGTTCTTTCAGCTTAAAAAAACAACAGGTATAAATACGTGGAAATGTATTTATTCATGAAGGAATATAAAGCATTCAAACTCCGCACCAATTATGATAAAAAATGTCATATTAACCATGTTGTCACATATCATTTTAAATTCATGAAAAAAAAAATTTTCGCACAGTCCGGGCTATATATGGAAAAATTGAAGTCCCACGAGGGACTTCTCTTGTCACATTAGTTTAACAATTGCGATAGCATATAAACTGGTTTCACGATAAAAAATGATGAAAGTAGAAATTATTCAGTTTCTTTCCTTCCAGTTTGAAAACAATAGGTATACTTAAATACGTGGAAACATATACTTTTCATATAAATGCGCTTTCAAATTCTGCAGTTATAATAAAATATTAACCACATATTATTTGTGGAAAAAAAATGTTTTGACACTGTTTTTAGAATTTCGGGCTATCTTTGGAAAAATCGAAGTCCCAGAGTCGCGACTAAATTTACGAATTTGTCGGGCTTTTCTCGTACACAGTTCTCGTCCCGTCCGGAGAGTTTCTTCGGTTTCCGCCCTCTAGAATTTCAAATAAACGTCAGGGGATAGAGGGCGACTAAAGAACACGTCGTGCCGACCTAAATCTTCGCGACAGCTCCACCTCCTCGACGTCGTTTACCCTCACGCGCGCCGACGAGGAGAGCAGAGCGTCGTCGCCGAGCTGCAGCGTCGCGTCGCGTCGGGCCCAATTACGGCGGGGCCGGCAATTTGCGGCATTAGCCATGCAACGAGATATCATTAGCCGGCCGGCTGCTCTGCGGTCGGGTCCGACCGAGATGATACCGTCACGTCGTGCCGAGGATCTCGGCCGGTCGAGTAAACGAGCACGCCGCCGCGCCGCGGCGGATCGCGCTAATGGCAACGGGCGACGTCTCGCGCGCCGCGAGTTCCCGGAATCCGCCGGTAATCGTCGTAATTTTCTCTCTCCGCGTCCCCGTATAAGGCGGCGATGTCGTGGGACATTCGTTCGCTCGTGAGAAATCGAGCGCGACAACGCGACGTTTCCGCCGCGCCGGGCCGGGGACACTTTCGCAAGAGAGAAAGAGAGAGCGGGCCGCGCTGGTGAGCCTCTCCGACTCGATCAGTCCGCTAATTGCAAAAGAAGTGTGTAAGATTACGTGGACAAATGTAAAAATTACACGATTTCCAGATCGTGTGATTTTTAATTGTCGCTTGTATAATTTTACATGCTTTCTTGCAGCATAAAACGTTTATCAAAAAATCTAATCCTTCCAAAACTGTATACAATCATGATTCTCTGGTGCTTGGATCTTTTCAAAAGTAATCTGAAATTCCCAAAGTTACAGGAAGAAAGATTTCTACAAATCTGAAAAAAAAAAAAGAGCGATATGTATAATTACGCATTACTACGATATTTCACTGTGACAGAGTTTCGATATGCCTTATCTACGTTTTTCATAAATAAATATGTAGGTATTTGTGTATTCTTAAATGCGCAAAGAAATTTTCAATCTAAAAAGACAAGATTTAAATCCTGCCTCCATCATTTTTAATTATAGGACACGGTTAAACGATGATATTTTATATTCTGTATTAAATGAAGATAAAAACATATTTTATTTTTTGGTCACTTTGGACATTTTTGTTGATGAATCGATGCGGATTTTTATTGTCTTGAATAATTTGATGCGGAAAGGCTCATATAGCGATCGATAAAGTTAAAAATAAGCGAGAAAGAGAAAATACGATTCTATATGGGAAAAAGAAACTAAAAGTGGCCTTGAAAATAATTTATAGAAAACACACCGTGATCAATATGGATGGCTGTACCGAATTATTCACGACGACGAAAAAATTGCATTGATCCGCTGGCGGCGGATGAATATTTAAGGGAACGAAATTTACCCATTAAATATTTGTGATGCGTTTTTAATTTAAATTTTCAAGCTGCGCTTCACGAGTTGCTCGAAAAACGATTTTATGTTTACTTCGCGATAAAATACGGAATTACTGTTGAACATCAGCTAAGACGTTGATATACGCTAATTTCCTAAGCGGTGTGCAAATGCTTTCGTTAACATTACGTTTCGCCTTAACATAGCCAGGCGCTCGATTAGGCGACATTTTGCAATTATTTAAACGATCTCGGTAACGATCGTGGTCTTAATTGTCGCGGAGGCTATTCCGCGCTCGCCGTTTCCTTCAAGATCCCTCCCCGGTATTCCGCGCGCGTACGATCCGATAAATAAACGTCAGAATTACGGTAAAACTAAAGGGCGACGTCGTAATCGATTCCCTTAACCGCCGTTTCCTCCCGCGCCCCGTCATACAAGCGCCCTCGCCCATTTACGGCGCACATTATTTACCTCTATGGGACATTTTGCGCGCATAGTGGCGGCGCGCGGGCGATAACGATTTAATCTATTTCTCGAGTGAACGGTTACGCGCGCGCGCGCGCGGCTCCGACTACGCGGAAAATAAATTTCGAGTAAACGGAAGCGATAATGCGCGAATTATTACGCCCTCTCCCCTTCCCCCAACCTCTCTATCTCCCACCTCCCATCTCATCATTCTGTCCCACTTAAACTCGTTCTCGGGATCGCACGAGATTCGCGGAGGAACGCCAAATTCCTGTTTTATATTCATAAGGGGGCGCAAATCTTCCCCCTTCCGACAGAGCTCAATTGGTGCCCCTTATTATCACGTCGGAAAGTTATTTAATCTGTTCTGAACTTTGTCCGATCGATTTTGAGTGGTCGTTCGAGGATCGATCGAAAGAAAATCAAAGACGTCGACCTAAAAATCCCAATATTTATTGCATATACCTTGTGTTTTCTAAAAAGGTTCGTTAACCCTTGAATCCGTGAAAGAACTCCAAAGGAAGATTCTTACGAACTATACATTCTTATGAATACACATTGCGAGGACATAGTTTAAGGTTTCTATGAAAATTATCCGGAAGGGTTAAGGGAAAAAGGGAAAGGGAGACCGAAAGATACATGCAAACTCATTTATCTGTCCACAAACTGAACTAACTGTTACGACCCCGTTTTGGTTCAGCTTGGCCCAGTTGACGGGGGAGCGCGAGTAATCACGAAACCGCATGACTATGCATTGCAGACGGGAAGGAATGCGACGCCCTGGTGTGCTACCACGAGAAGGACTCGAGCCTGGTGATCGGCATTGTGATACCCACGCTGGAGTCCAGGCATCGGTACAAGTGCGCGGCGCTGGAGTTGTCTCAGCTGAATCACAATTGTAAGTACCCCACGGCCACTACCGCCGTTAATTAGCGGCGACGACGACACCACTTCCCCTCTCCCTCCTTCTCCCTCCTCACGTCGGTTAATTACGTAGTCTCGTAGCGACAGCGACGGAAATATCCGCGGAATACGAGAGTACCCACTTCGAGGATACACCTGTGCTCCTTTCCCCCCCCCCCCTCGATCCTCGATCCCTCGAGTCATTTCTCAATCTTTTCCCTCGACGATACTCATGGCGCTTTCAAGGATTTCAAGAGGAAGAGGTTTGTTTAAGTTATTTCGTCTCTCTTCTTTTCAACGGTCGTCTCACTTCCTAGAATCGCGAGAAGTCGTTCACGTAAAGTTCCAAATTTCTTTTGAATTTACGCGTTATCGAATTTTTTCCGTAAACGTTGCGAGAGAGAAAGAAATAGAAAGACGAAGAAAAAGGAAGAAAGAGAGAACGGAGTATCGAATTCAGTAGCAGTGACACGAAAAAGATCTTTATCGTGTTATATAAGGAATGAAGACTCTCCTTTAAAAACAAAGAAGAACAGAGAGACAGAGAAAAAGGAAAGGGGAAAAAGAAGAGAGAGAGAAAAAGACAGAATAAACGTCGTGCACTCGATGAGACTCCCTACGGGGTTTATTTTGCGGTGCATCCCGCGGCGATGCGGCCCGTATGCGGCGAATATAAGCGCGGGGTGGCGAGGGGGAGGGACGAGGGGGTGGATATTTCAGTAGCGGCGAATGTGGGCCACGAATTGCGGTTCGATATAAGTAACTTTACAGGGGGGGGGGGGTGCGCAGTTTATGAATTGGAGCTAAATAAAAGCCGCCCTTCTCTCGCACGGATCCACGAGAGCGGTCGCGCGAAATCGGATTAGCTTCCGGCGATAATACGACGGAGATATTATCGATCGCGGTTTCGTTGAGAGAGGCGAGAGGCGGAATTAGAGAGGCGCGTAATATGGACGCGTTGCGTCTCGTAGGCGATTTAATTAAGAATGCGGATGCAAATTAAGACAAAGATCAAACGCGATGCATGTATTGTAAGAGGCGTGGGTGTAACGCGGGATGGGAATTGCAACCGTTATTATTTACGTGAAACTGAATTAAAGATTACAATATATGTCATCGAATTGCGATGTGCAAATAACGTAAGAGGAATATAATTTAAATTGAAGATTTGAAAATGTAGAATGCTATATTGGAAAATGTCAAAATCTATTTTGATGCAGAGATTTTAAGAATACAAATTAATATAATTGTTTTTTTTTTTTAATTTAAAAGCATTACGGAATTGCAATCGTCATTATTTATGTGGGATCGAATTATAGTTGATTGTTTTGATACAATTTTTTAGTTTAAAATTCTTTACGGATCTATCGTTTCCTCTTTCTCATTATTTTAGTGCTCTCAGCTCTCACGCTTTAAAGGAAATCGCGATATTTTTGCGCGAAGGCTCGAGTCTATTTCTTGAATTTCTAAAATTACGGGACCGTGAAGGTACCCAATTATGCGCGCACAGATCCCTAAACCACAAAGGCACGCAATTGGATCGAATTGCGCGTCGGAACAGGGAAACCGGCAAAATACGCGTCGTTCTCCTCTCCGTTTTGTTCTGCCGCTGCTAGTCCGATTGTAACATCGAAACCACGTGGGTAACAATGTGGGGCAATTTCTCTTTCTCTCTTTCTCCTCTCTGTCTCCTCTCTTTTTCCGCTTCTCACGCGACGGCTCGGCGATCATGCTACCACGTGTTAGCGCGGGGCATTTGTCGGGGCAATTTATTTCAGTACAAAGACGATTTGCAACCCGGCAGACCCGATCACGGAAGGATCGTTATTCTCGTGTGGGGACGCGCGGAGGGACAGGGGGAGGGGAAGGAAGGGGTGGTCCTCGCGGTATAACCGGAAGCGATGGGGACCTTACGGTGAATCGTGGGAATCACGGCAACTTGGTAACTTGGCAAATTGAATTAGAAAGTTCGCCGCTCTCTCGGCCGCGGAGTGTCTCGTTTGTCTCCGCGCGGTATCGAATTAGGTGCACGGGTCCCATGTGTACGACCGCGATATTTTCGGGCCGCGAAATTGGCGAGGGATAGGACGTGGATGGGTGCCGGGAGTCGCGTGAATAGGAAGACGTAGCGTAAACGCGAATCACGAGGAATACCCTGCATTTAAAATCTGATTACTGTCATAATGGACGGGAGTAAAACTGGTACGAGTAAAGCGAACTGAAGTAATTATCAAACTAACAAACGGGATGGGAGATATAATTAGTATCTTGATTCGCGTTGGCAAATCAATAAAATTATAGTCAAAATTGGTACGAATAAACTACAGTAATTATCGAGCTGAAGCAGCTATCAACCGAGATGGAAAATATAAGCTTATTACGGTATCTCGGTTTGCATCGTCAAATCAGATGTATTATATTGATTTAAATGAAAGTGACGAAACTGACAAATTGAGATAATCACCAACCGTCAACAGGGACAAAAATACTGAAGAAGAAAAGATATTGAAAAAAAAAATCTACAAAGCAGAATATAAGGAATATAAGGAATATAAGCAAAAATCTTGCTAAGAACAATAATTATTGTAGCCGATAATTTTTTCTAATTGTTCAGCTTGTCATTCCACCCTGAGCCGATCATCCCGTACGCGGAGTGTGTACTCTGTATACGCGATCGAGCTGCGAACAAGCAGCCAGCTCGTAGCTCTCTCCCAGATTGCGCGCTTCGCTCTCAGACAACATTAGCGAGCTGATTACAATCGTCCGATTAGCCGACACGCTCGTTACCTTACTGTTCTAAGCCGATTGCGCGGAGCGCGGAATGCGTTCTATCGTTCTCCAATGGGGTGCGCGATCGGGTAACGTGCACGGGTCAAACGCCCCGTCGCGGTCGTCGGTTCTGTATCCCCGACCCTAAATATACACCGTCGCGCACGCCTTGGCACACCGTGTACTCTGCTAATTACGATATCCTGATTACACGGCTTATGACTTTGCGTCCGGGCTGCGCATGATGGCCGCCGCCGCCGAGGTTGTGCTTCGAGGTAGCGAAAGGGGGGCTACCCCGCAGGATTTAACGCAATGAACTTCGGCGCGGCGCTGGTCCAGCAGGTCAGCCGGCCGAACGTTTGATAGTCAATGAACAAAGTTCGCTATCAAAGCGACCGGGATTTCGCGTGTCCGCAGGGGACTCGTGATTTTCTCCCGGTACGCGAGGTACCCAGGGGCCAGACTTCGGAAAGTTTCGCCGCCCGTTCACGGGTGACGATGATGAGCCAATCAGCCCTCGAACCTGGGTCCTCTACTCGCGGTTCGATTAAGCCCAACACTTACTACGGGGATCTTCGTTGACCTCGGTAAATTTGAATTTTGATGAAACTCCGGGACCTATATACGCACTGTACCCGAGATCGGGAGTACTTCGGTGTCCGTTCACGGTTGAGTAACTCCCTTCGATCTCTCGCAACGGGGATTTTATATCAAGTTACGTTAACTAGTTCCGCGGCGTAACCAAAGTTATAATTCGCAAATCGATCCTTCGGACTGTACATAAGAATAACGCCCTTAATCGGAAATGACTGATCAAAAATTTAACTCTTTGCGGCCGAAGCTATTTCCAGTTTCGTAAATTCGTGCATTGAATCGCTCGGTTTAATTAAATAATCTTAAACATTACTAGTTGCGGAAAAGAAAATTAAAGTTTATGTGGGCTCGATGAAGAAATTGGAAATAGGCGAGATAAATTTCTGATATAGCCTTTTCGGCGTCGTTTTATCAAATTCTTTAGACGCCAGCGAATAATTTCGCTTTATTATAAACATCGCTTTAACTTCTCGCTCGCCCACAATCGATACCGATCCCAACTATTTCTCGCAAATGAGCGAGGATCAAGTATTTCGTCCTTAATCTGATCTGATTGATCCAACGTGAATCAAAGAATGTTTATTACAGAGGAATTTATGGAGATCTTAAAAATATATTTTGCTGATCATAATTGCATACAAATTCGAATACTTAAAGACCTATTCAGTACACTGCGACAAAGTACAACTCGATAGGATCGCAAAAGACTAAAAAGCGAGTTGCTTCCAATTCTTCAGCTTCGAAATCGAGAGTACAATTTTGTTAAACGGAGACGTGAATCTAAGGAATTAAAAAGGATATAACAGCACAACTGAATTACTAAATAGATTACTTACATGTTCGCACGGAGATCGAATCGTGTCGATCGAATCTCCTCCCTCAAGATCCCTCTCTTTAATCCCTCTCGGGCTTACAATTTGACGAAACACGTTTCCCAAATTGAGTTGCTCACCTTCTCGACAGCTGTCTGTCAGAGAGAGCACCTCCATGGAGAGGAAACACCATTTTCTCAACGGTTCCTGATTTAATACCGATTTTAATCAAACTCGGCGTATTTGCGCACGCACACACACACACACACACACACACACACACACACACACACACACACACACACACACACACACACACACACACACACACACACGCACGAACGCACGCATACTTTGGCTCCCCGTTTCATTCGGAGTTAACGAAGTTTTCCCTGGAAACAACGGGGCATAACGCCGGCATCTATTCAGTCGATCAGTTTTTGCTAAGCTCGCCTGCATCAAGGCCGGATATACACGGTGGCGCGCGGTATAACTAATACATTATCCCGGGTGGCAGAGGGAACCCCCGGGCCTTTTTATTGCTTGCGCGCCGCACCGCGCGCCGCCGGTTTGCTTTCACTTTATCGCCCGTGAAATCCAGCCGTCCGCTCCGCCGGCGGACAATATTTCCAGAGTGCCTCTGGGAAAGTGTATACGTGCAAAATTCAGCGCGACGCCGCCCGAGTTGACTCTGTAATCGGACCGCGAACGAACCCTCTAAAAATATATATATATCGCGACTCCGACGCCTCTGTCGAAAATTGAGATTTATCTGCGCTTCCGATAGTAATCGTGCGATAACGCCGATAACGCGCACTTCTTAAGTGTCTCATTATCAAGAAATCATCAGGGAAGCTCTTAACTTGGAGAAACCACTCTGCCCGAGTTGTCAAGAAAAACCGATTCTAAAGGATTTGGGACGATTTTCTCTCATCTCTGAAAGGATTTTTTTTAAGATTCTGAGAATATTGAAATTTCCTTCTCTGAAATTTACCGAAGCTTGCGAATCATTTCTGTTTTTAATTCCTAGTTTGAATCTTCCGATGCGACGCGATTTTTTTTTTTTTTCAATTCTTGAGAGTGATTTAATTACGTAAAGACGCAGAACTATAGAACCATATAAAAATAGAATTAGAATCGATGAAATTAAGATTATATGTAAATTATTAATTAAATATAACACTAATTTTAATATTAAATATTAAATTAATATTAAAAGTGACATGTTAATTGTGAATTATAATTTATTAGTTTGTATTTAATCATTTATATAATTTAATTATTTATATAATTTAATTTAATAATTTATGATGTTTAATCAGCGTAATATAATATAATTTCAGCTTATGTAAATATGTCTTTACTTTACTTTTATTAATTAATTTCTTTTTTATTCTTGACTTTCTCATCCACTTTTATAACTAAATTATTGTTGCTGAAGAAGACTAAATACAATCGAAATGTTCGAAACGTTCTAAATACTTTGTGGTATTTCGCAGGGAGCCTGGAGATCAGTCCGCACGCCAACACGGCCCGGCGAGTCATCGTCGTGCTCAGCTCCGCTTCCCTGGACAACATCTGGACGGACGCGAGCGTCGGCGCGGTCCTGAAGCAGCTGTCCTCGCTGCCGACCCGGGTGATCGTCGTCACGCTGAAGAGACTGCCGAGCACGACGGCGACGATCGCGAAGCGATCGCGGCGTGATCGCCGCGACTCCGACAGCATCTCCTTCGACCGGCTGACGATCCTGTCCTGGCAGGACGGCGGTGGCGGCGGCAGCGGAGACGGCAGCAACGGCAGCACCACGTTCGGTAGCGGCGGTCGCAAGTTCTGGTACAAACTGAGACTGGCGATGCCGGCGATGCGGCCGGTCGCGTCCGAGACCGGCTGCCAATCGGTCGCGATGATAGTGCACGCTAACGGCAAGTGCGGACAGCAAAAGGCACGCTCGCGCGAGAGCCTGGAGGTCCTTGTCTAAGGATCACGCGGATGAGAGTGCGAGACGCTCATCTCAAGCCGTGGTTCCCACGAGAGGAATCTTCTCGATCGATTTCCACACCGATCCGATTTGCCAATCTTGGAATTCCCTCGAGGCGAGAGGGTCTCGAGGTCGCGTCTGTGCGATTCCGATCCCGAGGATCCCCGCGCGAGAGGAATCCTTTCGCTTTTGATATCGATTCGGCGGAAGAATTGCGAGGCGACCTCGACTTCGGCGGCGGCGACGGCCTCAGAAGTCTCAGAATCTCCGTTCCGATCCCTCTCGAGAATCCCGGCGAAAGGGATCTTTCGTTCGTGATACCGATTTTCGGGAAGAAATCGCGAAGCGAGACGTCGCGATGCCGACGATCCGAATCTCGCGCGAAGGGCCTCGAGGCCCTTGCTTAGGACGTTTATTTTCAAGACGAGAATTCCGCGAAAGGTACGATCGTTGTCCTTGATAAGAGAGAAAAAAAATCGCGGAGCTCCTTTTCGATTTCGGTCGCGAAATTTGAAGCGAAACTCGAGAGATTGGAAGGCACGGTCTTCTTCGATCTGGAGATGGTGCGAATTATAAGAAACAGGCGAAAAAGGCGCGTCGCGACTTTGTGACGTTATCACATCGCGATCGATTTTCTCGCGAATCGCGTCGAGATTGGAAAGCAAATTCGATTTAGCGTCGCGACGTCGCGACGCGAGGGAGAAGCTGCGGGCGCGCGGCACCGCGAAATAGAATCAAACATCAGTTCCGGAATTTTCCTTAGATCCCCGGAAGCTTGATTCTCTCGCTCGAGTTTTTGAGCTCGAAATTATGAACTCTTCAACCTTAGGTCGCGCGATCTTCGGTCGAAGAGGCTCGTTCTTAAATTAGGGAAAAGAATTTCGTTGAAATCGCGAATCTCTCGTACCGAAATACGCGATTTTTCGTGATCCACGCGGCAAATCCGCTCGCGACTGCCTCTCGAACATCCGTGTAGCTGGCGGACTATACAGTTGGAATGCAGTTACGTAAGGGGGAACGCCTAAACGGGAATTTATGCGAGGTGCAACTGCTTTTCAACTGCATCGACGTGGCAGTGCGAGTCGGCGGTGCGAAGCGTGAATTTGCTATACTCGTGATAAGTTCGCGGCTCGTGATAAGTTCGATGAAAATGTTGAAGACGTAGGGACCTTTGTACAATTTTTTTTATCGTCGTACGAGTGAACTTTTTGATAAGATGTAAAAATTGGGAGGTATTCCTCGTTAACAGGGACGGTACAGAGACAGAAGGGACGAAGGATTGTTTGGCGCGGATGTGCTGATCATTGAAAGTGAGTTCGATCCTTTGTGAATGCAATGTTTTTTAATGCAGCGGTTTCTACGCGATTGAAAGTTTTAATATTGTATTGCGTAATATTTATTTCAAAATGAAGAGATCGCGACTTATTTCCTTTCACTGACTGACACACATTGCGTGAAAGAACGTAAAATACAGTGACTGAAAAGATGTGTACTGTGATCGGAGATTTTTTAATCCTTGAATTTCGGATTCTTTGCATTTTGTGTTCTTAAAGTTTTAGATCCTAAACTTCTTGAAACTTTGAATCTTTAAGTCTCTTCGGACAAATCAAGATTTTTCTATTTTTTGAATTTTTGAATTTCTCGAATTACAAGTTCTTATTTGCGAAGAATGAGAAATTGTCAACAAGCCTCCGTGAGATTTTAAATAAATATATTAAGGCCTGATAATCAAAAAGACGAGGACCCTCGCACAACTCGACGCTTATCTGTTTGCTGAATTGACGATGTCAAGGATACGTAGCAGTCGGAGATTCTTTAATCTTTGAATTCTTATTCTTTAAAACTTATATTCTTGAAGATTTGATTTTGGTAATCTTTGGAATTTAGAGATTATTTTTATATAAAAATCGAAATTAAGTTTTGCAAAAAAACTTCGATAAATACTAAATTTTGGTAAATTTGAAAATTTAGGAATCAATTTTTAAAAAATTTAGTAGTCAAATTTTGTAATAAACATTCTAAAGTTTCGCTTCACGTAACATTTCAACCATTTGTTCCAAATAGAGAGCTAAAGTAAAGTCTTTCTCGCTTAGGAAGTCCGTTTTAACTCTATCTTCCTTTATTTTATAATACTTTATCCCGTTTCTGCATTTTTATTTTTCTTTTTTCTTTTTGCATCAATTTTTTGTTGTGTATTTCTTTCTATAAATAGCCTACATAAAGGAAATATACTTCTGCCAATATTTTACAAATCCTTGTAAAGGCTATTTATAGAAAAGATTCAACAATTAGCCTCGAGATTAATATAAAAAAATCCAATGGAGAATCTAATGTTTTTATAAAATTGTTAAATAATTCAAAATCATAAAATTCCAAGTCTGGCAATTTAAGGATATAATCCTAATGATTTTTTAGTGCATAAAATTTTCGCAAAATTTTTTGTACGAGCGAGAGTGCGATTACTAACTTTAAACAGTGGGACAGATTTAATTAAATCCTTTGCAGGCATTTAATCAACTGAACGAGGAGACGAAATTATAAAAATGTATCATCGTTATGTACGTAATCATGAAAATTTCTCCGTGTACAAATAATTTAAATACTCCCGGCAGGGAGTCTATTTGCTTTCCACAATCGACGATCGATTTCGTTATCCCAGCATTCCGACTGTTCCGAAGGGCGAAAAGAGTGTGGAGAGATGGAATTGCGCAGTCTTCCTTCTCGCGTGCGTGATGATAGCTTCATTATCGGCGTTCCGTTATCACTGGCGTTCCATTATCCTTTCCTTTTTTAACGCGCCGCTGTTTTTTGTACATATATATTGGGAGTTTATATTTATTTAGCTAGTTACGTTATATTTATATATGTACCTTTGCGTAAGTTTTAGCTAAACCCTTTAACCGGTAAAACCAGCTTCTGAAGTTCCGTTCGAAGGCGACTGAAGGATCTTATTCGAAGAAATTCGAGGGTCTGAAAAAATTCAAAACGCACACGCCGTTTAAGTGTTTAACACATTGCCATGGTGATCACTTGTGACTGACGCTATCAAAAATTTTCAAAACGCTTGTAAAAAGTAAATACCGTTTAACATAAAATTATTATTTGATTATATCACACAATATATTTATCATATTTCATCATATTCTATTATATTTTATTAATTTTATCATATTTTTATATATTTGTGATAATGCAAATTCTATTGTGGCGTACATGATAAGTCACATAAAAATCGCTGGGCAGGCAACGTATTATATATCTGAATATTCCTAAATATCCGATGTATAAAAATCTCGAAGTCCAATTATCGAGATATATGCAGAGCACACATTGTTGCATTTATTTATATATTTTATAATATATAATTTATATCGGGAACTGCATGCGCGAATACCGGTTAAAGGGTTACGCAATCGCGGGTTCGCGCCGCGACACCGTCGGCGACGTCTTTCTAAAGATCCGGTCTTGTCTCGGGGGCCGTAACGGGGCGATTCCCCGTTAACGCTCGGCGCAAGCCCGGATCAGCTGCCTCGGTACGTTAATGTATAAGCGTTTTATACTGTTTTATATATGGGGACGCTCCTCGAGACTGTCCTGGAACTCCCCGGGCGCACAATCGGTGTCGGTAATCGTCGCTTGTCGCAATTCATCTCCCGGGAGCGAGACGGGGGGCGGGGGGGGGGGGTGGCAACACGCGGTTTCTTGGTCCCCTCCCCGAATATCCGGACGCTCGATAAACGATATTTTCTCATGTGTCCTTGCGTTCCTGAAATTTTTATCACCCCGGGTATTCTAAATTTAGCTCGTACAACGAATCAGTAAAATGAATGCAGGATTCGATAAATCGAGGTCCTGAATTCGTAAAATTTTAATTGCCGAAGCTCCGTCGTTTATCCGCGAGCTTCGCGAGTTTAATCATTGTCCCATATCTCTCACATCGCAATCGCATTTTACTGGAGAGAGAAATTCATCCCACTCTCATTCAGTATATATATATATAATTTAACTGTTGGTTTATCCGTAACATGCACACGTTTCCTTCCGCGAAGAGGAAAGGTTTGAAGCTCGTTATCTCCGTTAATATTTGGAGATTTCTGTCCTCCACGCAGTACCACAATTTATTTATCCTCGGTTACCCTTGGGATTAGTTTATATCGCGGGAACCCCGAATCTCGGGGCCCCGGCGCGGCGCGTACGAAATCCGGAGGAACTTTCGCACAGGTGGTACCACGCACGAGAGAGCGACGGGCAACAATAAAGATAGAGTAGGGGATAAGTGTTATCTGTAGTTATTATCGTGATTATAACTTAGGAGATCGAGCTGTGGTAAGAGGGGGGTGGGAGGGAGGAAGGGGGGAAAATAAGGGGTGAGCTTAATTTTTAACGTTGATAGCGATTATTCTCTTTACTGTCAGTATTACGACACACTAGTGTACTCGTCTCGCCGGGATGCCAGCAAGGATCATTGCAAAGGATAATCTGCGAGCCGAGTAAGCAGAGTATATAGATGTAGAGCTATATTTGAACGGCCTGTTTCGCGAAGGGGGGGGGGGGAAGGCAGAGGGAGACCTCGAATTGATTTCCCGGAGGTAGGACGCGTATCGTCCTCTCGAATATCTAGGGTATCCTGAGAGAGGCCGAGAGCTTCTCGCAAAGCAACCTCGCGGCTGCCACAAATCAAATCGTTTATTGGACTTAGATAAGAGAGAAAAATTTTCAGCCGCAGGAATATAGTAAATTTAATTGAAATTCCTATTCCAATTCCTAAGGAAATTAGTTGTCTAGGGATAAAAAAGTTAATTAAATTCTCCGTTTCAATTTCGAGAAATTTCAGAGACTTTTATAAAACTTTTTCTCCGACTTTTTTTTATGTTGAACGCTGCCTACTGAATCTAATAACCGCAGGGCAATTAACGTGATTTAACGGACTGGATAATTTAAAAAGTGGCTCAGCGGATTGAAAATCAAATAAAGACAATATAGGGGCGTTTGAACCAAGCTATGTTTTAATGCGTAAATTTATTGTGAAATTAATCTAAAACGTAACAAACGTTTCGATCTAAATCAGGCCATCCTCAGTGTCAAAATATAAACGTTTCGAGCTGAATAATTTAATAAGATCTAACAGAGATCTCTTTCGCAAGCGAGCCGTTCATTTTTCTTCTTTTTTTTTGTAACCTTTCTTACCGGTATTATCGTTGCGCATTGCTCTTCGCCGATAAGGCGAATTATCGAACGATTTACTTAATTAATTAGTCTTTGTATTTCGACAATAAAGTTTCTCTTTCTCTAGAATAAAATATAACAATAAATTCTCTCCGTGTAGGAGTAGCGCGGGACTTGCGTATACATTCTTCTTTTTACTATAGATAGCTTACTCGACGAGGGAGGACGAAGATATAAGTTTAAGGTCGTATAATTCTAAGATAAATGTTTACGTACTGTACGCCTGACTGATTGTGTCGACTGTTTGACGGTTGCGAGTAATAAAATGGGCACATGTAAGACGTTCTAATTGTTTATAGCGGGGCATGTGTGTGTGTGTGTGTGTGTGTGTTGGCGGCGGTTGAGGATAATTCCTTGTATATGCTGTGCGAGGTCCTGTCCAGGGGCTACCCAGATAGCTGTAAGCGACCTATTAGAGGAATAACTCTAGTTTACCAACACCTTGTTTATCATACCTGTTTTCCCTTGCGCTTTAGATTTAACGAACGCTTCGATACCTTTCTCTCGCTCAGTTTCGACGGAACGGCTCTCGTCGTCGGGAGATCAATCGATTCGACCAACGACTAATTCTATTTATTGATTCCACCCGCTGATAGCTGCGGGTACTTTCGAAACGAGTAACTTTACGTAGTCCGTTAAGTAACGAAGAGCATCGAGCCGCGTCCAGTTGCGTGTACTTACATACCTTTAATTAGAAGCATATCCTAATCTCTTTGCCGCTTTGAATTCCTTTACTCGATCTGTCGATATTCGTTCGACTCCTTTTTTTGTAATTTTAATTTATTATTTATTCTACTTTTTTTATAAGCACGTGTAATCTTGTTCTTGGTGAGAAATAAAGAGTTTGAGAGACCTACGATCGGTGTGCAATGTAAGTTTACGCATATCTCCTTGTAAAGAAGAAAAAAAGAAACTTTACTTTGTAAGGCAAGCGTGTTTTGTATCGAGGATATAGAGACTCTGAATGTATCGACTTTGATTATCATCGCTGTAACGTATATACATAATTGATGGGATCCTCGTTTTTAGATCGACGATGTAACATGTTGACTGTAAGCTATCGTTAAGGTAATTAAAGGACAATGTAATTAAAAAACAGGAAAGTAGAGGAAATATATATATATATATATATAACGATGGAGTAATTATCATAAATAATCATTTGTATCTATATTTCGTTTACAATGTTTACGTTACATAATGTAGGCACTTGTATGTAAGGTACTGTAATTCGTTTTCACCTAAAAGTACAATACACCTGTCTACATATATTAATAAATATTGATAATGATGATTACCAATACGATTGCGTTTCATGTAATAATGTACGGAACACGTACCCTGGAGTCCGTTGTGAGTAGCGCCTTTTCAATCCTTTTTCTGATACTAGTATTAACGCAGCTTCAAATAATTATGTTAACATCGACTTCAATAATTATTTGTACAATAAAAAAAATACAATACAATAAAAAAAAGTACAACATATATATATTTGTATATCATATACAGCAATACTATACGATATACAATATATACTTATGTATCGTATACAATAATACACAATTTTACTATATGATATATCGTATAATACAATGATACGTAATCATAATCATATTACATCGTACAATACATTTATATACAAACATACAGTAACAATATAATAACACGATAATTGTACTACGATATACAAAGTGATCAATACTTCAGTGGGTGAGCTTAAAAATAAGAACAAATGCAAATATTAATAACAGAAAAGGGATTAAAAAACTGAGCGCGATGCCATATTCATTTCCAACTTTTTGACGGAGTGTACCTACTGTTCTTACTTATACTGTGGTACAGTTGTACAGTATCGATATACATGGGATGTCTCAGATCGACCACAATTACCTTCATCTGTTCGCTATTTCGTTGCTTTTTGATATAATACACATAATAGCTCGATATGACTAATATAATATAAATATAATACAAACAACATAATTAACACAATATTATTTTTGGAGGACACATAAAGGTTCCCTGTTCAGAATCCCAAACAGTCTGCGATTTTTACATTTAAAAGGATTTAAAAATATATATTAAAAAATAAAACAATATGTGAATAAAATATTCTAAATAACAGATTAGCTAAGAGAAATTGAGATTAGAATATTTAAGTATCAAGGATGCTAAAAATTGGAGAATCAAATGCAAGAACAAATAAAGGGAAGTAAAAATTAAAGACCTAAAAACATTAAGGAATAGTATATTAAAAAATGCAAATTATAAAAAATAAACATCAAGAATCAAAAAATAAAGACATACGATATGAAAATGTAAGGAGAAACAAACTGAGATATTAATTGCCAATACTAATAACTATCACAAAATGGATAAAGAAATTAATAATAAGAAAAGGATGATACGAAAAGTTTAAAGACTACATTTGCCGAGGACAGTAGTCGGATACAAATATCTTTGTACAAATGTCAGTTTGACATCTAACTTTAAAAAACAATTTCTTTACTTATTTCGACGTTGCATTTTGCACGCAGTCGATCGAGGATATTCGCTCGTTACTTTCTAGGCCCGGCGAAAAATTCTCGACTATATAAAACATGATCTTCGAGTAAGGCGTTAAGTACTTTGATTTCGCTGCTTTTTTGATTTTACATTGCTTACGCGAAGATCGAGTTCAATGCGCCTCGCTATTTTAATATTAACAATACAATAATAAGAGAACAATAAGAAAATAATGTCGCAGCACGCTTTGCATTTAAGTATTTCGCATTTAAATCTAAGAGCAGAGGCACCTTTCCTTTTTGGTCTTCCTTGTACTTGTAGCACCAGTGTGACAGGAGGAACATTATAAAATCCTTGCAAAATCGCAGATACACACAGTGATCTGGACAAAGGCGTACAAGGATGTACGAATTATGGACCTGCTACTGCTGTGACTTGTTTTTTTTTTTTTTCTAGACTCTGTTTACGTCTATTTATCGGAATATACAATGAGTATAAAAATCTGTTTTCTGCATCTGCTATCTTACATTAAGTACAATTCCGTAACCCGTTGGTTCATCGATTCTTTGCGGCGATTACATCCTTGAGAATAATTTCTTCAAGATTGAATTAAATTAACTAAATCACATTTTGAACTTGTCAAGCCTGGAGTCTCAAGATTCCAAACAGCGATATCAAAATTCGTGGTTCTTAAATTCTTTGATTGACAATCACAATCAATCGAAGATAATCCAGTTTGAGGATCTCTCAACATTTAAATTCTCAGAAATTTGGGAGAAAGCCTGAGAACTCGACAATTTATTCTTTCCAAATGTATTTATCAATTTATTTCCAAAAAATTAGATACTATTTACTATTTATTCTCTCCAAATGTATTTATTAATTTATTATTTCCAAAAATTTACTATTTATTAAGTTTTTGTATATATACAAAAAATTCTTTCCAAAAAGCGTTTATGGCAGTTCACGGTACGAAAAATCAGTGATCCAACGAGTTAAGCTTTTCGCTCTTCCTGATGAAATATCTGGGTTAGGCTGATACAAAAGTGACGTAATAATACTGTAACTACAACTACGGTTGCGCCGCGATCCACGCGAGTTTTACTGATTTTCTGATTGTTCGCTGCACTGGCATGCATTGGCGATATAATCGCGCGTTACATCGAAAAAAGACCAGCTAGATAGAACTGTGCAGCTTGCAGTAAAAACGATTATTAATCTATTACTCCGCTGACGAAAGTTTCGTCAGTTTCTGCCGATTTCTTATTCTCTCAGCGTTCCTGAAGCCTTCTAAAATATTTAACTCCTTGGAACTTCGAGTTCGTAAATCCCGAATCCGAGGGATTGTTCAAGCTTTTATTTTTCTCTACGTTTATTCACCTCTTTTCTTTTTTCTCTTCAAATCCGCTTTGGATATTCTTAGATTTCCATATTCCTCGATTTTTTATACCTCTTAATATTAATTTTAGATTTTATTCATTCTAAACTCTGACGTCCCGAATTTTTCCTATCTCCAAATCATCCTCGTATATTTGTTTCTCGATTTTCCTTTTTTAATTCTCCAAATTCACGAATGCTGATGATTCTAAATGAAAAATCCTGAAAACTCTAACACGTCGAAGGAATACAATAGAATTTCCATGTGAATAGAATATAGAGAACGAAGATAAGAATGTAGAGTAAACCGTGACAATTGTAAATTCTAACAAAATCTCAGACAGAATTTCACCCTGCAACTCCACCTTTCCTGTTATTTTTCGAATCCCTAGGATTTTGCCTAAGAAATGGTCGTAAACACTGACGGAACTTTCGCAGCAACCTACCACAGTGTCTGTCGGACGTAATTGCGAAAAATTAACGTCGATGATGTATCAAAGCGCCATGGATGCGCGATTCTGATAGCAATCGCGGGCAACGCCGGCCAGAGCCTCCGCCATCGCCGTGCCGGTCTCATGCACCATGCTCTTCAGGTAGCTCGTTTCCTTCTGCAGCAACACGTGGGGATGATCGAATTCCTGTGCACGATAAAAGTACGCCGTTGAAGAGAGAGAGAGAGAGAGAGAGAGAGAGAGAGAGAGAGAGAGAGAGAGAGAGAGAGAGAGAGAGAGCTCACGATTTACGATCCACTCTCCTTACGAAGGCTATATCCTTCGCAGCTCTTGATACGTGCCGCGTATAAAATTTTTACGCCAGAGATGATGAAAATATGATCATTCCTGCTGACGGTTTATATCGCGGAAGGAAAGAATGGGATACTACCAGCACTTTCGTATTGAAAACAATTAACGTTATTTAAACATAGTGTTTTGCAATTTTTTCGCAACTAATTAAGTGACTTATTCAAATAAATTTACATTAATAAAACGCCACAAGAATGACCAAAGGATAAATTTATAGGAAATAAAACATTCTCATATAAATTCGACAAGCACGTATAATTAGGGGCTATTTGAATCAGTTAAAAGAAAAAATAAAAAAATCTTCAATACAAGAAGAAGCTTTTCAATTTTCAGGGTAAGAAGGGGCTTTTTGATTTTTTGTCTTGAAAATCCTTTATCAATTTTTTCTTCGAGTAACTCAAATAACCCTTCCTTACTCTGTTGTTTAAAAAAAATGATAAAAATAAATAAATTTAATAATCTGGAACGAAAAGTAAAAACGCGTCGCAAGAATGAATAAATTCATAATTACATTCTCCACGATCACAGAAAGAAGAAAAGATCTCGTCTCCATCATCTACCGAGACCTTCGATGGTCCACTCTATTTAAAAAAAATACACAGAAAGATAAAATCATTTTTAAAAAAATGACTCACCACCGCGCTGCCGGCGTCCATCACCAGAATGCGATCGCTGTCCATGACGGTATTGAGTCGATGAGCGATTGTTAGCACTGTACATTTCTCAAACTTCTTTCTGATCGTCGTCTGGATCAACTCGTCTGTTCGCGGGTCCACATTCGCGGTCGCCTCATCCAGCACGAGTATCGGGTTGTTTCTGACGATGGCGCGCGCCAAGCAGACCAGCTGCCGCTGGCCGACGCTGAGATTGGAGCCGCCCTCATTGATGTGGGCCTCCAGGCCCATCTCCTTCAGCTCGACCTCCTCGAGTGCCCGCCACAGCGGATCGTCCGTGTACGAGTCGAACGGGTCGAGGTTCCGTCTCAGGCTGCCGGAGAACAGGAACGGTTCCTGTGGGATTATGCTGATCTTGGAGCGCAGATCGTGCAGGCCAATCTGGCCTGTGTTGACTCCGTCGATCTCGATCACACCGTCCACGTCGGCCAGGCGGAAGAGCGCCTGGATCAAGGATGACTTGCCTGCGCCGGTCCTACCGACGATGCCGATTTTCTCGCGCGGGAAGACGACGAAGTTGAGGTTCTTGAGAACTGGCGGTTCCAACGGCGCGTAGCGCAAGAACACGCTCTTGAACTGGATCTTGCCTTCCTGCGGCCATTCGGACTTGGGCTTTTTATCGGGGGCGCTCTCGAGAGGCGGCTCGCTGTCCACTTTGCTGAAAGAGGATTGAAGCAGGGAATATTAACGCGATTTAATAATTAAAGATATAAAGATAAATCAGAATACTCGGAAAAATTCCATACTCCCAATTTTTCCTGAATCTTATGAATTAAGTGTCTGGATAAACGCAAAAGTAGAAAAGTATTAATATTAAAAGTAATGAACCTAAACAAAAAATATCTAGGAGACCTTTGCTGTCTTAAATCTAAAGATTTACAAGTTTAACGCTCCCAAAGATCTAAAGTTCCAAGCCGGTAGGATTCGAAAAAATTAGGGATTTAAAAATCTAATAATACACGATCAATGATGAGATGACGCATAACTCCGTATGAGAACGGTTGACTCGTAATCGGTAGATCGTGGATTCGATCCCACGTTTATTTCAAATTTATAAAATGTTGATTGGAAAAGTTGAAGATTATGAGTGAAGGAGTATGAGAAAAATGTAACCCGTATTTTAATCAGATAAAACGATTAATAAAGATAATAATGCAATTTTAATGCAACATCATGGCCAAAGAACAGGCGAGTACCTGTACTCAAGAATGCGCTCCACCGAGGTCATCTGGTTCTCCAGCTCGGCGCTCTGGCGCATACCCCACTGGAACATGCCAGTGAGACCGATACTCTGAGTGATCGCCAGGCCTACGTATCCGCCGTCCATCGAGCCGCGACCGTAGTTGTCCAGCACAAGAAAACTTAGCGTGACCAACATGATGTACAGCACGCAGAAAACATCCAACCAGAAGCCGAAGGCGCGCGAGGAAGCGATGAAGATGTACCACGCGGACGAATGGAGATCCTGGTGATTATCAAACTCCTTCGTGAGAATCGTTTCCGCCCTAAACGCGCGGATCGTCGGTAGTCCTTGAAGAGTCGCGCTCAGGTGACCAAAGACCGGCGAGCGGGCTGAGGAAAATAAAAAATTTCATTCAGTTTATTCGAAGAATTAAAAATCATCGTCAATTCGATCAGATTGACGACTTGACTTCAACGTGATCGAATTTGTCTTATTTTATTCTAGAGGAAACTATGTCTATTCTACCGAAAGACGAGCCTAAGATACTCACTGATGCCTTCGAGACGCTTGACGCTACGACTGGTGGCCAGGTAAAAGATTCTCAGGTAATAAAAGACAATGCCGACAATCACCGTGGGTATCAACAGCCACACGTTCGCGATGGCGACCACGACGATGATGCCCAGCAGCGATAAACCGATCTGGATACAATCGATAAGCGCAGTCGGGAGCATCTCGTCTACCGCGCCCATGTCCTTGGAGAAACGATTGAGCACACGTCCGGACGTGTTGGTGTTGAAGAATCGCATAGTGGCGCGGCTGATGCTGCGGAACATACGATCGTGCAAGCGCATTGAAGCCCGCATACACGTCCAGAAGAAAGCCCACGAACGAGTCAGAGTGATAACGATTGTCAGCAGAGTCAGCCCACTGTAGATGTAGATGCACTCCATGCGAGTGAAGGGACTCTCCGGGTCTTCCACGACACCCTCGTCCGTTTGATTCATCTATAAAATTATGTAGTTAATAATATAATTAACGTAAATCATATAATTGTAGTTGGGACTGCAATTTTTTATTTAAGTTCGATTTTAAATTTGACATGAGACTCATCCTCTCTTGCAACTCTTCTCAGAGATCTCTTTTTGCTCATGTTTTTAGAAAAAAAGATATCAAAGTTCTGCTTTAACTTACTGGGATTAAATTATAAATTCCAACTTCTATAGCAATCACAATTCCTTATTCATATCAAAACTTGTTGCACAATCTTTAAAAAAAGATTCTGAGCAAAATTAGAATTGAGTGATATAACAACTAAATAATAAGTACATACTAATATATAATAGTTGATACTAATAAATATATTACTTCTTTCATATATATATATAAAGTCTATTAATTTTGAATATAATGTAAAAAGTATCATTGTACATAAATATTCTTGGCTGGAAAATTTTATATATTTCAAGTCATATATATATATATCTATATATATATATAATAGAATGTCTGTATGTTCTTTATACACTCTTAAACTATTCGACCGAATTTTTACCAAAAGATATATAAAATAGGAGTAGAATTTTCCGGGATATATATATATATATATATATATATATATATATATATATATCCTAATGTAATTCGCCGATTATTTTAGCAATGTGTGGCACTTACATAGTTTTCCTCTATATCAACCCATCGCGCAATAAAGAAGTCACCGCCGCTGGCTGCTAATTGTGTCATTATGCAAAGCATAACCACCATAAATATAATACACCAATTGCCGCCAGCGCGGAAGTAACCCGTGTATACTTCGCCGGAAACATTGCCTACTGTTCGCATCTCAGCCACCTGAAATGAATAATAAACATGTTATAGTAACTTAGTGTAAAAATCTAAAATTATTCTAATTGAATGATAAAAGAATTAAGACGCTTTCATTTTCGCGAAATACATCTGTATTTCCAAATTGCGATTTACGTGAAGCTCGTTATTTAATTATTAGTTATTAGTTATCAATAGCAGCATTTTTCCAATGTTTTAAAATCTAGCTCTAGAAAAGATAAAATATCTAAACTAATATCTTGCTATAACTTAAGATACTTAAAGTTATCCTCAATCACAATATCTGTCAAATAAGATACGTACTAGTAGTTATTTCTCAGAAAATAAGTTAGAGAGAATAAGTTAGAGAATATGTTAGAATTACCTCTTCAGGTTCTTGTTTCGAAGTTTCATTCGTCATGAAGGAACTCAGCGACGTGATGCTGGCGGTACGTGAATTGCTACGGCTAACGGGAGCGGAGGGGGGTCGAGAGGATTTCTCGTCCGTTTTCGCTTGATTCTCCAACAGCCGACCGAAATCCACCCCCATAGAGCCCAACTCGTCATAGGTGCTGATGAACAAAAAATTGCATATGAAGCAAAAGATGTGACGATATTCTAAATATTTGTTTGAATTTGTAAGCGAATTTTCTGAAAATAACGGAAGATGTTTGATTTTGTACGGTACGGATACACGAGCATTCGAACGTTGCGTATCAATATTTGTGTTTTTTGTGCGAGAAGACGATTTCTGACATGTTAATAGATAGTTAAGTAAGAACTCTTGAAATAGAACTGTTTTGCTGTATCGGTGTTAGTTTCATGAAGGCCAAGTATTGGCCAATTAGCAGTGTAACTAGTGTATTAGCCATACATATTGTGGCCTATTTATAAAGAGTTTTAGCGAAGATATGTATTTCTCGTTTCGATCTACAAAATTATACTGTCATCCTTTCATTTCTCCCCTTCCTTAAATTCAAAGATCCAAGGATTCAATCATGAAGCTAAGAATCTACGAAGCAGTAAAATAAATGTATGACTAAATGATGCAAAATATTTACGAACGTCAATCTCATTGCAATATTATTCCAACACAAAAAATATTGATACACAACTTGTAAAAAAGAGTAAAGTTGATACACAACGTTCAAACTGTAGCAAGATTACAATAAGATATGAGTTAAAAAGATAGAGAAAAAAATGCTCTAGAATCGTACCCTTCAGCCTGGATGGCCCCGTCCTTCAGAACAATAATTCTACCGACGTCGCGCAGATATTGCAATTGATGAGTCACGAGAATCCGAGTCTTGCCTCGTAGATATTTTTCGATGCATTCTTCAAACATGTGCTTGCCCACATGGGCGTCAACGGCGCTCAGGGGATCGTCCAGGAGATATATGTCGGCTTCGGCGTAAACGGCTCTGGCCAAGTTTATTCTGCCAATTATCAACGTTTTATCAATATATATAACTACCATACCTTTCAATTTCTTAGGAAAGTAAAACCTGTTTTAAAACCCGTCTAATTCTTCACAAAATTAATTTTATTTGGATGAAAGTTAAGTTAAATTGTATTAATTATATAAAAATTTAATTAAAACATTACACGTACATATAAAATTTATTTTTTAACGTTAAAGATCAAAATCCTTATTCCGTGTATCAAAATAAATAGTTATAAATTTTTAAGCATATTTATTTTGCATAAGAACTTAATTTAGAAAGAAAATAGGCAAAAAAATATTAAGAATAATCATAAGAAATAATTGCAATAAAGCAAATAAAATAAATTAATTGCAAATATGCCAAAAAATGTTAACTAGGACAAAAAACGTTAAAAAATTATGTAAAAAAAATTAAGATTTGAGAGTCTCTAAGATTATGGTCGCAATTAAAAATTTGAATAAATTTCTGCCTGTTTTGCCTTATCGAGAAGTTCTGCAACACCAACCTTGCACGCTGACCACCGGAAAGACTGATACCCCTCTCGCCTACGATCGTCTTATCGCCATAAGGCAGCAGGCTGAAATCCCTCTTTAGTTGACACACTTTAGTCACGCGATCGTATCGGATCTGATCCATCTTTTGTCCGAATAGAATGTTCTGTCTCACCGATCCAGCGAACAGCCACGGTTCTTGACTGGCATAGGCAATCTTGCCGTTAACCTGAGAAAAAAGAATTTAAGAAAATATAAAAACAATATATATATAATTTAATTAATTTATAAGTTTTTTAATTAAATTACACAATCAAAAGAAAGAAAATAATTATATACTTGAATTACATTTAAATTTGATTATAAACCATTTTCGCTTAGAAATATACACATAGGTATATATTTTTTAATAAATTAAATAATTAATTTTCGTGAGTAAAATAATTTAATATTTATCTATTTAAATTTCTTAAATATTGTCAACATACTTGAATGGAGCCTTCTTGCAAACGTAGCTCTTTCAGGATGACGTTCAACAGACTGCTTTTTCCCGCGCCGACCTGGCCGACGATGGCGATCAGTTCACCGGGACGCACCTTTATGTTGATATTCTGCAGGGTGTCTTCTCGCTCATAGTCCAACCACTTGGCACTGCCGTTCTCGATGGATATGCTGTGCTCGATATGATTCGGCTGATCTGCGATCATGTAGTTACTCTTCTTCTGCTCGACCAGATCCTCCGTGTTCTCCTTGTTACTCTCCTTCGCGTCTTCCTTATTACTCTCCTTCGCGTCTTCCTTGTTATTTTCCTTCGCGTTATCCTTGCTGTCCTTCTTCGCTTCGATCTGGGGAGGTGTCAGTTCCTCATACATCAAGAACTTCTGCAGCCGTTTTATGGATACCATTGCTTCCGCAACCTGCGTTATCCCTGAGTTACCACAGACAAAATAGATAAATAAAAAAGAATAAAAATGCAAAATATTTCGCCTAAGATACTTTAACGGTAAATGTGTGATTGTTAAATAGAATTTTAATTTATGATATTGAAATAATAAAGTGCATGACGTATAACATTATAATTATAGATTATAATAAAAAAAAATAAAACTAAAGAGAACACTAAAGATGAAAAAGGGAAAGAAATAAAGATAAAAAGAGGGAAAGAGGGAAAGAAGAAACGAAATAAAAGAAAGAAAGAAAAAAGGAAGTAAGGAAAGATAAAAGAAAGAAGCTGAAATGAAGAAATAAGGAAAGAAGCGTTGCAAGCGCTTTGTGTTTCATTAATATTGCCGATACCGTATAATTATCGCATATCATTGACATTAGTTACCTTGTGGGAAGAAAACAGTCATAGTTGTGCGTAAACTGTTGTAATAGGCAGTTATCACGAAAACTTTTTCGGCCGTTATCTTGTAGCCGAACAACACGTAAGCCAGCACTGTAATGAACAGCGACATCCTCGTGGTAAAGATGATGAACGACAAGGTGACACCCCTGATATACGACGCCCATCGAATGACATTAACTTCCTTGCTGCAAACAAATTTCGTAGTGTTAAACTCTCACTTTTTTCTTTTTTTCCCCTCTGCCGCATATCATGTTCATTTTTTCTGATCCGTAAAGTATAGCCAGGTTCGTTAAATCCGTAATTGATTAATATCGAAAATTGAAGAGGTAACTCAAATGTCAGAATTATAAATAGATGTGGTTTTTGTAAATGGCTATAAAATATTTATTAGCGATTAGGAATGTGAATAGCAATCGATATCTGGGACACTCGATACTGAGCATATCATTAACATTATTCTATTCCAAATTAAACGTAATAAAAATTGCATATAAACTAAGTATGCACAAAAATATCTTTATTGGATATATCTAATATATCCAATTTAATATGTTCAAACGTACAAGATATCAAAAAATGAGCAGAGATCTCTATTGCAAAATCTTCAATTAAAAGGTGATGTCTCTTGAAAAGAGAATACAGAAATATGCAAACGTAAAAGCGCAATAGAAGCGACAAGGCCGTCACCGTCGCCGTCAGTTATCATTTTATGCGATCGTATCAACAGTGCAGCGACTACAATTGAAGTACAAGCAAAGCAAGTGCCGCGATTCGCTCTTCACATGTCAGATGATTCAACTCGGTGTAGAATACGGATCGCGAAAGTAAAAGAACATATCCGCAACATGTTCCGCGACAGTTTGTAGCGCTCTAATGTCATAATATATCCGTTTTAAATGAAAAATATCGTATAATAATAATCGTTCGGTCATATGACTATCTCTAACGTTGTAATTTTTATTATCCCTCGAAGAATTAATTGAGAAATATAATCTAAGATTTTAATCATTAATCATTTAAGCATTAATTACGTTGAAATGTTCGTTTCCGTTTACAAAGGCGCTGCCAGGTGCGTTTTGAAATGGACGTTTTTCCCTAATAAACATGTTGCTCAACGTACAATTAATGCAAATGCTTGCTTGTGTAATCAGTGTAAGCGACAGTACTCACCTTCTTGCTTTTTCTATGAGTGCGCTAAAGGGATTTTCCCAGGTATACATCTTGATGGCTTGAATTCCGCTAATAATCTCATTCGTCAATCGCACCCTTTCATCAGTCCTGATGGCGGTTCTAAATCTCAGCTCCGACGACTTTTTGCCCAGCCACGCTGAGGAATTCCGAGAAACGAGGCGTAAAATAAGATTAAGGAGTAACTCTCAGTGATTTGCCGAAATGAGACGTGTTAATTAAGCAGAGAAACATACGACTCGGTAATTGGAAATTTGGCAATAAATTAGAAAATTTAGAAACGTAGCAGCGAGACTAGGAATTTAAAAATTTTAGTATTTAAGACGATGTAAAAAGCCGCCAGTTTAGAAATGTAGAATCCCAAGATTTCGAATTAAAATTAATTTAAATTAATTATTACTTATTACAATCCATTTGTAATTTATTATTTATCTACATATATTTATATGTTAATTATTATTTATCAAAATCAATTAAAAATCAAGATTTCAAAAATTGACTATTTAACCGAAGCAAAAAGACAATTTCCGTCAATGGACACGCTTCTCTAATTTAAACGTTTCTAAACACGCATATAATACATACATATCAAGTCATTTTCAACTCGATCGCTCGATTACTCTTATCGCCAGAAACCTGACCTGTCAGAGTTGCGGCCTTCTTACCTTGTAAAGGGATGAACATCAGCAAAGAGGCGACGCCAATGATAGAGGACACTCCAACGTCGATCACGTGGTACATGACGTACGTGATGATAATGGTCTCCAAAGGTCCGAGCCATAGGTAATGGAGAAATATGATACTGACGTCGAATCTGTTGACGTCGTTGGACAACAGATTGACCGCCTGGCCGATCGTCGTCTCGCCCAGCGCGGTTCTGGTCATCTTCAACATCTTACGGTAAATAAGCGAGCAGCAGGCCACGCGGACCTTCATGCCCATGTGCAGGATACCCATCATATAGGGATGGACGACGAACACGTTGAGAGCGGAGCATAGAATGACGCCAGCGGCGCAAAGGTAAGCATAGAACTTGTCAACATCCATGGTGTTAAAATAGAGCAGCATCTGGCCCACTAATAACGGTTGCAGCACCCTGCGAGAGAAAATTCGTTACTGGAAATATTATCAATTACTTAAATAATTATTCAATGTAATCATTATAATTAGATATAGGAGATTTTGGAAAGGAAATGAATCGAATGACTGGTTCGACTAATGTAACCAATGAATCGGGTTGTATTTTTTTTAAATTAATTTACACGAGACATGTTAGCGTTAGGGATCAATAAAAATGGATCGGGGATTTAAGGAAAACCGATGTCCTCCTCTTCTGTGTGTCATTGCGAGTAGAATGGGCGGCATTTTGCATCGATAAGAGGATTTCAGTGGGCGGTAATAGCGAATCGGCGCGCCGATAAACACGTTAATATGCGTCAACATGCAGCATCCCAAAGAGAAATCTATAAGCTCTGATATAACTCCTGATGAGTTTCAAGTTCACTTTCTTCTTGGCTAACATCCTACAGTTACTTCAAGTTACGAATTCGGAATTTTTAATTTATAAAGACGATCGCACCACAAATGTTTCTGCGAAAGGGAGAACTTGCGTTTCAATTGCGATTTTTATTAAATATATTTAATTCTAAATATTTGAAACGAATAACAAATAGAAGTTAAATTAGTCGTTTAAAAAATTCGTGAAATAGGAGTTTGTCTCTCCTAAAAATTTATATCCTAAAGTATGAACCTCAATGGAAATTAAAAATCTGTGAATTTCAATTCGCTTTTAAATTCATAATCATTGCATCCGTTCGTGAAGATCCTGAACTTAAAATTCTACAAACATCTAATTCATTTAATTAGACAATCTTTACTTGGTTAAATTTTTGTTCAATTAAAAAATACCGTGAAAGACTCGTTAACAAAGATTGCTTGGTCGTGGCTTAAGGATTTAATTTCGCAGGATTAAATCGCCAGAAACTTGTATCGGTTTTCCATACTCGTCAAGACAGCACAAATGCAGGGAATATAGAAAATTGGGTTGAGACTTCACAGAGGGATTTTCAGGGGAGAAAAGTGAGGGAGGAGATTATTACCTGAGCAAGATCTCCATAACGGCCATAAAAATCCCGTACAGCAGGGTCTTGAAGCCGAAACACCTGATGAGGACCTTCATCAGGCTTGGCTCCTTGACTTCCTTCTGCGACCCGCTCTTCGTGCTCTGCTCCAGTCGACGCTGGTACGCCTCGCATTCTTTCTCCCAGGCATTCGTTATTTTAACACCAAGAATACCACTTGTATGCTCTTTAAGCGGGGTGTACAAATCAGTTACTTCAAGATCCCTGCGGTAACCCACCCAGAAAATGCGTAGGACCCAACTGCGAAGAAGAAAAGCAAAGCACACACGTTTTACTCAACCGCAACTCGTCCAGCTCAAATTATGTTCCTTTCACTAATGTACTATGATCTCTCCGTCTGCCTTCCACAAGATACTATTTGTTTTATCATCTCGCAAAATTGATTTGCATCCTTCTGTCTAATTTTAATTCAAAATCGCGTGATGTCTACTTAACATAATCAAATAGAACCCAAGATAACAACTAAGGACAACTTTCTGTAGGCAAAACTTGACGTCAAAATAAAAAGTTATCTACAAAATTAAAAATTCTTGGAAAATACATTCAACATGAAAAATTGTATATTATTAAATATAATAAAATTATTATGACAAGATAATGTTAAGTAATCACAATTAATGTGAGAATGCTTCTCAATGTTTATTGAATTCGTATATAATGCTAACATGGAGTTGTTGAATTTCATAAAAATAGTCCAATGATTTGAGAACTAACTATATAGAGAGATGCAACTAGCGAAAATAAATCTTCGGATTTAAGTTGCGATTCAAAGATAAAGAATGCAAAGAACTTGATGGAAATTATTTCAATTGACTGCATGTGATTTTCGCACGGAGAGAATTGTCTCTTAAAATTTACCCTGAAATCATGGTAGTTGTGGGACAACATGTACCACCAAGAATTGTATGCGAGCTATTCTGATTAATATCTACCATAATAAAAAATATTAATATCTATTACATTAAAATATAAAATATGTTTGATTAATTTTACTAAAATATATCTAGGAAATTTCAATAATTTTTCAAAATTTACCAATCTGCTTGGTAATTTTTATCACGTTGTTTGTAAAATGTCTTTTGTATATTTTAAAAATTCCTTGGTTGCCAAGTTGTCCCAAGTTTATAGTGAATTTAAGGGTAAAATATAACAAAAAATTCTCTCCATGCGCGTTATCCGTTATCCGAATAAAATTGAATAAAATTGAACCAAAACAAGGTGAAGATAAGAGCACAAACGTTACTTCCGCATAAAAACCAAAATGAAAATAAAATAAAACTGTTTGTGTTGCCAGACATATATAAAATTTCATATATTTCCATAAAGCGATCCAAAATGGATCGCTTTATAGATTCTTATTCGTCGACAACTTTTCCGATAATTCGCGTCACATAGTCTGCTTATCATATCATCCAAGACCTACTAATATGTACATAACGATGCGAGGCAACGAACGCGTGAAGAGCATCTATTTATTCCTTATCTATCTGTTTGTCTATCTATATTATGGCTGATTCTTTCGAAAAGCAACTCGAGAAAAATGCATTGTAATCGAAGAGATAATACTATCGTACACTCGAGCATCTTGTACATTCACAAGTGTGTAAAAGATTTGATACTATCAAATTGAATACAATATTCCGTTGAAGCATGAAATCAGACAAAAATGTGGCCGGATTAATTCTGATTGAATTGATCGGAATTTAATTGCAAATTCTACTTCTCCGATCAAGATCGTCTTAATTACCTTTTCATTCGTCTATACGAGTGCGTTCAATCGATCTATAAAAAAGATTACATTCGCGTCTAGTCGAGATTCGCGAGACTGTTAATTCGATTTGATACGTTGATTATATTTCACGAAGCTACGTAAGATCCAAAAATTTCCAGCCCAAGGATATAAAAAAGGTGATAAAATAAAACAATATTTTTAAACAACTAACAAGTTTTTTAACAAATTTATCGGTCAATATAATCACCCTTTATTTCAATATATTTTTAGAACAATAAATTAATTTTTTTATACTACTGAAAAAAATATTCTAAATTTTTTAATCATGAAATTTCTCAATACATGCGGAAACCATTTTTTCATCAAATTTAAATTTGATATAAATTTTTTCCGCAAATCAGATTAGGAACTAAATCGGAACTGCAAGGACGATGAAGAAGTGTTGTTAGTGTTAAATTATTTTAAGAACAAATATTCATATTTTTTTAGTAATACAGAAAAATTAATTCGTCCTTATAAAAAATGCATTAAAATAAAAGGTAGGTAATTGAAAGATAAAATGGTTGTTTCATTTTATCACCTTTTTATATCTTTGGGCCAGAAACTTTTGACTATCATATTAAATTACTGACCGCGCTATCTCTTCTTCCTTAGCTATCTCTCTTCACCTGATCTCTCGCAAGTGGTATCCGCCGTTTGCTTTTCATACTCACGAGAATGTCAAGACGCTGAAGATGTTGGCGCCCGCTCTGGGATTCTTCACTTTCTCGGTGTACACTTTCCCATCCATGATGATGGCACACTCTCACAGGACTGTTCTGCAAAGGTATAATGGATCCTCAGTACATGCATGCGCGTATCTACGTACACAACACGTGCGCGCACGCCGCATCCGATTACATCCGAATGACGTTGCTTGCAGAGAAAGAGAAGAAGACGACGAAGAGACAGTAACTACAACTACACGACGGTAACTACATTGTGTACCAATCGTGATGCAGCTATACCTGAGCTACCACACGCTCCTCGCCGTCGTCTGTCTCTTCTTCCTTCGCTGAGGGAGATTTGATAAAGTCTGAAATATCTTATCTATGTTACGCAGAACGAATCAGGTAATGCCAGTGATCCTCAATATCGCGCTTATCAGCGACGCATGTGCTTCCACGTAGACCGATTGTAATCGTAATCGAGTCCGAGGAAGATTTTTCCGCTTGGCACGCGAGTTTCGCATTATTGCGCATTGTTACACGGAGAAAATTTTATATTAAATTTTACTATGCTGCCGCACCAACTGCGGACCATCAAGACGTACAAGTTTAAATGCTATAGTCTTATAGTAAAATTACTATGTCCATAGCATTAAATGCTATGATCGTAGCATTAAATGCTATGGACATAGTAATTTTACTATAAGACTATAGCATTTAAACTTGTACGTCTTGATGGTCCGCAGTTGGTGCGGCAGCATAGTAAAATTTAATATAAAATTTTCTCCGTGTACGACTCGTTACGAAAAGCAGGGACAGCTGTTCGACAGCGTGATAAACACCTTGCCTCCATAAATCTTCTCGCGATACGTTTCACACTTTTCTTATATATCGTTCTTTGTTTCAATATTTTCATATCTTTCGCATCAATGCTCGCCGACACGTGTCCAAATATTTTATCCGCGATACCGAATATTTAATAAATTTTAATTAAAAATTCTCACTTGAAGATTTTGTATTTTAACTTTGAGATATCGGAAGCTCTGTTTTAATTTATTATGATTACAAATTATAAATTTCAGTTTTCTCTCTAATCTAGGTAATTAAAATTAAATTAAATTCCTTTAATTTATCATAACTCGCAACTAAAAGTTGCAAATTTCCAATTTTAGTTTGTAAAAACTAAGTTTCTCTTGCAATTTTTCGACAAAGCTCTTTCTTCGCTCATGTTTAAAAAAAAAATCACACCTGAAAATATTTTAACTTCGGAGCTCTTTAATTTGCTACAATTAAGTTATAAATTTCAACTTCTTCTAATTTAAGGCAATTATAATTCAATAATATTGAAAATTTTGCATTTTAACTCTAAGGCATAAAAATTCTGATTTAACTTACTGCAATTCAATTATAAATTTTTCAACTTTCTCTAACAATTATAATTCAATTTTAAAATCTAATTTATCTCGGATTAATCACAATTATGTAACTCGGTTTCATAATTTGTTAGCTATAAGCTAAAATGACTTGTATATAGTAATGACAAAATAATATATCTATAAATGTATGAATCCTCGGTTATTTACCAGATACAAGATAAGATTAGGTCTAGAAAGACTAGTCTTTTATAACTTCTGTACTCGGGCTGTGATTTAAATCAGTCTTCTCTTACTTTTTCTTTTTTCCGTTTAAATTATACAACCGTAAAGAGATGGTTTAAGTCACGAAGATCATTTGCATAAGAACTCGATGAACTATTTAGAGACACGTGATAAAAATATTCGACGAAACTGTATCTAGAGCACAGAAATAAGTATTGAAAAGCGTACATACAACAATTTTCAAAACTCAAGCTTTGCATCAATTTTTACTTGTCATCCCGTCTTTCCATTAATTTCCATATTATAATCCATACTCATCATTATATCATTAGATTGCATTAACAATCACGATTCAATAAGTAAATAGTCGGTAATTTCTTTGATTATAGTGTGAATTTTCCAAAAAATTAATTAAAATCAATTAAATCAATCAAATCATATATGTATAAAATATCCCCAAAATTCTTTTACAAAGATATCATATCTTGAAGCAATCGCTCCTCAAATCACAACTTTTTGAAAGACGACACGAAATGTAAACAGTCATGTTTTAAGAGGAGATAATATATTTCAATATCACGTTAAGGTTGAGTATCCATATTATAAAATGAATTGCCAAAAACGGCTTACGCAATATTCCGTAGCGCTTCGATAACGAAACCACGACAAAGAAGGTGAATCGGAGTTAAGTATTGACTGAAAACAGTTGCAAAAACACAGTGTAATTTTTGTGACGCGATTACGCAATCTGCGACACTTGCTAAAATATGTTCCGAGGACGAAGAAGCCAGCAGACGTAAACCGAATTATATATATACGCTTAAAATTCTCAGACGTTGAAGCGATGTTTCCGGGCGATTAAGCTCTGCGTGATTCGTAATTTGTGATGGCAATTTCCTAATCGTATAATATTCGTGAATAGTAAAGGCAAATTTGTCGAGTTCACCCATTCCCGTTGGTTATCAATCGTATTGATTCGCCGGTAGAGCGGTATTTAAATAAAATCGAAGGGCGTGAATCAGTCGATTCGTGATGTTGATTCATGTGTAGCGCTACTCCACGCGTTTATAGAGACTCACAATCCTCTCTCGTACTGAAAAGCCTATTACGGTAACTTATAATTACACAATCAATTAGATTAATTACTGGAATAAATTACTAGACTTTTTATTATGGTAATTAAGCTAATCGAGGCACTATAAAATGGGAAGTGAATAGATAAAATCCCAAGAGAACTAAGATCACAAAAGTTAACAAAGAAATACCTAGAAATAAATAAATTAAAAATTCCTAAAAAATAAATTTTATCACGATGAATTGCAAACAATCCGGCGTATAGTTTTGCAGCGACAAATGTACGCGACAAACTTCATGAATAATTATCATTTCGGGCTGACGATTATAAACGCGACAAATCCTGCGATAACCGAGAAGAAATTTGCAAAGACTCTCGCCGACTGATAAGCAACTTCGAGCAAATTCGACGAGAGGATTTCACGCGATATAAACGTGCATGTACATAATGGCGAATAGAAGGTTCTATTATACAGGTGCAAATCAGCTTACAAAAGTGACGTAAAATGACATGATACCAGGAAGTAATATTGTAATATATGAAACAAAGACAAAACTTAACTTGATTATCAAATAAGATATCTTTAGCCACTTTATAAAATTTCTAAATAATAAAAAAGAATCAAAACTTGCTGTAATAATATTATATTAATGAAATATAAAATAATATAAAATTGCAGATACAAATAAATAAAAATATAAGACTGTTGCGAAAACCGGGGGAAAATGTTTCTCGTGTTTTTCAACGGTATTTTTTCACGAGAGACACTTGAAGCGTCCTTCGTCGTCTTATTAAAACATCGTTCTTTGTTAAATGTACCGTAACGAACGAAGTCCTTCTCGAATTCGCAATTCAATTAAATTACTCCCGTATACGGTGGATTGGCTTTTCCCGGAGCGCTAATTCCCTTGTGTGTCTCTCGCGTTCACGTGTGCGGACGTATGTATGTGCGTTATCGTAGCTATTCCCAATCGACGCATCCATTACTCGGTGTTGGAACATGCGTTATCAGAATATTAGCGAGGCTATTATTTGCAACTCTAATATATCCGTCGCCTGCAATGTAGGATTTAGCCGAGACAGTCGCGAAGCGATAAGAAAACCAAACTGAGAGATTTCCGAGTCCGACAAATTTTTGCCGAAATAAATTTCCGATTATCCGCAATATATTCCCCGTCACAAAACTATAAAATATCTTCCTTAAGTAAAAGATTAATCAAAGGAAATAGATGAGGCAATCGGAGCCAAGCGCGGTAATCAATGCGTAGACGAATTATAACAATAAATAAATATATTAATAACGAACGTTTCGACATTTTTTTTTTGTGTCATCTTCTCATGATTAATGTATCTTCTCATGTAAATCTTTATATCGTTATGAATTTTATGTAACTTCTTTACGCTGAAGATGACACAAAAAAAGTGTCAAAACATTCGTTATTAATATATTTATTTATTATTATAATTTGTCTGCGCATTGATTACCGCGCTTGGCTCCGATTGCCTCATCTATTTCCTTTGATTTAGTCTAGAGAGCCTATACTTCGTTTAATTTAAAAGATTAATATTTTGTACTTAAAATTATTTTCTGTTTTTCAGTATATTTGAATTAATTTTTGTATGCCATATATATAATATTATTACATAATATTAAAACAATGTGTTGTACGACAAAACTTACTTGAAGCTGCAATGGTTTTTTAAGACGTAATTATTTAATGGTTTCTAATGATTGCGACATTCTGCCGGAATAAAGTACTCATCTTTCGAGTGGTCCAATTTTATTGTCGCGGTTAATGAACATCTCTTAACTTGGAAAATATTTACGTTACATCGCAAAACTTTTAAAAACCTAAAAAGCAATTAGAATATTATATAAAATTATTATATAGTATTCCGAGCTGTATCGAAGGGTATGGACCGCTACTAAAACTTATCTCGCGTTCAGTAAATTGGTGTGGGAGCGCTAATCGATTCCAATTTCCAAATCGTCCCAATCACATTTTTCCCGTCCATTCCCTTGATCCATTTCCCCGTTACATTGCTCTCGTTACACAAGAGGCAATTAGGATTAATTCATTGTTGACGCAATGGCGATCGATAAGGAACGTGGCGTAATTTGAACATCATGTTATGTTAACGCGACGCGTCTCTTTCATCGCATTGGTAAAGACACGATCATTGTTGATCTATTCGACATGTCTCCCCAGCGCTTTTCGCTTGATGAAAAGCGCGATCAATTTCGTAAATTGACCCGTAAAAAGCGAGCGCCGATATATGTATAAGTACAACTTAATAAAAGAAAATTGATATTGCTGAAATAATAGCTGAAAGTAAATTTCCTCACATTACGTTATTAAATTATTACGTTATTAAATTGCGGTATTAAAATACAGCGTCACACATATAGATATCGTTCATAATTGTTATGAGTATAGAGAAATAGTATAACAGCGTCAAAAGTGCCTTCGATTCATGCGTAGTTTATAATTAGAGCGATCACTAGTTTTAAATTGCTTTAAACACTGCTCGGACGCAATTTTACCGAAGGAAAAGCCTTCTTTTTTTCTTGGCACAAAAAATCGCATCGTACATTCCATGTGCGCACATTCTGGGACACTATGTCTTTAAACAAAGTTATAAACAATAGAATCGTGACAACTAAGTGCAGCTTCTTAATTTTCAGTAATAAAAGATCTACCAATTACGTACATTTCTACCAATGTAGATTAATTTTAATCTCGGTTTAACTTATTTCTTATCTTTTTCTAATTGTATGAATTAGAAAAGGATGTTAAGTTAAACCGAGATTAAAGTTAATTTCCGCGTTGATAGAAATGGACATTAAATACCAATTACAGTGTCTGATATGTCGATATATATATACATATAAAATGGCTTAAAATTCCGTTGTTATTTCGTTCGTTATCACGATCAAATGGAACGAAGATAACATAAAATAAAGACAAGCTGTAATCGAATACATCTATATTTATGTCTAAAATGGAACGAAGATAACATAACTTATGTATCATCGAAGATTAAAGAATTGTGACTTTCAAAAGAATTGTAACTTTCAAAATATTACTCAATCTTACTCTTATTAATTTTCTATTAGAAAGTGTTATTAAAGTGTAAAATAATTATTGTAAAATAACTACAGACAATAATTATAGACAAAGAGACAGAAAACTAATACGTACATATTATACTAAAATATAGTTTCTAATGTCACATCTTTATTTAACAATTTTCGTCTAATATTGAATATTTTATGTTTTACTTCATCTCAGATTGGTTGCTTAATTCGGATAATATTTTAACATTTAATTATTAATCTACATTAAAACCGTTCGATGTCATATCGTATTTTAATTACCGTATATAACACCGCATATTTTTTTCCTCGTATGTATAAATCCCGCATTTCAACTAGTCGCAAAATCCGACAGCTGAACAAATACATTTCCGCATAATGTTCATAATGTTATATACTTTGGCTGCATTCCGGTATTTACTGTCAGCGACTGTCAGTACTGAAAATCTATAGTATACGTAACGTAATATATAGAAAAATATAGATTTTTCAGTACTGACAATGAATATCGGAATGCAACCTATGTAAATAAATCTCTCTCGTCGCGTTTAAATATATGCGCAATAATTGAACCGCACAGTAAAAAATTTTGTGTTAAATTTGACACATTTCACATGTCCCAATTTATCCACTCAAATTTTTGTGTTAATTTAACATAAAGCAAATATGTAAAAAAACAACAAACATAATATGTAAAAAATTAACATAAAAATTTAACATTTAGACGCTATCAGATATCAAAGTTTATGTTAAATTGACATCTCTATAATGTTAAATGTAATTAAGATAAGATGTTATTTTAACATTTGAGAGAAGTATCTCGATCTTTTTATGATGAATAACATAAGAATTATGTCAATTTAACACATAGTAACTGTTATAAAAAGGAAGATAACACAATTTATCTGTTCACTTTAACATATAAAATATATCACCAAGAATTCATGCACTTACATATAAATAGTGTTATTTTAACTCTTAAAAATGGTTAATATTAATTTAACATAGAAAAGTTAAGTAACACAACAACGATATGTTAAATTAACATACAACTGTGTCAGAAATTTAACACAAAACTTTCTACACAGGAAAATTTTAACACAAATACAAAATGTTTTTTACTGTGCGTGCATATAGCGGACACAGTGATTTCTTTTCACCGTCGCATCTCATCGACAAATTTGACCTTTCCCCAACGATATTAGGCTTAATTTATGGAGGCAAGCAACGGACGTGCAAATCAATAAATTCAAATGTTCGGTCTCCTTCGCTATATATCATTTCTCCGAATTATCTATCGACTCCAACCGCTGGCTCGCTTCTTTTTTTTTCCTTAGAATTTCGATTTTATGGCGAGTGCCATGAAAGCAGTCGCGTTATCTATGCACGATTTTGCACCTTTATTATTTTTAAGTCTCGACATACGTCGCAATTTACATAAATTCGTTCGCGACCTCGGTACATCGGCGTTGTATATCAGCGCGCTTTAAAATAAAATCTTTAAACTGCTCTTTAAACCTGTGAAGATCGAGATTCTTTTATCTGTTTTTCAGTATCCGACAATGAGAATTGCTTATCGAAATGCTTATTGTCAAAAGACCGGCGTTTTTACTTCTGATTATTTATAACTTGGCCATGACTTTTGCTGAATGCTGAGCGTTGAATAAAAAATTATTTAAACGAAGCACGAAGAAATTTCTATCGCAGGCAACATATATTATTAAACACACTATATTAGGATCTGTCAATATCATAATATATTAAAGTCGCAACTTTGACGTCGTTATATATATAGACTCTGCATCAATCATAATTATATTTTTAACCATAATCGACACAACAAATTCTTTAAAGGATGAAAGTCCTAACGAAAAAACTTTTCCAACGCGTTCCATACTGTAGTTATAATATGTCAAAATATTTGCAATTTTAACCGCAAATTTCTCAGAATTGTGACGTGATAGAGTAATTTAACTCGTACTCAGAACGCAAAAAAGAAATAACGAGGAATGATGAACTTCATTCTTGCGCATTTTTATTTCTTTGTTGGACACCGTAATCATTTATCATTCATTAGAGAATTAGATAAAATACCTTTTATATCAATATATATATATATATATATACTCACGTATTTTTAAAGTAAAGGATAAGTTATTACTTAATTGTCTCCGTCGCGACGCATTACACTCTCCCGATACAAAGTGCGTAGTAAAGACAAATTGCGGTATCTACAAAAAGCAGTAATTCCGGGACCTTGCTTACTCCGCGCGTATATCGTTTTTTTTTTCCGCGTAGTAATCGTGAACAGCTCCATTATTCGGCGTTACGCTCGTTTGAGTTCGCGACTAGTCGCGAGACTTGAAACTAATGATCGAGATGACTCGACCGAAGAACCCAATTCCCGCGATTCACGCGGTGACACACGAGGTATAACACCACACCGCACGCTCGACCAGCGCGAAATGCAGACAGTGATAAAAGCACAATCGTTACGTAACAGGCGGCAACGGAGAAGCGTCGAGGTCGCGGATCAGTTTAGGGTGACTGGGCGCCTCGCGCCTTGATCCTCAGGGACGCGTCCTCTTTTCTGACGAGTTATCCTTCGAGAATTCCTCGGGTCCGTTTTAGGATTCGGATTATACGTGTGACTTTCGAGATTTCAGTGCGGCTCGGTTTAATTTCGTGACGTTTAAAAATCTCGGAGGCAAACGGAAGCACTTTGTGCAAACTTTGCGATTCCGCAAGCCGGTTAGGTGTATCGTCGATATTTTTTATGCATGAAGTCAAGTCGAGGAAAATCAAGCTCTTCAAGTTTCACTGGACATATTCTCCGTTGTTCTTTTGTTCGCGTCTGTTAAATTTTTATAATGATAAATAAATGACAAACAGTTACTGATATTGAATACTGAATATATGTACTATTATATCAATATATTAATATTATATATGTAATATGTAATACATGTATGTAAATAATGTAAATTGAATGTTGATAATGTATTAATATTTTATATATTTACATATAATACATTATATCAATATATTAATGTGTGTTATTTATATTATCTTATTATATTCCGAGATCTAGCAACGCCAAGATTTTTGCATTAAATATTTTTTTATTTCAAATTAAATCTTTTCATTTTAAATTGTTATTTCCTTCGTTCTTTTCGATTAAGTCTCCATATCCATTGAGATATACTTCTTGTCCATATTATACATATATCACAATTACAATTGTGTTTAACTGAATTTGTTAAATAAAATAATAAGATAGGACTCTCGAAATTAAAATCGATAATAGGATGGCTATGAGAGTCAGACGCAGTTAACGGTGCGTAGATGATCACAGAATCACTGATTTATTCCAATATATTACAATCGAACGTTTCGGCTCACAATTCGAGCCATCTTCAGCGATATTAGACAACGAATAAAATTAAAATAATAGAAAATTCTCCGTTCCAACGTGGTAAGTTTCCTGTTTGGAGATTTCAAGAAACGCTTATATATCCGCTTCGCTCGGCTTGCTCCGATGCATTCGTTCTCCAGACTACTTGGTGTGTCTCCATAGATTTTTTAATAAATACTTTGTGTAACAAGGAAACTATTTTTACAGATATGGATCTTTTAGTCTTTTTCAACTTCGTTTCTTGAAATCTCCAAACAGGAAACTTACCACGTTGGAACGGAGAACTTTCTAATATTTTAATTGTATTCGTTGTCTAATATCGATGGAAGATGGCTCGAATTGTGAGCCGAAACGTTCGATTGTAATATATTGGAATAAATCAGTGATTCTGTGATCATCTACGCACCGTTAACTGCGTCTGACTCTCATAGCCATCCTATTATCGATTTGAATTTGTTAAGTTAAAATGTTATAAAGTAACAAAATAAAATTGGTAGGTTTAAAAACGTTCAATTTTTTTAAAACATTTATCAGATTTTCTCTTTTCATTTGGTACAATTTTCTAATCTCAATAACTTTTTTTAAAAATATTTTCAACATTTTTAAAACTATAAAATGTTAAATAATACTTATTATTCACCTAAACATTCTTTTTACGTAAATAAGCACCATTTATGTTGCAATACACAATTATTTTATATCGTTGATTGGATTAAAACAATTTTGTACAAGATTTTTTAAATATATAAGTTTTTCATACTGGCGCGTGCACTTTTTTTCAAGTTAATTTTAACTTATATATGCACATATTCATACTATTATTCATGAACATATATCAACATGTTCACAATTCATAAAAGCAGATTAACAGATATACTCAATGTATGTTATTACATTTATATTTTTCGTACTATTCGTATTATTCATATACATATATCGACATGTTCATAATTTATAGAACCAGTCATACTCAATGTATATTACATTATATTACGAAAGTAAAATAGCAAACTGGAAAAAAATTAAGAGATACTTCCAAACTCCAGAACTAATAAGGGAGCAGAGAAATATTTGCAGTTGACGTATGTACTATACACTATAGTACCTGTTCGCGAAAAGGTCAAAAGGCTCGTCGCGTGTCAATCATATATGCGACTTCTTACAAAGTCACGAGCGTCCCGGTTTCCCTTGCCGCGCGTTGCGGCCGGAGCGAGGACGTCCGTCAAAAAAAATATGCCCGCCTTTATGTAACCCGAATCGGAGTCGCGCGGATCAGCGGTCCTTTAGCTGGCCGTAATTCGCACGGGGGAGACTCACCTCAAGGTTGAGAACCGCTTGCTGCCTTCGGACGAGGGTATCCTCGTGCACTATCAGGATTCCATGACGCGTCCCGGTCCGTTAAGCATGCGTGACGATCCCGACGACGACGGCGGCGGCGGCGGCGGCGGCAAGCGAAGCGACATCCACTCCGGCCAAAATCCGTTACTCGACTGAGCGCACGGCTGTCTTATTACTCTTATTGGTTAACCCCAACCCCAACGCGACACGTGATTCCTCCCCCCTCCTCCCGGACACTATTTCGCGGAAGGAAGTCCGACGGCCGACGGCCTCCGTAGAGCTCTCAAGTAAAGAGTTTGGACACCACTCTGTCCGCCATCTTCAGGCAATCTCTGGTACACTTTTCAAAAAACGTTCGAATCAGTTTGGTACCTGTGCAGATTGTTAAGTCAATACATTGTTGACCGAGTGTTTTACGCAGAAACGCTGTGGCCTGGTTATATATTTTTCATACAAGTCAATATTTCGAGAACGAAATCTCGCTTATAACGTAAAAAAGATTTAAAAAAAAAAAAAAATGACAAAAAGTAAAGGATAAACACAAATCCTATAATGAAAGCTCTATCAATATTGAGCTCCGATACATTTCTGGTCAATATGTATTTAAAAAAAAAAATCCCATTCGCTAATCCATAAGTACAAAATATTATTGCTATAATAAGTAAATCTAACAAAAATAAATAAAAGTGAAATAATATTAAAATATAAAAATTGTCTAACGATATCCAAACTCTTACTTGAGGAATTCTATATTGGCTTCGATCTTCAGAACGCGGGGGGAAATACCTCCTTCTAGCCTTACATTATCGACGATTGGTAAATCATGAGGTACGAAGGGATTACCCGCTCGTTTTAAACATTTCAGCGCGAATGTTTATAATCTATTCTTATATTTAAAGTCGCTTAAATACACATTTAAAAACTTTTTAGCCAATAAAACAATCTGTAATATCTATACGGATGCTGTACAAATCATTTTATAGACTAAAAAGTATTTAAGATGATCTGTAAATATAACAATTGATTAAGAACAAGCCTTAGTGCGCACTCAGTGTACACTAGTGCAAGCACCCGAATTCGCTATAAAAGTCGTCGTTATAGATCCCACTCGATTGTCGAGCCAAGCGTGTGACAGCCAGCAAGAGCGTTAATTCGTTCTACTTCAAGTCCGCATCGCGCGCACAAAAAGCAACTCGCATTTAAAAAAGAAAAAAAAACAGTTTATTTCTGTACCGTACTCTTTTCAAAACAGCGTTATACGTATATTGATGCATCATGTAAAAAATATTATCCTAACAATTTTTGTCTAAGCTACCTCCCGCTCGTGAACGCGCCATTCATTTCGGCGTATTTGCCTATTCTTTTTATTTATATACACTAATCGTAATTTGTTAACATATTATCTAATTATCAATAATTGTTCCGCGCATATTATATACCTAACTTAACATAACGTAACGTCATTCGCTAAGCTAATATTGTTCCTTCCAAGTGGCACTTATTGATTACGTGTTATTGTCCCCCGTTATTATACTTAAATCAATTTCGTTATATGATAACTATACTCCTCCTTTCGTCTAGTCTCCTTATAAGAGTTCACATCAAATCTTTACGAAAGTTTCCGTCGTTCTTTCGACACAAAATCGCTACGATCTCGCTCTCGACGATTCTTCGATCTCTCGGCCGTCAAATTATCGGCTCGTCGGATTATCCAGGAGATCCGTGAACCCCTCGGCTACTTAAATACTCTGATCGTCAACTCTTCGCACCGCGAAATCCACGAGTATCCGGATCTCCATTCTCTCGAGATTCCCTAATCGTTCTGGAGTTCCTTTTATCCAGACCTTTCGATTTCTATTTGCTAAAATCCATCATTTAGCTGTCTTAATTAATCCTTAATCAAAATACGGGAACTCTCGTAACGATTCGATGTTACAATAATCCTACAAAAATCGACGTATTATCTGTCTGTTACAATCTAATATTACAAAAGAGAATCTTACAGTACAACACACCGCGTTTATACGCCGCTCGATTTAGTTATAACATGCTTGGTCAGTTTAGCTCTATAAAAAAATATAGTCTTTGTATAGTCGTCTCTCTATCAGGCAGAATAATCTCCATGCATAAAGTAACTCGATACAATTGACTCCGCACTCTTTCATACTATTTTCTAACCGATCGAAGCAATGCGAGAAATCGTAAATCATTCGTTGAATTTCTCGACAGAAAGAGTCGCCAATCCATTTCTCACATTTCTATTTCATATCTAGAAAATCTTCTTCAAAATTTCTAGACGAATTAATAGCGATTTACCATATAATATCCGATCTTAGCAATTTCACGGAAATAACGACTGTTTATGCTTCTTGCTATAAAGGTAATTTCTACAAAATAAATTTCGAGAGTACTCTTTATGGGATATCTTCGATTTCTAATTTAAGCTACATAAGTTGCTGCTAAAAAGGGTGGAGTTTGCAAGATACACATTTCCCAAAATATAGAATCTCTACGTTGTTCGTCTTATACAAGAAAAATTAGCTTTACCGGATACGTAAAGTGTATGTAAATAAAATAGTGTGAAAAAGCAAAAGAAATAATCATGATATAATTTATTTAATCGTCATTTGTTATTCGTTTCTGTATTCCTTGAAGTGGTAAACATACTTTTAATTATCGATACGTCACAACTGAAATAATTAAGCTTTAAGCAAGTCGTTACAAAATTTGTCTCGAACAGTCTCACCTCGAACATTTTCTTTCGATAAACGCGCGTAGATCTGCGCCGCCGTTGTTACTAGACTTTAACAACTAGTGTTCGGGGATTAACAATCGCTTGTAGTCCAAGTCGCACTGCTTCGAACGGGTTCGCAAGCGAGTTCTCGGCTTCAGCAAATCTTCAGAAGCGAGGAATAAACACATCAGTCAGAAGACTAGCTTTTGCAGGTCTCTCATCTCAACTACGACAACGAAATCGGACGTTAGATTGCACCACTCAGTCGAATCACGATTACTCCTATGCTCCGCCCCGCTCTTCCTCTTTTTTTTTCGTGGTGAACGCGGCGCGGAACCTCTTGATCGAATCTGATTCAATTGCAAAGTTAGAGCAAAATACCTTTTAAGCAGTCACTGCAGATTAATGAAGATGAGGAGTCTTTTGCAAGATTCCTAGTGGGAATTGAAGGAAATTGGAAATCAGGCCGGAGACTAACGTGGATATACAAATAAGGGAGTTTTACTTTAGAGTCCTAGACATTGGTCAAAGTTAACTGAGATTTTAGAAATTGCGGTTCTAGTACTATTTTTGAAGATAGACGGCAGATCAATGATACCCGATCAATTAACGTTAAGTAATATGTACGGCACACCTAAGAACGATGGGATGCCTCCGCGCAAAATGTTTCGCCTTTGTTGCGCAATTGGTCACCTTTCTCTCTCTCTCTCTCTCTCTCTACACACACTCTCATTCTCTCTCTTTCGTAAATGATAAAAAAAAGAAAGAAAAAAGATTACCTAGCAAAATTCTACGTCTGTATAAAAATCGGACAAAGGAAGAAGGAAAATCATGCGTGACTTCCATTCGCCCGTTTCTCTCTCTCTCTCTCTCTCTCTCCCCCCCTCTCTCTCTCTCCCTCGCTACAAAGACAGCGCTATTAGAAAATAAATACATATGTCGCGTTCCTCCAAATTAATTTATAGTGCCAAGAGAGGCGCGGCACTCGCTATTTTTTTTTACTCTCGTTGTTCCTTGACATAAATGATCTTATCGGGCTTGAGAATTCGTTAGCATCAGCCTGATCTTCTCGTGCGCGTACCCCAGGTTGACCGCCAATGGCTTACAGCAACCATTTTCCTGAATGGTCTGGAATCTGTAAGTCTTGAAGTTCTTGTCGTGATCGATATAAGTGACTGCCGCCATCAACGGGCACATGATGATCTTTGCGTGGTCCAAGAAGTTGATCTAAGAAATAAATAGACAATTTTATTTATCCCAAAACAAAAACACTGTAACAAACGATACTTCCAACAACATAACAGTAATAAAAATGCTACTAAAAAACAAATTATATCTTCTCATTGTTTAAAGTGTATTAAAACAGATAAAAATATATAAATAAAAATAAATAAATAAAATTATGCAAAGAAAGAATAAGTTAACATACAGTGTAGCAAAAAAATTATAAAAAGAGCTTAGAAAAAGCAAAGAATATTAAGACTAATAAAATATTTGAACAAATAAAAAAATTAAGATAAAAATAGACATGTAGATAAGAATAATATAAGAACTATACAGGGGGTATTGCATGGCTCCATATAGAAACGATTAATTTTGTAACATTTTCAAATTCTACCCCTCATCTCAAATATGTTTCAGGTATAACAGAAGCAAAAGAGTAAAATGAAGTGAAAGTACACGATGTTGTAGTATGAGAATGTAATTCGTTTCAGAAACAATAAATAATATATATGTTAATAACATTATATTACACACACATATATATACATATTAACATAACTTTAGAGATAACTGATTAATTAACACTTACTTGCACTGTGCCATTGCTCAGTTGCATCACTACAGCTGTCTGAGTCCTGAACCACTGGTGTATATAGGGTATTCTGGAGAGTTCGTCACCGCGTTTCATCGAAATAGAGCCACCCGCCTTCATCAGATGCTCGTTCATATATTTCAAAAAGAAGTTCATCAGTTTCATTTTCTTTTCAAGATGGGCCGGATAATCCTTGACTGTGTAGTACAACTCATCGCCCTCGCGATTGATATAGTGAATATTGTAGCCATTCGACATCATGATCAATCGCGTCCCATCGTTGTACATCACGCCGACGCTATCATCGGACAATTGGTATCCAAAACCGTATTTATCGGAATAGTCCACCCACTTGCTGATCCAAATCACAGGCTGCGCCGCTGGATCAGTCAATTCGTCTGCAAATTTTCAGAGAAAACATTTTTATAACATCATACAGTAATACTGAATATAGCAATTATATTTAATCCCAGTTATTTGCACATCTCGATATTTAATTTAAAAAAATATATATATGTATATATATGTATACATATATGTAACAAATACTGCGCTCAACTCGACAAATTGAAGGAATAACTGACAAATGTCCAGAACTGATCAACAGAAGGAATGTCATCATGACAATGCCAGACCTCATGCTTTTTTGGTCATTCGGCAAAAATTATTAGTTGGGCTGGGATGTCTTACCACACCCATATTTCGTCATATTTCGTCTTCAGATTATTATTTATTTAGATCACTAGAAAATTCGCTTAATGGAAAAAAATTTGATTTTTTAGAAATCTGCAAAAATCACCTAGAGTAATTTTCTGTCGAAAAATTGGAGAAGTTACTTTGAGAACGGAATCATGAAGTTATCCAAAAGATAGCAGAGTATCTCTCTCTCTCTCTCTCTCTCTCTTTCTCTCAGAGATCAAAACGACGCATACATTGTTTGATAAAGCTATATCGATATAAACATGTAATTATATTATAAAATTTAATTATAAAATTAAATTAAGGAAAACGCTGTTAAACGGGCAAAACTGGATCTTCGTTGCTTAATATTATTCGCGTAAATTTTACGTGCAATTCTTTGCCTGCAAACCACGCGCGCCGGTACTTTTGGACTGAAAACGCAGTCTCAACTAAAGACTAGTAGAAAAGAACTATTACGTGATTAAATTGATAATCAATTTAATCACATTAACATATTAGAAAAGTTGGGAATATATATATATATATTTTTTTTCCCCCTTTTATTAAAAAAAAATAAAATTAATTATTACACAACTCAATAGTTCCTCTAACATACCTGATGAAGAAGCTGTTTCCCTAGCAGGCTTAGTTTTTAATACAACAGCTATTTGCTCTTTCAGCGTTTGAAGCATCTTTCTGATGTCGAGGTTGCCGCCTCTTTGCGGTTCAATGATTTCGTTATTAAATTTAGCCTTTCGCGATGGACTATTCGGCACTCGGGGGAAAATCTCCTGTTCCGAATAGCCGTTAAGGTTCATCTCACTGAGCGGTTTGCGATTGCAGTGTAACTCGAGCGTATCCAAACGTGGTGCCATTGTCAGACATGAGAGCGGTAAACTCGCCGGCATGTATCCTGCAATTGTTAGTTAATAAGAAAATTATTTTACTTCTTTTTTATTAACAAATAAAAAGGACAAAAAAATTGCAAATTATTTATACTGTGATTTGCTCTGATAATAGAGAAAATGCAAAAAATTTTGGCAAAGAATTACAATTTCTCTCGTCTAATTTAAATTAATTTAACTTTTCGATGCATAATATATACAATTTTCAAGAAGATATAACTTATTTACTCGGGATGAGCCATTTGTCCCACTTGGAAGCTTATTTAAGAAATCAGCATGGGAGTTAAAAGATTAAATAACTTATATCACAAAAACATTACAATAAATCAAATAATATAATTTATATTATCACATTATCAAAAAAAGCTGTCATATAATCGATAGAATTATTTTATAAGAAAAAATAACTATTCAACATTCCCACTTTTTTTTATTGTTGATGTGTCTTACCAGAACTAAAGAAGCTGTCTTTCATCAGTTTGGCAACGGACGGACGTTTTGAGGGACTCAGTTGCAACATGTTCGCCACCATGTTCATGGCAGGTTTACTAATGTGTTGAGGTGTCTTGTACTGCACTTGTTTGATCCTAGAATACGTTTCCCTCAAACTTGACGTCTCGAAAGGCGGCTTGCCCACAAGTAGAGTGTACATTATGACACCAATACTCCATACATCAGCCTCGTACGAGTGTCCGATCTTCGTGAGCACTTCCGGTGCGATGTAATTCGGAGTACCACAGACAGTTCTATTAAAAAATTCGTCAATCAGTCAAATCATATACCAAAATTTTGTGTGTAATTGATAAAATTAATTTATCCCTGATAGTTTAAAAATTTTATCAAAGTATGTTGGAATATAATTTATGTGGATATAATTTTGAAGTAAAATTAAGTTTAAACAAATAAAAAATCTCACATTTAAATAGAATTTAAGAATGAATAAAATATTGGGTTGACCAATAAGTCCGTACGGTTTTTTAATTATAAATGTTCGATGATTATTTTTATAGAAGGTAATAACTTTAATCAATTATGTATTGGCCGTTGTTATCTACTATCTTTTGCCATCTTTCGGGCAGCTTCATAATTCCTCGTTCAAAGAACTTCCTGTCTTTCTCGGCAAAAAACTGTTCCAAGTGTTGTTTGACAGCTTCCTCAGAAACGAGGTGCTTTCCATTCAAGGAATTTTGAAGGGAGCGGAACAGATGATAATCTGATGGTGCAATGTCTGGAGAATACGGAGGATGTGGTAAGACATCCCAGCCTAGCGCCAATAATTTTTGCCGGGTTTGTAGAGATGTGTGCGGCCTAGCGTAGTCAAAAATTATTGGCGCTAGGCTGGGATGTCTTACCACATCCTCCGTATTCTCCAGACATTGCACCATCAGATTATCATCTGTTCCGCTCCCTTCAAAATTCCTTGAATGGAAAGCACCTCGTTTCTGAGGAAGCTGTCAAACAACACTTGGAACAGTTTTTTGCCGAGAAAGACAGGAAGTTCTTTGAACGAGGAATTATGAAGCTGCCCGAAAGATGGCAAAAGATAGTAGATAACAACGGCCAATACATAATTGATTAAAGTTATTACCTTCTATAAAAATAATCATCGAACATTTATAATTAAAAAACCGCACGGACTTATTGGCCAACCCAATATAATTTAATCTTTAGATTTAGAATGATTTATCACAACGAACAGAGAAGATCAATGATCACATTCGTCATGACTGCGGTGTATTTGAGTAATAATTACTTCTTTCTTTCACCGTCGTGCTCCAATCTGGTTGCCAATCCGAAATCACCGATCTTGACTTGCAAATCGTCGTTCAAAAACAGATTGCCTAACTTTAAATCTCTGTGAATTATTCTATGCTGATGCAGATAAAAAACTCCATCCAAGATCTGCTTCATGAAGTATCGTGTCTCGCATTCCGACAGTGCTTTCCTGCGCTTATGCAGCTCCATCATCGACTAGAATGTTAAACAATTGTAAGCTCACAATTGGCAATTGAAGTAGCTACTGCTGCTACTTACCCTTTTACGACAGAGTTCCAGGATGATGTAAATATTATTAGTATCGTCGAAGAAACCGTGAAAGCCAACGATGTGTTTGTGATTCAAGGTCTGGTGAATCGCAATCTCCTGGGTCATCTTCTCTCTCTGATTGCTTTTTGCCATCAGTGACTTTGGCACGATTTTCCCAGCGAATACATGGTGCGACTTTGACTCTGTGATCTCGTAACATTTTGCAAAGCCACCCTATAAAGCAACGGACATAAGAGCAGAGTAAAGACAACTGCAATAAAAAAAAAGGGAAGGAAAAAGCTGACGCTTTAATTATAAAGTTAATTTCCTGCAAGTAAATTATGTTTTAATACCTACTGGCTTTAATAATGGTTCTTTAGTAATTAATATATTTAACGTTTAAAGAATCTGTAATTTGAAAAGATTTACAAGTTCCAAGATGGGTAACTCTACAGGTATCCCTCTTCTTTTTGGTGAAAATTTGGAGTGCCTTCAATTCGGAGGGTTTTTAAGGTTTTGGGTAAGACTTAATCCTATCGCCGTGTCTCCAACTGGTACCTGACCGTATAAGGTACCAGTTATTTGACACAAAACTTCTATACCCTATTATCCTTTTTCGTGAACTGTTCTCCTTCCCTTAAACAAAGAATCTTCCTCTTATACTCTCCTCTCCATAAATGGGAAATCCTCCTCTCAATTGAGGAATATGTGGGATGAAGGCCAGGATCGAACCACGGACCTTTCAGTTACTAATCATGAATGTCTTCAATTCACTAATAGGTGGGTTATATTAGTGTCCTAAATAATAAGAGAAGCGCATTCCTTACCCTCTCCATGGTTCCTATTGAGCCCGCAGCTGAGCGCTAAACAAAGCAACCTCTGTATATCTGACACAATTTGATCATTCAGAAATGATTTTGTTTTAGTTCCATCATTGTAATCAACGTGAAATAAGATTTGTTAATAATATTATAAATATTAATCTTTCTCACTCACATAATACACGTTACTTCGCACATGGAATCAGCTGCAGGACCATCACTCTCGGTTGTGATCGGTGGCCGTGGTCAGCCAATCACCAAGCGAGCCGCCGGATGCGCTTCTCTTATTATTTAGGACTCTAATTTAGAGTTGAAGTTGTTTAATAAACATATGTCCGTAAATGCTCCCTAACAGAACTACAACCATTGAAAGTTGATGTAAATATTTAAAAAAGGAAAGAAAAAAGACATTTAACTTGTTTATGAATAACTTGACTTATTTAACTTGTTTGTAAACAAATTAAATTGAATTTTTCTTTTTCTTTCCTTTTTCAAATATTCACATCAACTTTCAATGGTTGTAGTTCTGTTAGGAAGCATTTATGGATATATGTTTATACAATGTAAACAATTTCAACTCTAAATGACTTCAATAACATGCCCTTAATAGTTGCTTTCCATTTACATCAAAACTCAGATAATTCTCACTTGTGATGTCATTCTGTCTTTATTATTCATTAATTGCCAAAAAGGATAGAACGACGTCACAAGTGAGAATTATCTGAGTTTTGATGTAAATGGAAAGCACCTAATGTATGGACCTCGAGTCATGACACATCTTGTATATTTAAAAAAATTTACATATATGTACACAAAAAATAGTAAAATAAAACGCTATTAAAATAATGTCAATGAAGCTAATGGCAGTGCTCTTTAAACTGCTCAGTTACAATAATACATCAACAGTATGGTTTTCATTAAAAAATGCAAAAGCTCCACATACACAGTTAAAAAAAGAAATATAGTTTAATAGATTTAATTTAGCATGATAAGGACATTTGAGCAATCTTCTCTCGTGAAACTTCCTCATATAAGTTCTCCAATTATATTTCTCCATTATAGTTCCACCAATGCAGATTAACTCTAATCATGTTTTATTGTACTTTTTACCCTTTTCTAGTTCTAAGAATTAAACAAACCGAGATTAAAGTTCACCTGCATTGATAGAAATGGAGACAAGTCAAATTGCCAGTATATTTTCGATCCAAACCTCTCTGGAATCCCCAAAGAGGAGCTGAAACAGTTTTTCGCGAGTTTCTCTTACGAATCATACGTCTTTCTATAAGAGGCGTCTTCGGCACGAGTGCAACAAGTGTCGGGCGCCAAAGGATCACGTTTACACGTGTGTGCGTGTGTATATATGTACGTATGTCGCGGGACAGAGGCTCGCGCGAATAACGTAATACGAGCGTGACTGCGCAAGGTCAGGGCGAAGGCGAAGGAGAGGCTCAAGGACGGGGCCGGTCGTTCTTACCTTCCCGAAGAAGCGGCCCTTCACGTAACTTTTGCCGGTGTTCGCGTCGTAGATCACGCTCGGTATAGTCTCCTCCTCATTCGACATCGCGCAATGGCAGTGACAATGGCAGTAGGACCCGCTGTCGTCCGACGTATCGTCACACGATGTCGTATCGCAATCCTCCCAGGACGACGACGTACCGCAATCCTCCCACGATGATGTGCCGCCGTCGGACGCGGTGACGTTACCCGAGGTTGTCGCGTCGCTGTCGGACGTTCTGTCGCACGTGCCGTCGCACCTCGACGCCGTGACTATCCGTGATCCTGAATCAGCGACCGCTTCCCAAACCAAGTTCGCCGGCCGGCGAGGATTCGCGCGTATTCGGCGACCGATGCGTTCACGTTCGAACCGTTCTCACGCACCCGAGAGAAAGAAAGCCCGATGTGAGGACGCGACGGGGAAAAAAGGGAAAAAAAGAAGAACGAACGGCCGTGAGCGCGCCACGCTACCGTATCCACAGGACACCCGCGGAACTCGCTGCTCGCCGTACTTCTGTTCAAACCGCCTTGGCTCACACACCAGTCTCGCCACCGTCGCGGAAAACGTGCAACGGCTCGTTCGATTTAAATTACGAATGGCCGACCAATCGCCGCGGCGCCGGGTCACGTGACCCGGCGGGAGAGCTAGCGCGCGCGCCACCCCGCGGTCGTCGACCTCGCTTCTCGCGCTCCGCGATTTCTCTCTTCTCTGCCGAGATTTTAGCGAATCGGCCGTGCGATTGGCCGCGATCGAGCTCGGTCGGTTCCCGATTGCCCACGTTTCTGATTGGCGGATTGGCCAATTCCACTGACAATTCTGATGGACAAATCCAGTGGAAAGATCGATTCACGTGAATTTAGGGCCAATCTACAATCAGTCATCTATCGGTGTCGGATGTCGGATGTCGGAACGTCTTTTTGGGCTGGTCTACAATGGGTGTTGTAAGTCGTAAGTCGTAAGAATTGGCCAATCACAGTTCATTATTCTTCGACCGCAAGGAGAATAAAATTTGGGAAAAACCCAGGCTTGCAAAGCTGCTTAGAAACGGTTTTTCCCAAATTTTAGCCAAATTAATTAACGAATCTCATTAAACTTATGCTCGTTTTAATCAGTAAGACCAGCCGCAACCCGGTACATAGCCGGATTTTCCATTTTGGCTCTTAAAAAATTTATAATAAATAAAATACGGACTCGCAGCTAAGCAACCCGACAGAGGTCGGTAGTGTTACTCCTGTCGACCCTTAAATAAAGTTATTGCAACATCAGTTGGATGACCCCGCGGTTGAAAATGGGAACGAATAATTACGATGCGAATTTGACTCACGCAGTCCTTGCAAATCGATGCATCTTTTTCCGCCCAATGCTGCAAATTGCTCCAGACGGACTCTCGTGCGCATGCGTGAGTTACATCATTGGGCACGTGATCAGCTTCAGGCTCGTCACTCGTGCTAACATCGACATGTAGTGTCGCATGTCGATGCGTGCTAAGATGTCAAACTCTTTTTTTCGAGACTCATATAAATTATCGAAATTCTTTGTTATAATTTACGTCAATAATGTGCAACATATTAATTAATATCATAGCAGCATAAAAATATCTTTATTTTTAAATAATATATATAACGGATAATATATATATTATCTGTTTTATATTATAAAAGTCTGGGGGCCGCATCTGGCCCGCGTAGATTGGAGACCTCCTACTTTAGTCAACATAACTACGTTTACGCGAGCGTTACTTCTGTAGTAACTTACGATAATTTACTCGTTTACGCGGAGTAAATTATCGTAAGTTACTACAAAATCCTGTTTACGCGAAGGAAAATCCCGTTTACGCGAAGGAATTATCGTAAGTTACTACAGAAGAAACGCTCGCGTAAACGTAGTAATAATAGAAACCTAACGGCACCCACTATTCCAGAGAAATGGATACGCGACTGCGACGAGTCAGCGTCTGCTAGCGTCACGCCGCTGCGCACGCGCGGTATCTGTCCTATCCCTCCAATTCACAGTACTGAATACTATTTCCGCCACGGTAGTGGACGTCCATTTTGCTCGCTTGCCGTGCGAGCGTCTCTGATTTATGAGCCGTTTCTGCACCCGCCTGCTCATCGTGAGTAAATGCCTGTATCTGATAAATCGCGTCGTTCCCTCGATCTCGCGCGGCTTTGCGCTCAATTAAATTAGACGCCTTCCGAGACGGGTCCTCGCACAAGTTTTTGCACAGAACTCCTTGGGGTAGCGTCGGGTACGGTGATACGCCGTGGTCCGCCGTTTTTTCCTCGGATATCTCGCCGAGACCTGAAGTAAAAGAGAAAGGGCAAATAAATGGATTCACATGCACCCACGTGCACCGTAATTCGGCATTGCACAGCCGCGTAGAGAGAAAGAGTTTTAATTGTTATAATAAGTACTTAAAGGCATCGAGAACTAACGTCGCACAAGGCATTTTTTGTTAAAAGAATTTGGAGTAAGTGTTATACTGAGAGTTGCTTTGCCGGTTGGATGAGTGTTATAATCCATGTGACTACGAATTGAACGTGTTCTGCGAATTTGTGGATTGATGGATTTAATGTCTTGGAGAATCTTTGACCTTTTAATTCTCGGATTTGTGATATCTGAAATTTTTCTTTTCTCAAGCCTAAATTTTATAGATATATATTCTTGCTTTATTAGACTCTGAAATTTTTGGATTTATACATGTGCACAGTTGAACTTCTCTAACTCAAATGCCAAGGGAAATAATTCAAGTTATAGAAGTTTTGATTCATCAAATGTTTCAAGCTTTAGAGATACGGAGACAAACAATTTTATATAGTAACTTAAAGAATATATTATATTTATATATATTTATATATAATTATATTTTTGTTGTGTCAACTTATTAAAAAGACACAAGTTCTATTAAACTCTGAGTTATAGAAACTCTTTTTAAGACACTGAGGTCAATTTTGAAATAACTTGAGTTGTAGAGAGATACAACTAAGTAACTAGTGTGCCCATAAATACTTTGACTTAATCTATTTTCCTTCGACTTGTAGAGATTTTCTGTAAGAAATAAATTAAAAATCTGAATTGCAGAGGTTTTCAAGTTAGGAAGGTTTGAGTTAAAGAGGTTTGATTGTATCTTACATTTATACTTATATATTTTGGGTTTATATATGGATCGAAATACATTACAGGAAGCTTGAACAATGGACGGAGCACCAGGAGGTAGAGGTGGATTCCGAGGCCGTGGCGGTCCTGGTGGATTAATGAGGGGACGTGGCGGTTTTGAGAGAGGAAGGTAAAGGACTTGTTAGAATAAATACACAGGAGAAAAGAAACCTGCATTAAAATCCTTAGGAACATTTGCTCCGGAGAACACTTTCTTTAAAACTATGTTTGTTTCTTTATAAACTCTAATAACTTGTAAAAAGAAACATGGCGCAATAAAAAAAACCAAACATTTAATGAAGTTATGCACATATAGAGATGCTTGTGTATGTAATAAATTATTATGAAAGAAATAATGGGATTTATTTGTATTGTTGCGTAATAGAGGTGGCCCTATGCGAGGCGGTAACATGATGCGAGGTGGACGAGGCAATGGGCCTGGCGGTGGCATGAGAGGAGGCCCGCCTATGAGAGGCAGGGGTGGTCCCCCCAGGGGTGGACGTGGTGGACACGGTGGACATTTTCCTCCAGGGTAAGCATTTCTCTAATATATGCTTTATATTATACCTAGGCTATGTTTGCTTTGGGCGCTTTCGTGCTGAAAGCATCAGTCTATTTTTATTACTCATTACATGTTGAAAAAAGATGGCGTGAGGGTTTCAGCACGAAAGCATCCAAAGCGAACGCAGCCCCATTATCATATTTTATGAGATATTCAATTTTATCATTAATTTATAAACTGTACATTAATCTTCGTCTCTAATATGAACTGTATTAATATGATTAATACATTTTATACGCAATCAGTATATCATTACTTTGTACTTTTTACTAATATATTTTGATGAATTTACACGCAATCGCGAAATGTGACTTCAAGAATCAATTGCAAAATCTTATAATTCTTTTGTTTTTGTTAATAAAGTTTATAAAATAGTTTTTTTGTCATTTACATAGTCCACCAGATGGAATGTCTAGCGGACCTGGAGGTGGTCCGCCACCCCTAGGAATGGGTGGTCCGCGAGGCGGCGGAAGGGGTGGCGGAAGTAATAGCTTCCGCAGCAGAGGCAGAGGCGACTTCAGCAGGGGAGATAACCGCGGAGGTAGCAACAATTTCCGAGGTCGCGGCATGGATAGGGGTAGAGGAGGATCTAGGTGAGAGAACTAATTCTCTAATAAGCACCAAAATAATTAATTTATTGAAATCTGAACAAAATTATTTATTACTATATATATCTTTTGCAGTCAGTTTTTTTTATCATAAATAGTCTTGAAAATTTCTTGAAAGATTTTATTATACATATGAATATATTGTAGATTTATTTTTAAATCAATAAAGTTTAGTTTGTTGACATGATAGGCGATAATTTAATAAACGTTTTGTTCTTACATGATGCAGTAAAATTACATATGTTAATTTTATGGAAGAGATTAATAATCTTAGAAAGTGGAGAACACAACAGTAGTATTCTTATTTAATATAATATATATAATACCCACTATGTGATCAGTTTAATTAAAAATATAAAAATTATTAAAGAAAAAATTATTAATATGGCAGGTAAAGAAATCTACTGATATATCAGATTATATTTATTATTTTTTAATTCAAATACAATTCATTCTTTCAGAGGAGGATCGAGTAGAGGTGGACCAAGCCGTGGCTTTGGCGATCGTGGTGGCCGGGGGGCTGGTGGACGTGGTGGCCCGACGAAACGAGGAGGAGGTCCACCTAGCTCCAGTGGACCCTCCAAGAGGCCGCGCTTTGATCAGCCGTCTTCCCAGTCATCCAACGGCTATGCCACTCAACCACCTAAGTAAGTATCCTAGGAGTTTTTATTTGTAACGTTTGAGAGCATTTTTTTCTTGAAAATCAAAGACTGAAAATTAATTTAATGTAGCCAAGGCGGTTACGGAGGTTCAAATAACGCTTACGGCGGCCAACAACAACCGCAGCAACAACAGTCGGTAGGATATGGTGGCGGTGGCTATGGCTCGCAGCAAGGCTACACACAGTCTTATCAGGGTTATGAGAGCTATCAGCAGCCCCAGGATTATGGGCAAACGGTAAATGAACTTGATACGACAATATGCCCGAAACAATTCTGAAAGCTCTTTGGCAATTTACAAATACGGATCCGCCATTAATTTTTTCCAATTATTTGAGTCCTTCTGTTTTTTCTCAGTAATTAAAATACATTCTAGATTTTTAAATTTAATTAAATTTAATTAAACAAGTCAAGTGAATTTAAGTAATTACAAATGTTTTTAATTACAGTCGAAATCGATAGGATCTCCTATTGATGTTAATTTAAAATAATTATTTTTAATTAAAAGAATCCACGATTATTTCGTCTCTTTTGATTCCAGGGTTATCCACCGTCCGCACCAGATAACAGATACGGCGGAGCGTCATCGGTTCCGGCTGCAGGAGGATTCGGCGCTAACGATCCCTACAGTTACGGCAAAGCTCCGCCATCAGGTGAGTTGTAGATACCAAAATAAGAGGTCTCGTGTTGTGTGCGACGTTGCATCGTTGCTTTTCTATTACGACTTGGACATCTTCGTCTTTCGCTAATCAATTTCGATCAATCCTTTGTGGCTTTAAATAATTTTTTTCTTCTGCAGCCTCCAAATTTTTAAATTTTTAATTCTAAAATTGATATAGGCATCCCTGCAATAATAACTTGAAATAAAAATTCAGGTCGTGAAGAGTAAAATTGACGCATTTATAGTAACGTTGACAGTATTTACCACATAGTCTCAAGTACTGAGTATTCAAGGCACTCAAGGTTGAGTACACATGCCACAACCGACTGATCGAGTACTCGAATGTCGAATTGAAGGTCGGCGGAACACATGTACAGCTAGTTTAATTAATATTACATAATGCATGTCCAGCCAATTACCAGGAGGCAGTGTCAGCTGCGGGGCCGGGGGGCGGGGGCGGTTATGCCCCTGTCGACCCATATGACGACCGATCTAATGCCAACATAATCAACCGGGGTGGTTACTCGACGCAACCTTACGGTTAGTTGTTTCGTCCGCTGTCACCATACCGCTCACATTATATACAGTTCATTAACTATGACCGTTGGAGCGATTCTTAAGGACGCGTTTATCGTCGAGATGGAACATTGAATTATCTGCTCGGAAAGGTTTCCCATAAAGAAGCGTCACGGTGTCGTAAATTGATGCATCACAAAGTCATGGTAGGGCATTCAAATGACTATTAATCGATAAAACGTTAACTAATTTTAGTAAAGTATTAGTTTATTATGCTTTCTATGCAAAATTTTTCCGGCAAATTGAACGTTGAATTCAGAACAGTGTATTATGATACACACACACAATGCTCCTTTCTGACAAATAATTTAACGTCTCGTTTCCCGATAGTAAATGAGTTCTTGAAGATCGCTTTTATCTTCTTGCTCTCCGGGTGACATCCGTGTTCCCATAATAAAGGCGTTAAGCATGATTCCGATTCAGACGAGAAACGATCTGATTCAGACGACAGAGAAGGGAGCAGACACGCGGTCAATTTTTTTCAATCGCATAGATCTGCGTTCTAGAAATTTGGATACTTTGTATTTCTTGAAATCTCAACGTTGCTAGAATCGGAGTTTTCTTTTGCTTTAGAATTTTCTTATGTTCTCATTCCTTCTCGGATGTTTGGATTTTTATATCGTTAGATCTGCGTGGAGCTTCAAATGTTTTTTTCCCCCTTTCGAACTGTATTCTGCTCGCGATCGATGCGAAAGAGTTGCGCAGAGTCACACAAATCCCATTCCGGACAAGAAATCACATGTTGGATAAAGATCCTTTCATCAAGACACCAGCACTGCAGCACTGCCTCCTGCCATCTTTTATTCCAGAAGGACTACAAGGTGTTCGTGAAATGTGCAATTTCTTTCTCACCTAAATGACAAAAATATACGTACCTATATATGTATAGATATCACATTATCACGTTATGTCCTTTGCTATTTTCTTTCAGTGTATTTTCTACTATCTAATTTTATTTTATATATATTTTGCGTTTTTCTTTCTTATATAATTTATAATTCAATATTGTGATATATAGATTTATTTAATTTGCAAATTTTAAAAAATTTTCTTAAAAATTGTCTTAAGCAATTAGGCAATATTAATTAATTTTAAATTATTAACAAACTCATTTTCTCGTGGAAATTCTGTACTTTATCATAGCTGCTTCATCCATTCGACTGTTGTCCCAGGACGAAGCTCTTTTTTTTATTTCGTTCGACTCGTTTCAGATATTTCTCGTCTGAGTCGTTCGCCTCTGTCTATTTTCAGCACTCTTCGTGAAGCATTCTTCGATAAATCGTGTTTTTCTTATGATTGCAGATTATCCGAGTCAGGACGGTGTTTATGGGAAACAGGACTATGGTAAGTACAACTCGCAGTATAGAAAAATTCATTGACCAGAGGAAAAAGATTTAGCTAAGTCGATTGGAGAAGGAAATTTGGTTGTAGATGTAAAATCAATTAAATAAGCAATAATAACATACAACATACAAGAGAAATATCTAAAAAGTACAAAGAAATATATTAACGACGTACGTCAACGTTAATTTATATACAAGATTTATACACACATTTTCACAAGAAAAGTATAGAACATTCTATAAAATTCGAGAGACTTTTGGATAATTAGGGATTAACGAAATTTCGTTATATATAAAACGTAATAATCGGGGACATTATTAAGACGATTCCGAGAGATTTATGAATTTGAGAATTACAATTCCCACTAAGATCAGAGAAATTTAGTTAAATCATATCGAAATCATATTGAAAAACCGAGCGAAAATCACAGTTAATACTGCACATAGTGTAACGGTTTGTAACGCAAAAGAAAAAAAGAAATGTTCTGTAGGGCCGGACGTAGCATTACAATTTAACTATCTTACGCTGCGTTAGGCACGAATGCATTACAAGAGATATTTAACGACATTTAACCAACCACTATTCCGCAGTATACCGAAACGTTTGCAATATGTCACGAGAACACTCGCAGTACTAAAAGAAGTATTTGCAGTTCTACAAAAGCGTTTACATTATTACAAGAGCATTTGCAATATCATGAGAACGTAATCGCTAGAGAAAGATTCCTACAAGTCTGTCCGCACAATATTTAGAAAATATTCACAAGATTTTTGCAATGTTTGAGCGTTAGCAAGATTTAAAAGACTGTCCACGAAGATAAGATGTTTGCATTACAGAGCTAATCTACAAGAAATCCATTTTTCTAGTGTTTAAGAATCAAACGAAGGCAAATTAAATTTTGGCGTATATTGTACACACACATACACACACGTATACGAAAAACGTCGAAAAGTAGTAGGCAAGTAAAAGTGGATAGGTAGCGATATAGAAGAATCTACATAAAGTAGGTCGTTCAGTTTTTTGTGTATATGTAGAGAAGCAAGATCACTAATTCTATTTCTCGAGTAATGGAACGGAGGAGCTATGGTTGTTTGCAGGTGGCAGTGCTGGTTACCAAAACGCCCAGTCTCAGCGACGTTATTAAAGATATCCGTCACTTAATTAATCAATCACTTAATTAATCAATATCCGCTCATTAATTTTGTATATCTAAGTAGAGAAACAATTCTCCCAGGCGAAAAATAAAACACAGAACGGATCGAATCCGTCGCACGAGAAAGAGAATAATGTTCTCTCCTGGTGAAATATGCGAGATACGATTGTTGATGGGAGAAACGGTGACAATCGAGGAATCTTGAAGCAAAATGACGACGTTTTAAAACCCGGGATGTGCTTCCCTGGACAAGTGACAGTTGTATATGACAATATCGAATGATTTACCTCGGTTTTCGCGAAGGTTGATCTGACGTACATATATATAATGTCGAAAAAGTTGGAAATTAATAATCAAAATTATTTTATACGTGAATGTACTTTTTTGCCTTCAAAAATTTTCACATTTTGCATGTTCAAAAATTTCAGTCGCATTCAGACTGGATTGTCGCATGTGTTTAAAGAATCGTGTTGCTCTCAACGATCCTTGAAGGCCCTTGATTTTCTCAGTTGATTCCCAGCTTTTCTAGGACACTTTCCTCCGCGTCACTTTGCTTCCAAGATCTTTCACTTCCGCTTGCTCTGTCTTCGTCTCGTGCGCGTTGAACGAACTTCTGATCGATATGCCGCTTGACACGATGTAGGGAATACATATTTTATACTTGACAATTAGCATATACACACTACATTATTTCACTACATTATTACGTCGCTTGTACGACAATCTACGATTAAGTCCCCGGTCGAGCGGTAACTTCCTCGACCATTTTTCTCTTCACGATTTGCGTAGCGTAATTTAACATAACAGTAATAAACTAAAGAGAAACCAGCAATGACACAAAAGCGATAATGACGACACTGTAAGGTCGTCGTCCTGTTTTGTAAATAGAAACCGTAAATAAATCCTTTTTTTTGGTGGAGAGGAAAAAGTCATGGCAAACGCGCGATGTAGAACTGTGTACTTCATCCCTTGAGGACTTTGAAGGTGGATAACGTTAAACATTTGACATAAATACTTCTTAATATGTCTCGACAGTCGTTCATTTGATTAATTGATATCCAAAGTTTATATCTCACTAGAATTAATCGAAAATACCGAAGTCATTCGGACTTATTGGAAAGATCATTTTATAACTTATTGTAATTTTTATTTGTCAAAATTACTTATTTTATCATTTATTGTAATTTTTGTTAATATTAGGTTCAGCAGTTTTATAATTTATAATTATTTAAATAATTCTGCAATCTACCTTGGTATAGATAGATATGATGCTTTCCATTTAGTGACACAAGTTCACACACGTTGTTCTATCTTTAATGGCAAATTCAAAAGACAGAAATAAATAAAGACAGAACGACACTTATATCGTCTTGTGTCACTAAATGGAAAGCACCGATAATTCAAAACCGCCGTCAATAATCAATCATTATCAACCTCGTATACTGGAGACAATCGTCAATTAACAAATTAATTAAACAATTTTTCACCAAGTTAAACGAAGGCAGAAACTTTGTTGCCCTTTTCTTCACAATTAGCTATGATTGCAGAAAAGAGTCTCGATATAAGATTCCTTTCCTCGACAGAGAATTGTTCGGCCAGCTGAAAGAGAGAAACCAAGTATGAATTTAACAATTCAGTTATATAATGTCTAATTCTCTGTTGTGCATTATTTTATATTGGTTAACGAAACACGCTTCAATAATTTGTAACTGTGTTTATTGTATACGATACGTCTTTTACGAATAACTCTATATAGCACATCATGTTGTTATGTCCCGATCTATTGTAAACGATCGCTCGATAAAAATGAAAGAAACATTGGAAAAAAAAAGAAACTCGAGAACAATCAATACATCGAAGAACTTATACCCTTATCCTTGTTGTCACCTTACCTTGCGGCAGGAGAAACAGAGAAAAACGGAAAAAACCAGCAACTGCCCTAGGAAGACAGGCTAATCGAAAAAGAACGAATATGGGCGAATAAGTGTGATAATTGAGACGAAAGATTATCTTGGTAATATATATAGCGATAAGAAGTAGGTATATATGCGAACACTTTTGGGAAACATAGTAGATTAGATGCCATTTCGGATCCGAGATACCGAGCCATTTCTTTGATCTACGAATTCTTCGGATCGTTTGGAGTCGATCTTTTCTTTGACGAAGATTCCAAAGGCGTTGTTAGATTATAAGCACACGAATAGGTAGAGAAATTTTAACGGTTTTGTAAAAGTCGAAGATCAATTCGAGGTATTAGTTAATGTGGAAAATTGTGATAACGGATAATGACCTCCTTCGACGTTTTCAGTAAGGAAAAATCGGCTCCGAACTGGTCAAAAAATACATAGACGAAAGGTGAAGAGCCGGATCTAAGAAATCATAATATCCAGGGTTTAGTTAGAGAAAGGTAAAAGTAAAAAGTATATAGATAATATTATGAAGAAAAATATATACGATTCCAGTGAAAGTATATAAGATCATATATAAGTTTAAAGATTTTATTCTAAAGCATAAAGAGTTTTACATATTAATTTCACAATAACGTTACTATTTCAGAAATATTTCACCCCTGAGTCATACCTAACATAGCGTTGGAAATAATTGACAAGCCCAGATATTTAATAAGTAGCCCGACATCTTCTTGTAGTTTCTAAAAGTTCAAACACAATATTATTTAGTACAATTTCGAGTATTATAACTTAAAAAATATGATATAAGTACGATTATAGAGCAATATGATATGAGTACAATTACAGAATAATATGATACGAGTACAATTGTAGAGCTATATGCTATGAGTACAATTATAAAGAGCAATACCATATGAATACAATTATACAGTAATAAGTACAATTGTAGAGCATGTGGATGTAGAGTTTGAGCAAAAGGTACTTAAAGGTAATAATGACCAAACTTGACGAAAATTGAGTTTATTTCACAGGCGTAGCAACAAGCTGAGATACTTAGGAAACAATGAATGAAAGTCAGAGGGCGAGAGACAGAAAATATCGTTCCTCCAGCCGAGAACCAATGCCAAATTCGCTAAAGATTACCCTTCCCCGTTTAAAAGAGAAAAGACAAATCGATAAATAGTGGGTGCAGTCCAGTTTAGCGCTACTCAAAGCAGTTGCGGCGCTGACTGGACCGGCACCTAAAGTGAGTAAAGTTATTTTCGTTAATTGCACATGTAATCCAGCAATAAATATACAAGTTTGAGAGCAATAGAAATTAGCTAGAGTCCTTGAATTTAAATAAATATAATTGCTTGAGGTTCAGCTTGTTACATGATGTAAAGTGACAATCTTTCACATTCGGGAAGTAAATAAAGAAAAGAAAAGTAGTTTGCCATAAAAAAAATACAGCTTCTTTTGTGCACACGATTATTTTTTTTAATTGCGTATCTCCTGGAACCGAGTTAATGGTAAATCGAAGACGATTGTCAATCAATGATAAATATTAACGACAAGTATGCTATTTGAAAACATGAGAAAATGGGAAAGAGAACGAGCAAGAAAAGTAATAACTAACGCGCGCAATGCGAAACACTAAATATTAAAAATGAAAGTCAAATGCTCGAGTATACCTCAACCCAAAAACTCAGGTGAGTAAATACAAATAAATATCTATCCATTCTTTGTGAACAGCTATCTATTTCCGGAGAGAGGACATATATAGTTATGTATATATACATATCTATATCCGAGTTCATTAAGAGAACAATCGATTAATTAGTTAACAGAACTTCGAACTACTGCATTTATCGAGTGTAAAAGTGAATTCAGCGGAATAACAAACGTAGTGACAATTAATTATAATAATGGATCGTTGAAAGATATTCTAATGTCATCATAGGCGATCGAATTGCTTGCAAAATAGTCTCCGTTCAATTGTAACAAACATAATTGCGTTTCTTTATCTTTATGTCTCTCGTAGAAACATACAAGAAGTGAGATCAAATCACGACGACCGAAATAAAAAGTGCGTATATAGAAAAACGAATGGAAAAGATTCGTAGATTCATACTTTTCACGAGTATTCGTAGTAACACAACCGTTATTGTTACAATAAGTTCCCATAGATGAATTATCTTGCCGTTTTTACACGCACGGCGGGCGTCAGATCGAGAGAAATAACTAAAAGCGCTAAAATCGTTAGGAAGGCGCTGAACGAATAATAAAAGTGTAATAAACTGATTCACTCGATAATCAAGTAGGCACGATTTTTGAGTAAACGAGCAAAATATTGCAAACGACACTTCGTAAAAACATATAGACAAGTTTAGCTTAAATCTCTAAGACGAGTGCGAAATTGATTTCATAGTTTGATCACTCGGCTCCCGTCTGATTTACTGATGTTGCTTTCTCTAGGTTGATCACAACGGCAGCAAGTATAGTCGCCGAACTGTGACGCCCAAGAGATCACCATCAACATGGAATCATCGATAGCCGGGCATAATCGGTGTCGCAATCATGAGGGCTGAGAAATCACGCACCTGGTGAGCTAGAACTAACGTTGCATATACTAATAGTATACTATCTATTATAATAAGTATCTAATAGTTAATATTATATAAGTATTACCATATACTTATATAATAGTATATACTTATTGCTGTTCCTCTTCGTTTCCGGCGTTGCGCATGTCGCAGATATAAATGTATGCCACACACGCTATATGCTTTCTACAGGTGAAACGTGAATAGCAAGCCGCATTTTAGAATGGTATCCGAGTTACAATTGGCATCGCCCTTTTTTCCTGGATGTTCGCCTCCTTGTTGATCCCAGTTCATTATTCTTGGAGATTGCTTGTCGCGGGACTTGAATTTGGAGCGGGTTCATCGCCTCCGTTTCTTTTCCTACAAAAAAGAAACACGAATTCGATCTCTGTCTTTTCTACATACCTAGATCTTATCTGTTAATTTTGAAAAAAATTAGGTGTTTTTAATATTGAATTTTTGTATGAAATGTAGTGAACATTTATTTGCAAAAATAAAGGCTGTTTATTCTGTTACATACTACCATGTGCTATATATGATGATTCTAATAACGAAAACGAGTTACGAGTCTTTTTCAGGTCCATTTTACAGCGAATTCGACAGACATGAACTAATTTGCTCCAATGTTATAAAGATTGTTATACATATATGAGAAGATTTAAGTAACAAAAACGTATATCGATAAAATATTCAATATATATTCCGATAAAAATCCAATAATATTAATATTAGATATTTTATTGATGTCGTCAAGATCGTTTCATTATTAATGATTTAGGGTGTCTTTGATCAAACTCCGATTAATTTAATCGATTACATTAATTACTTATCGAGTATTATTGCTTCCTCATAGAGGAAGCTTTGTTTTCGTAAATTTCGTATATGAACCTTTGATTGCGTATAAAGTTGGGTCTAGTCAACCAAATTTAAATGAATTATATATGAAATAGGGGTAGAAGAAACCAAAGAAAAGATTGTTTTTTGAGTTTTTGATGCTAATATGTTCAGAGTGTTCTAAAACGTCGAAATATTGCATTAAGGTGGTTCTTGCATTTAGGTCAAATGTAGATAGCCCAGAAAATATGATATTAAATGAAAGGTTAACGTTCCTAGAGTGTCTGAAAAATTTCGAATTTTTTTACCGCTTGGTTCCGGAGATATATGTCCGGAAACTTTGCCAATTTTACATGGTGATAATAGGGAAAAGAGGGTCAGATCGCACATTTATGGAATACGTTCATACTTCTCCAGTAGATGAACGAATAAAAAACTGTTTAATCGATGCAATAAACATTTCTAAAGATACTGACGCGACACCAAACTGATTGACCGTACCATATATAAATAAAGCGGAACTTTCGACAAACTTTCGGCAACTTTCGACGTTTCGACACGACACGAGAGTCATGGCGGCCGTCTTGAGTGGCTGCTTAGCAACGTCGCACGCGTCAGCTGACGCACAAGACGCGTGTCCTACCATTCTCCCACCGTTGAATGGAGGTTATAAGGATAACATATCTTTTTCGGCAGTTGTATGAATATATTCACTATCGCGAAATTGTAGAAATTGTGACGTATATTTTTTCTATTTTAGTATATTTTTCTCTTTACCGGCGTGATCACATTTATAGTTATATCACCAACTCTAGTCAAATTTGTGACTTTACTCTGATATTTTCAGTTTATAGCAACGGTTAAATGAGAAAAAACCTTAAGGAATAATTAATTTTAATGTATGCTGATTTTTACATACTAAATCATTCATATTTGTCAATATAGTAACAATAGTTGTTTTTGTGACTTCAAAGTACTGTAAGAACCACCTTAAAAAAAATGTCCGTATGTGTGTGTTTCCGCAAATATTGAGATATCGGGCTTAATTTTTTTTTAATCGATAGGGTATTATTTAAGGAAGGTTGGTATTGAATTTGGCGATGATCGGTAAAGGGGTTCTTTTTTTTTAAATTTTTGAATTTTTTTAGAAATGCCCGTGGTTGCTCTAACTTTTGTAAATTTTGAAATATTGGGCTATTTCTAATTTTATTATATTCTTCAGTCTTTTCTACCCCTATTTCATATATAATTTTTTAAGATTTGGCGAAGATTGATGAAGAAGTTATCGATTTCTGCTCAAAAAGTTACATGTATAAGTTGTATATGTAATTTTATATAGAGTATCATTAAAAAAAGGTTCGTATTTTGAATTTGGCGATAATCGGTAAAAGGATTCTTTCTTTATAAAATTTTGAATTTTTTGAGGATCGGTGAAGGAGTTACCGATTTTTGCCTAAAAAGTGGACAAGTTATACATGTAATCTCTATATATAGAGTAGGTATCATTAAAGGAAGGTTGTTCTGAGTTTGGCGAGGATCAGTGAAGGGATTATCGATTTCTGCTTAAAAAGTGTATAAGATGTACATGTAATTTTATATAGAGTATTATTAAAGGAAGGTTGTTTTGAATTTTGCGAGGATCGGTGAGAGGGTTACCGATTTTTGCTTAAAAAATGTGTAACAATTTTTGCTTAAAAAATGTGCAAGTTATTTGATGGATAAAATATTATTTAAGGAAGGTATTGAGTTACTTTACTGGATACACCAAACCTTCAAAACTCTATTTATCTTTGCTACTTGGAGCATTACATTCTGGGAATACGACAGTATATCCTTTAACTAACGGATAAACTGTCGTATTCCCAGAATGTAATGCTCCAAGTACGATGGCTAGTCGATTTGCCTAACGTCGAACATGAATGTTTCTCGATCCTCCGGACTGAGTTGCTCACCCAGTCGTCGCACGTTGTCGTCTCTCTCTCTCTGTCGTCAAAATTCCACTGTTTCGTACTAAAGTACTCGAAACACTTGGCGAAACAAATTGTGCGTGACATTTCAGCACAATCTACCTCCGTATATCTTACAGGTAGTGTGTGCTGAAATGTCACACACAATTTGTTTATCATGGCGGAGCTATGGCAACGACCGTCCGGATACCAGAGCACATTGTCCATCGGGTGTAGCCGGCAATATTTAAACGACAGATCGACGAACTGCTTCCAAGTTGTAGGATTTTGCTTGCCGGTGCAACAGTTGTAGATCGGGATGGTGTCGGTGCGTTGCGTGGCGGTCCTCCATTGTGATCAACCTAATGATTTGCGTGGCAAATCAATATCCATATCAATTATTACGCGTCCTTTAAAAAAATATCAGGGATTAGAAAAAGACAAAAGTATTTAATAATATATAGTTATTCATTAATTTATCTAATTATTGTGGCGAGTATCCTACCTGAATTATTTCGTAAAATCTTTGAATATTACTTTCAGGCAGAAAATACTTTACATCTCTGTTTCCGCGATAAGAGTCGCCCACGTTTCTACATTTTTTACATAAAATCACGAATGTTAGATTTGGCATTGAAAATTCATTGCAATAGTTACCTTTCATTTTTTTTTAAGATAAAATGTATTTAAAATCTGATGTACGAATAAAATAACATATTAAAATATCACAATAAAAATCTGATTTTACAAATACTCGCTATTTAAAAAATATTCGCGTAAACCTCGTATAAAGATAACCCAGATAACACAAGCATTTTCTACGAATATTCTATAAATATTTTTCGAGAATATTAGAATATTTCCACAATATGCTAATAAGATGGAAATAATGTTTTATGAATATGTATAGAATGTCAAAATGGGACTAGTTTTAATATTAAAAAATAGATTGAAAGAATATTCTGTATTACATTCAAGGAATATGAAAAGAAGCTTTATAGAATGTCAAAATAGAACCAGTTTTAATTTTTAATATTGAAAAATAGATTGAAAGAATATTCTGTATTATATTCAAGGAATATGAAAAAAAGTTTTTTAAAACTATCTGAATAATGTTTATAGAATGTTCCAAAAATACGTCATCCAAATCGTACAGCAGATGTTTATGGAAATATATATTTTATTATATATTAAAATGTTTTATCATATATATATATATATATATATATATATATATATATATAGGTATATATGATAAAACATTTTAATTCTCACTTTTACCTTTTCTTACTTTTTTTCCTAAAATATATATTTGCATATACCTGCGGTTATTAGATTCAGTAGGCAGCGTTTAACATAAAAAAAAGTCAGAGAAAAAGTTTTATAAAAGTCTCTGAAATTTCTCGAAATTGGAACGGAGAATTTAATTAACTAATTTCCTTAGGAATTGGAACAGGAATTTCAATTAAATTTACTATATTCCTGCGGCTGAAAATTTTTCTCTCTTATCTAAGTCCAATAAACGATTTGATTTGTGGCAGCCGCGAGGTTGCTTTGCGAGAAGCTCTCGGCCTCTCTCAGGATATCCTAGATATTCGAGAGGACGATACGCGTCCTACCTCCGGGAAATCAATTCGAGGTCTCCCTCTGCCTTCCCCCCCCCCCCCCTTCGCGAAACAGGCCGTTCAAATATAGCTCTACATCTATATACTCTGCTTATCTATATTTTGTTAGGTATCCAAAATGGATAGAATTATTATTGTTTTATTGTTTAACGTATGGACACAAAGATGAAAGACAACGATTGTATAATTAGAACTACAAATTATATAGTTAGAAATTCTATTTTAAGCAATTCTGTCGATTAAATTAATAGGAATTTGTTCGGAGGCTCCGTTAGCTGTGAAAGAAGTTCTGTATGCATTCTAAGAGAAAGTCGTTTCTTATTTGCAAAAAGTATTATTGAAATCCAGTTCTAAATTAGTATCGTTCCACGATAAAGTGGTATCATGATAAGATATTCCACGATAAGGAATTTCTTTCGGCTTTCGGACAGATCGTCGATCTATAATAATAATAATAATTTGTGAGTTTTGGAAAAGTGTAATTAATTAGAATAAATTATATGATAACTGAAAACATTACATTAATTTATTCTCATACATATATCGGTCATTATTTGCTTCTTAAAGTTTTCTAAAAATATACTATTGAGATAGACGAGTGGTAAGTTTGCAATCTATTTCAACAATACATATATTAAGTTTGGTAATGTACCTATTCAGTTATTTTATTTATAAGGTAAGTTTAATTCAGTTTTATTTTATTTTTTAGAGAAAAGGACAGCTATCTCTAAAATACACACATTTTGACATAAGAAAAATTTAGATTCTGTTACGGAAGGAATAAAGATTTTTATATTAACTTTAAATATTTCTTTTTTTAATGATGTATTAATATTTTCAATTACGAACGAATAAGTACGATAATTTCTTAAACATTAAAAATCCAAGTAAAAATTGTAGGTTTCAAAGTTCAAGACAATTGACAATTATTAATGATCATCTTCGCTAATGAAGACCGTGTGGTAAAAGTGAAAGTATTAAAATTATCTAAAATAAAAAAAGTAAAATAAAAAAAACTAGGTAAAAACTATTGGGATCTGACATGGAAATGGGGCTTAACCAATATGTATATGGCGTAGAATAGGTAACATTTTTGATGGACTTCAAATACTATGTTATACCAACTCTGTTATAATAATGTTATCCATGGAAAATATTTGTGATTGGGCTGATGCAAATCCTACGCAGAGAAAATTTATTAAAGGCAAAAGTTGCACTATTTTAAAAGTTGATAAGATATATGTGTTGAACATTTTAATAAACTACTTGATATTACTCATTATGTAAAATGAAATAAAAAATATCAAAAATCCAACTGCAGAATTAAATTTTAACTTTCTTTATTTAATAAACACACAATCGAATTAAGTACCAGCAAATTACAAATTATACATTTGTTTTTTTTACAATTTCTCATTATTTGACAGATAATGTATGTATTATAAAAGGTTTATATTTCCATAAATTTATTATAAAAGGATATAATTATAAAAGGATTATATTTCCATAAATTTATTATCGTTGAAGAATGGACAAACTCATATTAATTGTTGCACAAATAACTACAAAAATGTCTCCTAAAATCGGTACAGTGGGCATTTTTGAACTTACAATTTTAAAAGCTTTTATTCTCTGATAAGATCGTTCTACGTGAACTCTAGCTGCAGCTATTTTACATGTCAAAATTAATTCCGCTTTAGTAAATTGCTTTTTGTCTTTCAAAAATGATGGTCTTATGCATTTAAAACGATTTAATTCACATACTTTATCAATTAAAATCCCTTCATCAACCATTACTGCGTCATCAGGTTGCAATAATTTTACTAAATTACTTTGTTCAAATATAACTGTGTCACTTACTCTTCCACTATAAGGCCTACTAACATATGAAATATTTCCTGCTGGTGTAACACCGGTCATTATTTTACACGTTTTATATGTCGGCAATTGACAGCAAAGCTTTGCCGGTTGTTGGATAAAAACTTCAGTGCAATCAACTACTACTCTAACGTCTTTAAAATCTTCAAAACACGGTGGCAATTTTTTTGCAATTTCCTCTTTTGATGGCCAAGAAATTTCTACTTTCAAGCACTTGCTTAATATCTTTATCATTTCATAGAATACTCGCTGACAATGCTTTGCTGTGCAACCATACATAATAGCTAAGAAGCTATATGAAGCATTTTGTTTTAACTTTATGTATGTCATAATAATTCTATCTATCATATTCATCCTGACGTTACTGTTTTCAAATTTATCTTTATGTACTGCAAGTTCTACGATTTCAGTAATATTATTTAAAATTTCAAAAGATTCAATTCCTGTTAAAGTACTTAATTCGTTTTTATTTTTGATAAAATTAACGAATTTGTTGACTTGCACCTCAGCATTTTGAAATAATGGAGCACTAAAACTTGGGGCCTCCTCGGCCTCCTCAACAGGAATTTCATGTGCAGACACAACTGCAGGACTTTCTTCTTCATTGTTCGTTTCTTCTTGCATTACAGGCCTTTCTATTTGAATTCTTTGCTCTATTAATTCTTCCCTTTGACAATTCCTTCTTATTCGTTTCTGGATTCGTCGTGCTTCATCAGCTTCCGCTACACTTGAAGTTTTTCCTCTAGTACTGCTTGGCAAATTGCGCGATGGAACAGCAGTTTTCTTCAAGTGTCTCTTTTTTAAAACAGCATCTATCACCAAATTATTCACCGTTATAATTATTATTGAAAAAATGTATCATTTACACATTCAACGATACATAAGTTAAACAAAATCTGAAACTATAATTTTCTCTGTTAAAAATTAACTTACCTGATGGTCGTATATAATCTTCTTTCTTGAAATGCAGCGAACACACTCTCATATGAGGGTTTACTTCCTCGATTTTCAATGCCCTTTTCCAGGCTTTAAAACGATCAATTTTTTCTGAATTGCCAAATAAATGTTTGAAGTGTTTATTAGGCTTGGGAAAAATATGAAATCGAACATTTAAATTTTTCCGAGCCTTACTTTCACAACCGCGAACTGAACAATTAACTTTGTTGTTATAACTACCACGCGGGGGAAAATGTTCAATATCCATATTATTTAATATAAAATTAATATAAAAATACAACGCACAAGTCGGTACGACTGCAGTGACCGCACGCCAAGCCTGTAAAGTGTAAACAATGGGTCTGTTTCTTTTAGCTGCACTGGGCTGCACTGGGCTGAACTGGTGCAATAAGTTAGAGTGAGACAAGTAGGGAGCTTTCCAGCAAGCGACACAAGTCGACACAAACGTCATTCTATCTTTCTTTTTTGGCAATGAGTAACAAAGACAAAACGATACTTGTGTCGATTTGTGTCGCTTGCTGGAAAGCTCCCTATATTATGTTTCACTCTAACTTATTGCACCAGTTCAGCCCAGTTCAGTCAGTGCAGCTAAAAAAACAGACCCATGCTACGAGATCTGGGACCTTATTCTTGAGTTCATTCGCAAGAGAAACGTATGCGCAAATGTTGTTCTTACAGAAAAGTTGCAAGTCGATTGGCTATTGCATAGCTTTTAACCAATCAACTTGCAATGTTCCTGTAAGAGCAGAATTTTCGCATACGTTTCTCTTGCAAATGAATTCAAGAATCGAGCCCCACCGTATTCTCGAGCCTGCCCTAATGATTTTCGTAATGGCTTCTGCACACAGGACGCGGAAACGCTTGCCGCGCGGCAAGAAGCGACGCGGTAGCCAATCAACGTGTTGCTTTTCCGTAAGAACCAAAAGTTTATTGGCTACCGCGTCGCTTCTTGCCGCGCGGCAAGCGTTTCCGCGTCCTGTGTGCAGAAGCCATAAGTGCCCATCTACAATAGGTGTTTTAAGCCCTAGCCCTAAGAAATTGACCAATCACAATTATTCTCCTCAAATTCAATTGTGATTGAGTCCCCATCTACAATAGGTGTTTTAAGCCCTAAGCCCTAAGAAATTGACCAATCACAGTCAATTATTCTCCTCAAATTCAACTGTGATTGAACAATTTCTTAAGGCTTAGGGCCGATATCACAGTCTCCGATTAACGTGATTCTCCGATTAAACTCACTCTGCATCTCTTTCTAACTGTCTTTTCGTCTCTTTCTAGGGGGACAGTTAGAAAGAGATGCAGAGTGAGTTTAATCGGAGGATCACGTTAATCGGAGACTGTGATATCGGCCCTTAGGGCTTAAAACACCTATTGTAGATGGGCACTAAGCGACTTTCTATTTGAAAAGCATTGAATTTCGCATGCGAGTTTCATGAAAACGATTCGGGCCATTGCACGTAACAAAAATTTAGTTTTAATCATAAAGGTGCGATTTCACGATGACACTCGACGCTGGATTCGAGCGTCAAACAGCGCCAAAAAGCTAAACTGTGTTTAGCTTTGACACTCGATGCTCGAATTCAGCCAATCCAGTGGTTAGGTTATATTTCGCGTCCCTCTGAATCTATCACGTGACCAGATTTGACGCTCGAATCCAGCGTCGAGCGTCATCGTGAAATCGCACCTTAGGCCCAGTTTCACAGTGGCCAGTTAGCTTAACTAGTAGTTAACTCTCACTCTCTGTCTCTTTCTAACCTCAAAGGTTAGAAAGAGACGGAGAGTGAGAATTAACTACTAGTTAAGCTAACTGGCCACTGTGAAACTGGGCCTTAATGCTGGTTCTACAATGGGAGTCGCAAAGTCGTGAGTCGCAAGAATTGACCAATCACAGTCGATTATTCTCCTCAAATTCGATTGTGATTGGTCAATTCTTGTGACTCACGACTTTGCGACTCGCATTGTAGACCTAGCATAAGGCCGTAAGAAAATAGACCAATCACACTCGATTATTCTTCAAGCGCGAGAAGAATAAAATCGACAATTGACTCTTCTGCATTGCTCTGCATTGCTCTCACAATGAGCGCGCCTGTCAAGAGTTGTTACTTACGTAGCCTGGAGCACCTGGAGGAGACTCCGAATGTTTATCTACCGGACAATACTCCGATTTACGTAGGACGCTCGCCGGAAACTGGCATCACAGATGTGAAATGTTCGCGGCAACAAGGTCGCGTATTCCTCGCAAGATTTTTCCCCCGCGTCGTTATTTACAAACCGAAGATAAGAGTTCGCTGCACATAACGCTTGAACTTTCATCTTCGTTTATGCAAAAGACAATTACAATGACAAAATGTGAATAAGAATATTGAATAATGTGATCTTTTAAAGGATTCTGATAAATCCAATATGTTGAGGTTAAGTTCTACTTTTTGATGTATTCAATGTATTCAATGTATTCGACGTACATAATAATTCTAAATAATTGTTTAGAATATGATCAAGAATGAACATTAGAAATTGAAGAAAAATTAGAAACGGAGTCCTAGCTAGAATATAATAATCAAAATAGACAGTATGGCGAATAGTTTTGCTTGAAACCTTGGCTGCATTCCCTTTGGACGCTTTCGTACTGAAAGCGTATTCTATCTTTATTGCACATTTATATGTTAAAGAAAGATAGAATACGCTTTCAGCACGAAAGTGTCCAAAAGGAACGCAGCCCTTGTCTTAATTAGTCTTATAAAGGATTTAAATAAGTACTTTTAAATTATAGGGTCCTAAAGAGAAAGCATTAAGATCTAAATGGTGGAAAGATGTCGGAGTAAAAGATTTAAAGAAATTTGAAAATTATTTATACAATTTACTTTAATTATTTAATTTACAACAAGATATTCTTATATTTGAGGGTTATTTGCAAGTTATTGATACAAATAAATACTTTAATCTATCTTCAACAGTTCGTCTATGTGCAAACTATGTGGAGGCTATCGTCACAGTTCAACAAATTGGCCCACACCCTTGTGGTTTTAATGGCTTTAAAACTCAGAAGGGTATGAGATTTGTGGCCAGACACGATGACCGATTAGAGCTGCTTTACGGCAAGCATGCCTACGAAATCGAGTTTATCCCACCGCCAAGTGTGGAAAATTTTGCATTGAGAAAGAGGTCGTATGAGTCAGAAACAGAGGAAACTGAGAACAAGGCGAAAATGTTGAAGCTGGATAATTGCTCTGCTAGTCGCTCTGAAGAATCTGAGAATGACAGAGAAAAGGAAGAGAAATTAGCTTCGAATGGCGTACATTCCAATCAGAAAGGATTCAGCACTACTTCTAGCACATCCTCTGAACAGAGCAATGAAACCTCAAGTACATCTGCAAAGTGGGACAGTATTGATAATGGAAAATTGTTAATTTATACGGCGTTGTCCGTTCCAAACCAAATAAAAGTAATTTTAATTATCAATTATAAGTTTTATTTAATACATGTTAAATAGTATTATAATAAATGAAAGAAATATAACAGTAAATTTTTTTATAAGCAATATATATATTTTTTTAAACAAGATTTTTACGAACATTAATGTTAAAAATGAATTTTGCTTTTAGGTGGCTGCATATGATATGGATGGTACTTTAATAAAACCTAAATCCGGTTTGGTATTTCCAAAGGACTGTAATGATTGGCAGTTGCTATATCCAGATGTACCTGGTAAATTGAAGCAGCTTCATACGAATGGATATAAAATAGTGATCTTCACAAATCAGGCAGGCCTTAGCACCGGCAAAGTCAAGATCAACGATTTCAAGCGCAAGATCGAGAAAGTTGTGCAGAAAATCGGCGTCCCCATTCAAGTATAATATAATCATAATTATAATTTCACTGTAAATTATAATGTTTTTACTTATGTATTATACTTCTTAGGTTTTTATCGCTGTTGGAAAGAGCATTTATAGAAAGCCAACAATTGGTATGTGGGAATTACTGGAAAAAGAGGTACATAAAATAACTTTATATAGATAGTATAAAACAATACTAAATGTATAGCATATCTCAGAGCTTTTATAGAATTAAAAGTATATATACAAATCAAAAAAGCTTTTTTTTTTAAATATCTATGTAAAAAATTTTATATTTTTTGGAATTTCTCACAAAAAATATATTTTCCACCTCTAATTCTTCACTTTATTAAGATATAACTAATTCGAATTCTATAATTTCTTTAGTTAATTAAATATAAATATTTTATTTGTCTAATTTCTGTTTGCAATAATTCCATGATATTTGTGTGACTACAGAAGAATGGAGGCGTCGTAATTGACAAGGCTAGTTCGTTCTACATTGGTGACGCCGCTGGTCGGCCAAAGAATTGGGCTCCAGGAAAAAAGAAAGATCACTCAAGTGCGGATCGATTAATGGCGTTGAACTTGGGCATTAAATTTGAGACGCCTGAAGAACACTTTTTGAAACACAAAACGCCGCCTTACGAGTTACCCAAGTTCAATCCGAAGAGTCTGTCGCAGACCGACGACATATGTAAACCTGTAGACGCAGAATTAACGCTGAAACAACAAGAGGTAGACAATAACAAACTTTTAACATTAACTTTTGCATATAAAATTATTTTTTTGGAGATTAGACATTGAAAAGTTTGAAAGAAGATTATTTACATTAAAATTATTTGATTCCTAATAAAATTCTTTTCATATCCATTAACAGGTGGTACTTATGGTCGGCAGCCCAGGCTCTGGAAAATCGCATTTTGCAAAGAATTATCTGAAGGAATACGGATACGTCAACAGAGACACTTTAGGCAGCTGGCAGAAGTGCATTGCCGCAGTCCAACAATACTTGAATCAAGGAAAAAGTATAGTTATAGACAATACCAATCCCGATCTAGCTTCGAGAAAGAGATACATTGAGGTAGCCAAGAAGCGTAATGTCTCGGTCAGATGTTTCGTCATGACGACAAGTATAGAACACGCGAAACATAATAATAAGGTAATCGGAAATTAACATTAACCGTCATCGTGTGAAGGAATCGTATGAAGTGATGTTTCGGAAAATTCTAATTGAACTTTATTATTATATTACAGTTTCGCGAGTTGACTGATCCAAGCCACATTCCAATTAACGAGATTATTATCAACTCCTATGTGTAAGTAGATTTTAGATATATAAACTTGAATGCATTTTTACTTAAAATTCCGTATTATTTTAACCATATAGGTTTAACTTTTAGGCTTTCTTTTATCAAGACACAATGTTATCTGTCTATTTATTACTAAACTATTAGATCTTAAATAGAGATTTGTGGAAAGTTAAGAATAGATAAGCTAGCTCGGTCTTGATAAGAAAAAGATTCATTTCATGTGTCAGTTGATTATTATGTTATCGGTCAATATTTAATATCAAAATTTTTTATGTTTTGTGTACAGGAAAAATTACGTGCCGCCAACTTTGGAGGAAGGCTTTAAGGAAATAGTGGAAATCAATTTTGTTCCGAATTTCCGTAACGAGCAAGATCGAAGACTCTACGAGATGTATTTACTTGAGAGTTAAATCCTAGATTATTTAAACAAATAAATTCTACATGATGTAAATTGAATCGGACTATTTTTAATATAATAATGCTAGCAATAAAAATATTTATTACATTATCTATTGCACAATCCATCAGCTATTTAATCTATTACTTATTATCTATCTAATATTATTTGATCTACAGAGTCGCAGAATTCCCAAAAAATGAGTTTTTATTTTACATGACTCCTCAAATTTCAAATATTCGAAGATTTTAGTAATTAGCATAAAATTTAAAAAATCTCTTTAAAGACAAGCAATTATTTAGTTAAAAATCTTTTATTTTTAACGGCTTGAAAATCATAACACTTTGAAATTTTAAGAAGTAACTTTATGTCCATGTCTTTCCCCCAGATTTGGGACATTTTGTTTAATCTTACATCTCTGTGAATACATTGTTATTAATTCATTAATAATTACAGAATTTTGTGTTTTTATTCGATACTACTGCGTTTGACATAGATTCAGATATAAGAGAAGCTTAATTATCTTGACGCGTCTGCTGGCCATGACCTTCCTAAACTATTAAAATCCCAGCCGGCATAGAAGCCAGAAGCTGTTACATATTATACAAGCTGCCGATAAGAATATTACTGGAACATTACGAGAGAGGAGCGGTCTTTAATTTTATACTTCGTGAAGGTCGTGATTTCTTTTATCCGAGAACAGCGGGACTTCTCGCGAACCGTGGCTAGACCCGCGGGATTCTAATAGAGGGTTCTTCCCCTCCCAGAGTTTTCAATCGCGATTGTTAGGCATCCCTTAGCTCTTTGGTCGAGCGGTTGACGACGATTGCATGCCACGTGATGTAGCGAGAACTGGCGAGGACGGCGCGACGCTCAATGCGAGCTCAGTGTCCGCGCAGACGTCGTCGCGGCCAGTCGTCTTCCCCGCTATCCCCGTTGCCTGCGTATGTGTGTATGCGTGCGACCTTGTGCATGATGAATTTGTGAGGGAGCAAGGTGAAAAATCCGGTTACGTAGGAACGATACACATGTGAGTACAACACAAGCTTAAACGGCGGGGTTCGACCGGTCGAGCAACATCTGTTTTGAGGTGCTTGAGGATGACATAGCGGATCGGTTCTGATTAAGCCTCGATCTCCGCGGAGTCTGCCAAAAATAGTTCTGTCATTTCTTGCCGTACCGCGGCACATTTCTCTTCTATGAATCGTGGAGTAATGGTTTATATTGTGGTCTAATAATACACGTTACGTCCAGTTGTAATATAAATTTAAAACAGCGTATATAAACCGTTCTAACTGTTGCTCCATACATCGCTGATGTTGTATATACTTTGTATAAATTTAATTATGTTGTTTTTTATGGTATCTGCAATTCATTAATTTATCTCCATAGAGATGAGATTATCTCATTTCAATGGTGAGTTTTAATAACATATTTATTTGTAAAAAGGCGCGAGTTTGTAATTTGTTAATGTTCCTCGAAGCACGTTAGATTATACGGCTTTATTCTCAAAATAAGTCAAAATACATACTAAGATTGGAAAATATGTAAATATTTAAAATACAAATAACTTTCGCGCATCATTTACCGCGTCTGATTCTTAATTAGCCCGTTTCTCTTATATTCAAAATAAGTCATTTTGATCGCATCTTCAGTGCTCTTGAATCTTGATGCGATTTTAATTATGATGTGAAAATAAATAAGAGATGGAGGATATTGTAGAACCGGTAATTTTCTAACTAAGTATCTTGATTTTTTTTCTATTTGCTATTCCAATAGTTACGGAGAAATTGGCTCTAATTTTTTTCAAGAAATAATATCCCTGAGAAAGAAAACGTTACAATCCTGTATATCTATATTTGTTATTCCTTATATGATAAATAATATTTATGTAAATTAATATCTATTAATATATAAAAATAATATGTGTAATTTAAAATAATTTTTTTCTTTTAACAAAACGAAGAGACAACAATTCTATTATTATCGATGATTAATATTACTGTTATTACTATTACTATTACTATTACTATAATACTGTTATTACAATTATCTACTACTATTATTATTTAATATTATCATTATCTATTATTATTATATATTACATACATATTATTATATATATTATTATTACTATTGTTACTATATCTATAGTAGATGTGCTATGCTTGAAACAGCCGGTATATCAATTACGTTCGCACTCACAATCGTTATTCGAGCGTAACTCGTCTCTGCTGGATATCTTCCGTTCCTCGTGTATCTCACGTCACGGCAGAATTACGTCACAAAGTCAAGTCACTTTGCAAATGATATTCGCCCTCGTCATGATGTGTCTTGAGCGCGTCATCGTTCACCGAGTGTGTCTCAAAATACCCCGCGCGGTGTACGCCAACATCATCGGAACGAGGCATGCTCGTATTGTGTCGAGCTTTTTTAGCATTTTTAGCATTTTGTAGAAGATACTTAGAAATTTAGATTCAATTTAGATGTTTGAATTTAAAATTGATACTTGTTCCCGCGATTTCTAAACATGAAGGTTTTTTAATTGTAATGACTCGTCAATTGACAAAACGTTTAAAAATGAAGAAATTAAAATAAAGAATTATATAAATTGTAGAAATGAAGAAATTAAATTGAAGAAATACACATTTGTATGTGTGTTTGAAGATACAAATGTGAATCGAGAAAATGAAGAAGTTAAGTCAAGAAAAATACATTTGTGTTTTGAAAACGTATATAATTATATTAATAAATTTTACGAAAAAAAAAATTATTTTTGTCTCATAATACTCAAATAACAATTGTTGATATCTTTAAGGTTCGATGTTGTGATTCCGTCACTGGAGAAATTATTTAAAAAATTATAAAGTACCAGAGAAAAGTAACGTTCAGCAAAACTATAATTTGCGGATTACCGTATATACGTGTTCATAATTAATATTTAATGCATGTAAGTTTCGATCAATACACTTTACGGAGAATCGATCGCGACGTCCTGAACTTTTTTTCACAATTTTCCATTCGGCGACTACAAAAACCGTCGATTGAGAAAAAGATCAGAAGAAAAAAGAAAGTCTTAATCAGTGTAAATAAAAGAAGATATACTGTTTATACATTTGGTGTCAAGAATACCTTGATGTGCAATTTTCGTCTTAAAATATCCACAATATAATATATATACATGTAGAATATACATATGTATTACATATTTTATATATAATTTTTTTTATTTATGAATAAATTTATGTGAACATGTTTTTTAATCTCTCCTTTTACTGTATTTAAATCTTTTCGGTTTTATAACACATAATAATCTTTTTTATTTGGAAACAAATTTAAAGTTTCATCTTTTTTCCTTATTTTGTATTTAATCTGATGATAGCGTTTGTCATCCCAAATAATTGTATCTATATATCTGATGAAACATTTGTGATATACATATATCTGATGTGATGAAACATCTATTACTTTATCTTTTACACAACAAAACATACTTTACTTGTCAGACTTAGGGAACAAGTGATAGAAGTGATTCGAATCGTTTTCTTCTGAAGGTTTTAAAACAATTCAATTATATAAAGATTTGGACTTGTTCGAATATTATTTGAAAAAGGAGGTTTTCTTCAATTTTGTAAGTTTTGCGTGTCTTATTGAAACTCTTGAAAATCTTAAACGTCTAGAAAACTTTTCCTCAGAAGTGCTTGAATAAGAAGAGAGAATGTTTAAAATTCTTGAAAATATATATAATTGTCGTCTGCGAATTGAAATAATAACGTAAAGTGCTACGTGGAAGATAAGAAATGCATTTTCGAAAATATTCAAGGTTTTCTTATATATCAAGACTCAAAACTCTCAGAAATTTGTTTGGATTCGTAATGATTCGAGATTTTTGTTATATTCGTTGTATTCGAAACAATTCCATAAGCCCACTAAAACGCGTTGGCCTTCATACGTTGGATTCGCATGTGATCACTACTAAATGTCGATAAGCTGATACACAGTGTTGTTTGCTATGCGTAGCGCATATCGCTGTGCCCACTCCAGCTGCCTCTCCGTCTATTATTTAATTTCTCTTCACGCTTTTATAATTTAAATTATTGGAATTCTTTCCTCGATTCTCTCGCGATTCTTAGATGCGGAAAGTCACTCATAAGAATTAAAATTGTTTCGATTGCGAGGAAAATTGCCAAAATTTCCGAGAAATCCTTGATCCCGCTAAAAACTCCGTATTCTCACATTCGTATTTCCCGATTCTTCTCCTTGTTTCTTATCTCGTTATGTTTCGCTGCTTCTTCCTATGAATACGATTGCTCCAGATTTTTATTCATTCTGCAATGAAGAGCAAATAATAATCTGTTTCCGTCTTTCCAACATATCCGCCATTTGAACGGCATTTCGTTTCACTGGCTGGATGTTCAAATATACAAGCGAGAGAGAGATGATTTCCTGGAAAATGAGTCCCAAGTTAGGAGACTGTTTTTCAAAAACAGCGAGGAAAATCGCGAATGCATTTTTGCCGCTCCAGAGACTCACTCGTTTAGCTGCGCGAAACGCAATGAGTCACGATCAGACTGTGTACGTTTCAGTAAAGATTACGTATCACGCGTCGCTGAACAATTGACCCGACGTCTCACGAGTTAGGCCTCAGTGAAGAGTTATTAACACACAACGCGTCTTTGTCTCGATGCATTCAATTATCTCTTAATTGGCTTTTCAGCGACGTCGCGATACGCAGCGCATTCGATTCTAATAGTGATATGTTAATCGGAAACTCATATCTTTGCTCTAACACCGGAGTATATTTAAGATTTTGAGAAACTTTTGTAATTTATAGAAATTAATGAAATGGTCGACAACGACGAAATTAATAAAATATATAAACATAAATATAAAATAGGACAAAAGTAACTTGATTACTTTTGAAATAATCAAGTTTTGTTTATTTATATTTGTGTTACAAATATAAAGCGTATTTCTTAGAGAAACGGAATTCTTAAGAAACGAATTTCTTAAGGAACAGAAATTAAGTTTGCAATAATCTCTATCTTATTGAAGGATGTATCCAAATAAATTAAATATATTAAATTAGCAATATGTATTTTGCACCTGAAAGAAACTGTTTTGCAGATAAATACTGTTGCATGTTTTCGATATGTGTCCATTGACACTTCTTGTCTTGTTTGCTACTCACTATGTTTATTTACATCTCGCTTTAACATTCGAGTATCAAGTAACATTTACACGATTTAAAAGTTTAAACGGTTTATTCGGATCGAACAGTTTATTCGGACGTTGAAACAATTTCGTCAACAATCTTCGACGCCGTTCTGTACACACAGTTTTTGATGTTTCTTTAATGCCCAAAGAAATGCATTCACGGACGTGTTTATATGACAGTCTTCTTACGTCAATGCCGTTTAACTGGCGAACCTCATTGATTTTTTTGGATCTGAGAAGATCATAAATTTTAATCGCCTATTTTAAGAACAACCTAAGTATCCATAAATTTGTTTCGTATCCATAGTAATTGTTGTAATTTTTTAATTACGATTAAATAATCTACGGGGATTTCCGGGGCGCGACGGGGTCCGTCTGGTTACGGCTCTGTCTGGTGAACGATTCCGCGATCCGCGGTTCTATTTTTTTTCAGGAAACGTATTATATAACTCCGTTACTACTCCGGCGGCCCGCGACCGCCAATTACTCTTTCTTTAACCATTGATCTAACACACAGCCGAGCTATATATATGTCGTTGTCACGCTGTTGTTCTTCCGCGAACTCCGCTCGAGTTCGGCGTCAGGCTAATGCGTTAATGCTCTTGCTTCTGGATTAATCTCTGCAAGCTACGTTCCATATAAAACAGATAAAATGCTTGAGATAACACTGATATTAATTCTCAGCCGAAGCCGGTATATCCTTCAGTAATTTTCGGTGAAGAAATGAAGAGATATAGAAATTACACTACACTTTCGTCTCTATCTTCACTGGATTGTCACTGTAGCTTGAACTTGGACTATTAAGTTACAACTTAACTGCGCATTTTATTTTTTATTTTTTTAATAAATATGCATTGTTATGTAATTATTATAACAAAGTAAAGTATGTATAATATGACATCCGAAGACATATTCTCGCTCGCACTGATGACGCGACCTGCGTGTGATGATCAGCATGATTCCTGCTGTCTAAATCTCGCGCATAAAAATCAGCTGGAAGTGCTCCGCGTCATTTATAATCGATAGAGACTTATCAGGCAGCGGGACACCATTAAAAGTGTCGAGGAAACGTTTTGCTGTTTTGCCTTGACATACGCGTTAATCGGATTTGCATAACGGGTATTGTGACTGTACGCCAAGTTGCAACATTTCGCGCGTTTAACGACAACGGCTCTTTGTAATCGCATTTGTTTGTCAATATGTATTGCCGTAAGATACATGTCGATTAAAATGTTTAGGATCATGCCTTTCTCTCACTTTACCTCTTCGATACTTCTTCAATACTTCGCTTAATGTGACTCGTTGCAAAACGATCCTTGTATGTGGATGTAAGTTCTTATCGACAGAACGTTTACTCGTTATGTTATCACCTCGGTTTCGTAATAGCGCGTAAAAAATGCTGTGACATAAAACATAAATCATCCAAAGTAATCTCAGTGTAAAGCACGTACAAAGCCCCCGGTGCAACACTTGTTTCGAATTTATTGTCCTTGGCGACGTATTTTTAATGCGGAACGTTTCAATACGACGAACAAATTCTCGATTGTCAGTTGCATTATATTAAAGAAAAAGTTTATCGCAGTAATTACAAACTACGTTGAACCGAGCCTTGATATAAATAAAAATAATTACAATATAGCGAGACTCGAAGGCCCACTTTTTAAGCCGTCTGTAATCAACGTCAGAAATCAAACTAAAGTTCTATTTATAATTTTGCAATTTTATATATAACATAAAAATATTTGAATAATTAAAATATAAACATATATAAAATATATATTAATTTTATATTTTATATAATTTATATACAAGTAAGGTAAATAAAAGTAAGTATATATAAGTGTATTTTTATATTATATGTATAAAATACATATTAAAATGCACGCATGGTGTAAAGTTTCAAACAGAAATTAAATTCGCGTCAGATTTATTCTAAAGTCTGATGATGTAAATTTAACGGCAAACAGGCGTTGCGAGATGTTTGCACTTTTCTGTATTGCAACTTTAATTGTCTGAATCTAATTACTCTGCTGATGTTTAAGTCACATAGAAAGCCTTATCACTAGCTCCGCTATCACTCTGTGGTATATCACTTTCTTGGAAAACACCTCAAAATAACGTGCAACTCACGTGGTTCGCGATACTCCTGGTAGTGAACGAGAAATGTTTCGCCAGCCATCTCTTTTGAATTCGTAGAATCAATTCAGATCGCAGAAATATTAGAAATATTCCTATAAATTACTTCGTAAATTGAATCATCAAGATCCTCGTGTTAATTACACGTCAATTACATAATTACAACATTCGCTCAATTGGTGCCACATGTATATTTCATATACTTATTTTACACATATTCTGACATCTTGAGTATTTTTGTTTTATATACATTTTGTTTTTAATTTTTAAATATCTTCACGGTTACCGATGCCTCGGTGAGACAACCGTTACTTCGCCTTTCCTTTCAATTCAGTTTGACCTACGAATTTACACAGCGAGTTCGAACAGGACCGGATTCAGCTGTAGACGCTAGTCTAGATTCCCCAAAAAAGTATCACGATTTATATCACACACACACACACACACACACACACACACACACACACACACACACACACACACACACACACACACACACACACTTATGGTATATTGTAAAAATGCTAGGCCTAATTCTAGGCTCAGGATAATCTGAAATAACAGTCAAGAGTTTGAGCTGGTTTCCTTCAGACCTAGGGCGTTCCGCCCTTATACGTACGACAGGAAACATAGTCTCGTAATATGAGATCCATAAATTCAGAGGCGTAAGAATCTAAGGTGTTCTTTAATGAACAGCTTAGTCCTAGAGGAAGTAAAATTTCTGGGTTGCCTTTCTAATCTTTTTCGCACTGCGTCCAGAAGTATTAAATTGTATTGCATATATGTATAAGTGTAAATTTAAAAAATTCAATTGCACGTGAAAGAAATGTACTCTGAAACGGTTTCACGTAGGAGATAAGAACTTTAAATGTATTTTCAAGAGTTCCGGGGTAATAAAGATGTTATTTCTGACGATTATTTTAATTGTGACAATTAAACGAGTACAATATAATTAATCCAATTAAACATAATGAAGGTAATGGCCATCAGAAACGCTAGAGTCTTTATCTATATTATACATATTTTATTGACGCTATTATTTCTCACGCGTGAAGCACGATCGTAGATCATTTTCGGTCAGCGACCGATAAACTCTGTATTTTCCTCGCGCGTCGAAGTAATAAATGGTTTTTCCCCATAGAGCGATACTGTTTAGCAAAATATCGATTTTATTCCCGCATGAGGAGACTAATTGCATAAATCTGGAACAACTTGGATAACGGCGCTTTTGTACATGTTGCTAAATAAATTTGATATTGAAATAATTAAGTAATTATCAGCTTTCAATTTTGATACCGCATAAAAGGTCATTTGCCTGCTGTGTTACTTTTCAAATTTAACTTTCTAATCTAATCATTTTTTAATCTAATTTCTTTCTCGTATAATTTTTAACTTTAATATTCTCTAATTTTCCAAGTTCTTTTTATTTTTGATTCCAATTTTTATTTTGTTCTTCACAATTCTTTAAACTTGATTTCAGTTTTCTCAGTTTCGTCTTTAATTTGCGCCATAGAAACAAGAAGCTAGTTAAATGACGGCGAATTAACGGCAATCGTGCTAATCAACTTCGTTATTCATCAAGAGATAATTACAGTATAATGTCGCGAGATTGTACGACCTTCCGTGTTATTTGAAAAGTGACACAGCGGACAAACAAATTGCGTGTAGCCAGATAAGGTGGGAACGGGAGCTGACACGTGATACAGGCTTTTTCTTGAAACGCAGATTGACGAAACCCGACAAATCATTTGGATCCTGAATCGACAAGTTGATCGTCCTCGTTTCATTAGAGCGGACCTCGTCAATCATCACTAATGCTCACACGTTTATTCTCACCGTGGCAATAACAGACAGAACTGCAAAAACACCATTTTTACTAGCGGTGGAAAAGGAAAGACTTACAATCAGTAAGTTGTAATTGTCTCTCAAGTTGAAAATCATTAAGGCAAATGAGTTATTACCTAAGCGTTGCTATTTGTATTATCACAGAAATAATAATTATTAAATAATAATTGCAATGATGATTAAATTACAATTATGTAACTACAGTTATGTAATTATGTCTTTGACAGATATAATAGTTGTCACTTATAAAAATTGTTAGATTCACGGACATCCTGAAAACTGGAAGCAGACACTCGAAGATAAATCACAAGAAGCGACAGATGTTAACACGAGTATCGATGACTGATACCTCACTCCACTTTCAAGAAGACTTCATTGAGAATTCGCGATAAGATTTGCCCCGATCGATCCGTGTGGGAAGTGGCGATATTTGCAAGCAGCTGATACAACGAGATATGTGAAGTGTTAATTTCAATCTAATTACGATCGCGTGAAGAGATCGCCAATTATACCGGGTGGCTGACAATCTATGCGCGTTAAGAGAAGAATCTTCGCATTGTCGATAATTTGTGACAATCGAAGAAAGGACACTAACACCATAGACTGCTGAAATAGTGAAGACATTATTTTTCCCGTTCGCGAAAAAGGGGGCGATTATTCAACGCCGAGCGAAAGTGCCTAAGTGTTGATAATCGCTGCGGTAAAACCCGTTAAAATTAATCGATTGCTTTTAACCGTGGAAGTGGCAGTTCGCGGTGAGTTAATGCCGCGCGTAAGGACCAATGGATTCAACGAAAGTCAGATCGAAGCCGAATCCGCGGGAGAAGGCGAACATCGTGTCGATGTTGCTTTGGTGGTGAGTCGCACCATTTTTCACGGATCGTCAGATCTTCTTCCGACGAGACTCTCCCGGTCCTCCGTAAAATCTGGAGGTGTCTAAGCTTGGATACTTAAATGTAGAATATTTAAATATCTAAGGATTTGCTTTGGATGTTTATATTTACCAATAGCTGAATTAATTAGGCAATCAAATCAGCTGGCTAAAACTGTAGCCTTGCTTTTTAACTGCGATTGTTTTTGCACTATCTCGCCACTGTCTTTTGCTATTTGCACTCGATAAAGTTATCATATATTATATTATATTATTTTGGGTATTTATCTAAAAGTTCGGTTATTTATAAAAATATTTAGATATCTCTGTAAGTAGTTTTCTGTAATATTTGCACGTTCAAATTCTTAATTTGCGTAATTTAACTTTTGAATCGTAATAATTTGTTGCGTTAGTAAGTATTCAGCTACGGCCGATTCGGAATAACATTTCATGTTAAAGTATGTATACTGCAAATGTATGCACTGCTTGGCATGACTTGTACCTCAAATTAGTTCTTATCTTCACGCAATGTCGCCTTGTCTTCAAACGTGACTCTTCATATTGCGAAGCTAAATAATAAAAGCGCTTTGTCATGTTACTGAATATAATTTCGTACGGAGTTATTTTGAATCTCTCAGTTCCAAGTTTTAACACTGTCATATTCCTATCGTTCTTATCATTTGTAATCTAACGCTACTTGATAAGAGAAAGAGAGAGATATATCTAATGTCTAATTTACATAAATTACTTTGAATCAGGTGGACTATTAGTTTATTCAAGACAGGATACAAAAAAGCTTTAGACCCAGACGACTTATTTGATCCCTTGAAAGTCGACCGATCGAAGTTGCTCGGAGATCGATTAGAAAAGTGAGTATAAAGTATGAGAAGTTTATATACAAGAAAAGAGAAGAAGAAGAAGAAAGAAGAGAAAAAACGTTCAGCGATTCTCTTCCTCTTTTGCACCGCCCTTTTATACAAGCGTAAAAATTATAATTATACATAATTATAAATATACGTGATACATCGATGTATTTGCAGACGATGGAATATCGAGTTGGAAAACTCGAAGAAATGGAAACGCAGTCCGAGTTTGTTGAGGACTATTTTCCGCACATTCCTATGGGAGTACTCCATGCTGGGAATAATACAGATTCTCAACGAATTCGTAATAAGGTACTCACCATCTCGTTCAACCTCATACATTAAATCTCTCATACTTTATTTAGCGCACTTTTATTTTATGTAGCAAGACGTTAGTTTTTTTTACTCGTTCAACAATGTTGATCTTGTATAACGAAATACGGATACGGACTTACCATTGATTATTAACTTGTAATTAAAATTATTTTTTAAGATAAATTAAGTAAAGATAGCATAATGCTTTGAAGTTCAATTTCTTGTATATATATATAGAAAAACAGAAAATAATCTGAATTATATAGAATTCTTTTAAGTATTTTTTACGTTTGCGTTTAAACAAAAAAGTGGCACATTATTTGCGACGCGTTATTATACTCGCAAATGTGTTATGTGGAGCGATAAAACTTCAAATAAAGGGGAAACATGTTTAAAAGAAGAAGCAGGTATCTGAAAGAATTTAAACAGAAGATATTTTTAAACGCGTTGTTGCAGTAATAAAGTTGATGTACTAATAAATAGTATCATAATAGTATAATAATATAATTACTATTATTATAATAATAGTATTCAGGGCGTAGAATTTAGGATAATAACGTTCAATAGTAACATGTAAAGACTTAACGCGCGAAACTTTGCAGATTAGGCACGCCGTTACTGTTGGGTGGTCTCCTGCGCTACTTCCGGAAAGATTCAGTGGAATTGTACGAGAGTGCCTTGTGGTATGCTGCTGGTATCTGCATAGCTACTGGCATGAACGTGATAAGCGGTAATCAAGCGATCTTCGGCGCTTTCCACGTGGGCGCCAAAGTTCGCGTGGCCGTCTGCTCCGTAGTATACAGAAAGGTTGGTCATATTAGAAATAAAATATCGAAAAAAATTTAGACTAACATATAACGTGGGAGGAAATAAAGAGTGAATGCCAACCCAGACAGCACCATGTCCGAAATTGGGACATAAGACATCTTTTAGACGTCTTATGTCCTGCTTTTGGACAAGTGTGCTGTATGGGAAGTTATGTCTAGGAAGCAAGCGACTCTGGTCCCACACTCTTTTGCTCTTCGAAGGAAATATTTCTTTGCAAGAAAAGTAAAAAAATTATAACAAAAGAGGGAAGAAATGGAAAACCTAACAAAAAGTAAAAAAAACCAGTTTTTTTAATCTTTTAAATTAAAAAATTTAATAAAAATTTAATAAAAAATTTCCTTTGAAGCTTATAAAAGATCAGGACAATATTGTGGCCGACTTTAATAGACTTGAATATTTTCTCTATTATATGATTCTCTAACGTTCTCAGATTATATAACGGATGTTTTGTATTTGTCTCGCAGGCGCTGCGTCTGAGCAAATCCGCGTTGGGCGAGACAGCACCCGGAAAAGTGGTTAATTTAGTGGCCAACGATGTCAATAGGTTCGATCTCGTCTCTATCTTTATTCATTACATGTGGACGGCACCTCTCTCCGCCCTGATCGTGGCTTATATTCTTTATCAGGAGGTCAGCTATGCCGGTCTCATCGGCATCGCCGCGGTCTTCGTGGTCGTGCCAATCCAATGTGAGTCTCTTGCGTCGAGTCGCGTTCTCTTCTCTTCCAAAATCCACGAAAATTTGAAACTACTATCCTTTGCGCACACGGAGAAATAAATTAAAAATACTACTCCTCTGATCCGGAGAGACCTTTTATGAAATAAGTTATTTTGCCGCAGACGTTCTATTCCTACTCTCGTGATTTTAGCTTATACCGGCAAGCTATCGTCGAAGTTCCGTCTCCAGACAGCTATCAAGACGGACGAGCGGGTCCGGCTGATGGATGAGATCATTTCCGGAGTGCAGGTGATCAAGATGTACGCGTGGGAAAAGCCGTTCTGCGCCATGGTCGAGCTGGCGCGTAAGCTCGAGCTACGAGTGGTTACCAAGAGCTCGTACATCCGCGGTATTTACATGACCTTCAATCTGTTCACAACGCGAATGGCGCTCTATTGCACCCTCGTCTCCATGCTGATGTTCGGCAACGATCTGACCGCCGACAAGGTCTTCGTTGTCTCGTCCTACTTCAACATCCTCGCGCACACCATGGCCGGCATGTTCGTGCGCGGCTTCGCCGAGCTGGCCGAGTGTATGGTGGCCATACGGAGGCTCCAGGGCTTCCTCATGTTCGAGGAGTTCCGGGGCAGCAACGTTGTTATCTCCAAGGCGTCCTCCGGCTACGTCAATATGAATTCCGATTTCAAGCGAAATTTCTCCAAACCGGATCTGCCATACATCGACGATGACGTCGTGGAGAATCAGCTGGAGCCACGCGGAGAGGAACTGGATGAGAACAGCGACCGTAGAAAACAAAACGGTCTGATGATCGTTGCCAGCGATTTGCTGAAAAACACCGCTAATTTTGTTGGAGGTAGAGATTCAGAATTCAAGGAACTTAAGAAGAACATGCAATCTTTATTTAACTCTATTAACATTTATTCTCGAAAAACTTAACTCGCAATAAAATTTTTTTTTATTCACAGAAAAGAAACAATCATCCATCATATACGATACGAACAACTGGGCCATCAACATGATTAACGTTACCGCCAAGTGGGAGGAAAAGCAATCGGAGAACACCCTGGAGAATCTGAATCTGGAGATAGAAAAGGGCAAGTTGTACGCGGTGATCGGCATGGTGGGCAACGGCAAGAGTTCCTTCCTGTCCGCGATTCTGGGCGAGATCAGCCTGACGGAAGGTCAGGTAAAGGTCAACGGCGGAGTCAGCTACGCCAGCCAAGAAGCCTGGGTCTTCGGTGCCACCGTCCGACAGAATATACTCTTCGGGCAAGCTTACGAACGCCAACGGTATCAGAAGGTGGTCAAGGCTTGTGCCCTGGCGCGCGACTTCAAGCAGTTTCCGCAGGGCGACCAGACCGTCGTGGGTGAACGGGGCAGCTCGTTGTCCGGCGGTCAGAAGGCCAGGATCAACTTGGCCAGGGCTCTGTACAGGCAGTCGGACATCTACTTGCTGGATGATCCTTTGAGCGCGGTGGGTGATCATCGAACGAGTCAGTAATTCATTCTGATTTCATCCTTTCAGGCGTCGTGTACCATATATGATGTAGAATTTACGCAAGTGATTCAACTTGATTTAACAAATTTGATGAACAATAATGATGCGGGATCGTGCCATTGAATATGAATCCTGATGAAGGACCTTTCGTTTGAAATTCCAGGTCGACGCACACGTTAGCAAGCACCTGTTTCATGAGTGCATTCAGAGATATCTAGCTGGTAAAACGAGAATTTTAGCGACGCATCAGCTGCAGTATATAAAGGGAGTGGACGCCATTATACTGCTCGAGCAGGGAAGAATGAAGTACTTCTCGCATTATCAGGATTTATTGGAATATCGACCCGAGTACGGAGTACTTCTGGCAGCGGAGAATGAAGCGATCGACGACTCGTCCTTAGAAAAAAGTATAAACATACGACGACAGTTTTCCTCCTCGAGTAACAGAGTAAGTGAAGATATAAACTATGTATATACAAAATGTCGAAGAGAAAAGAGAGAAATAGAGAAGATAACGAGAACTAGAACTTAGCGAAGTATAATTTTTATTTCTTTTTATATTGTTTTCAAGGCAATTTGGAAAAGATAAACTGATCTTTTACAGTTCTCGTATTTAATATTAACAACGAATAATATTTAAATGACGAAGGAAAATGGTTGACATTACTACAGATAAAATTTCTTCAACAGAGTCGAACTCCGGAAGCCAGTAGCGGCGGCACGGACGACGAGGACGAAGACGAAGATCCTGAGAAGTTGAACGATGGTCTCGAAGGGACATCGCGCGGTATGGTTAAGGGTCCTATATTTATCAAGTTCTTCCAAACCGGTGCCAACTTATACATGGCTTTTACCGTTCTGCTTCTGTTCATCATCACACAATTCATCGTCAGTCTTAACGACTACTTTGTGCCTTTCTTGTAAGTACTTATGCTATATCAATGAAATCGGTTAAAGAAACATTTCTTTGTATAAATAATTATTTATTACATATATTTCTTCACGCTTTTTGTAATATTACTCAATTTTCCAAAATCTGCAAATTTTTGTATATTAACTTTGCACACTCGCGCATTGATTACAATTAATATTGAGCGACGTTTAAATCATCCTTTGCCATTTTTAGTTGCTTCATTCATCGTTCGATAATTTTTCTTCTCGATTAAATTTTTCCAGAATCAATTTTATGGAAGAGCAAAACTACGATGCCAAGCAATTCAACTTGAATCAAACAGATGACGTTTACACGAACACGACTAATACATATGAACACATTGATATCGAAGATGCATCGGTGATTAATTACGTCTATATCTACACTGGCATCATCCTAGCTATCTTCTTCGTCGGGATCACCAGATCTCTGGTCTTCTACAAGACGTGCATGACGTGTAGCCAGCGCTTGCATGACATGATGTTCAGTGCGTTAATTCGTACAGGAATGCGATTTTTCGACACTAATCCAAGCGGTAGGATTCTCAATCGATTTTCCAAAGACATGGGCGCGATCGACGAATTATTGCCCAAAGCGATCTTGGACGCCGGTCAGATGAACATGATGATGTTCGGAGCACTTATAGTGACCTGCGTGGTTAATCCCATCTTCCTGGTGCCTATTGTGATTATTAGCGTAATATTCTACTGGATCCGTAAGGTCTACCTCAAAACTAGCAAGAACATCAAACGACTGGAGGGAATGTGTATGTTTGCTTTTTTTTTATTTAGTTCTTAAAATTTATGAAAAAATTTTGTTTATATATATTATTTTATTATATATATATATATAATATTATATATATATTTTTTCATGTATATTTATTACTTACTATTTAATTATATATATTTGTTTAGCAATACTCTCCAAATAATATAAAATTAAAAATTTGCTTTATTTTTCATATACTTTCTTTATTTTCGACATCTTTTTTTGCTTATTTATTTTTAAATTTCATTTTCTCGGTTTATATTTTTACTTTTTTCTTAATTGTAAGAAATTTACAGTACTTTAGTTCACATCAAAAATTTATTTTTTGGAGATATGATTTCTTTACGGCGATATTCTTTCGTGTTCCAGTACGTTCGCCGGTATTCACTCACTTAAACGCCACGTTGAACGGTTTGACGACCATCAGAGCGTACTGCGCACAGGACATACTCAAACATGAATTCGACAAACTTCAAGATGCACACACGTCTACTACTTACATGTATATCGTGATCAGTACGGCATTTGGATTCTTTTTGGATGTGTTTTGTTTCGTCTTCACCTCACTCGTCACCTTCAGCTTTTTGGTGCTCAATCAATGTAAACATCGTTCTCTCTCTCTTAATCTCTCTCTTTATTTTTAAATATATAAATCTAAAAAAGCAAAATATTAGTATATTTTTTTAAAAAATATGTTAATTTATTAAAGAGACTATAAAGAATTTTACTTGATAAAACATATAACTTTCTGAAACCATTATTTTCTGAAAATTTTTCTTCCTAGTTAACATCAGAAATATTAAATAATTTAATGCGTTTAGAAGGTCTGAGGGAAGTTTATTTATTACTAAAATTATGTATAAAAAATACTTAGCCTATAAAATAAAACATTGACGATTAAAGTGTTTAGAAATGTATGTTACGAAATCTAAAATCGATAGAATTAAATGTTATGCGTATCTTTCAGCATTTTCTGGCGGCGAGGTCGGTTTGGCCATCACTCAGGTAATGGCAATGACCGGGTTAATCCAGTGGGGAATGCGACAAAGCGCGGAGGTGGCGAACCAAATGATGGCGGTGGAACGTGTACTCGAATACATTCAGCTTCCGGCAGAACCGAATCTGAGAGACCGAGGGGCGTACGTGAAGAAAAAGGACAAGAATTTAGCGCTGCCATCCAACGCTCCCAAAACTTGGCCTGACAAGGGTTGTATTACATTCAGGAACGTTTATATGCGCTACGCGGACGATGACCTGCCCGTTCTCAAGGGCTTGAATATAGTGATCTATCCCGGCGAGAAGGTACAGTAATTTTGTGAAAAAAATGTTGTAGGGATAGATGAACAGAAAGAGAATGGAAGAGACTTTAAGAAATTTAATATTAAATTTATTAAATCTCAAAAAATTAAAAAACCTTTATTTCTTTTTGATCGCGAGATATTCGAAAATTCTTTCTGTGATTTTTTTCTACGATAAGTTTTTATAGTTTTTGATTATTAGGAAATTGTGTAAAGAAGGATTGATAGAAAGTAAGAACATTTTTTGTTTTATTTTATTTTGAGAAATGATATAAAAAGAAAAAAATCATACAAAGGTATAAGTGCAAGGATGCGTGATGTGTTATTAAGATGCTTTAAGTAATTTGACCGTTACACAGATTGGTATCGTGGGAAGAACAGGCGCCGGGAAATCGTCGCTGATATCAGCGTTGTTCCGATTGGCAAAAGTGGACGGAATCATCGAGATTGACGGCGCGGACACGGGTTTGATGGCTTTGGAGGATTTGCGACGCAACATATCCATCATTCCCCAGGATCCCGTTTTGTTCTCAGGTACTCTGAGACGTAATCTAGATCCTTTCGACGAATTTCCCGACAAGGATTTGTGGGAGGCGCTCGAAGAGGTTCGAACGATTTATAATTTAAAAATAAACTCGTGCTTAATCGAAAACGTAATATAATGCTATGACGTTCAAAAATCCTGCGGTTTCGACATTCTCGCTCCGAAGACCATCACATCTTAAAATCCCAAGTCCCAGAAATCCGAGAGTTTCGGGATTCTTAAAATCCCGGAATATCAAACTTCAAGCATGGTCCTAAGATTGTACATCGTAATAATTACGAGCATTTTGCACTATTCGATAATTCCTTTTGCAATGAAATTCCAGGTTGAACTGAAGGAGGCGGTTATTATCGGAAACGGTTTGGAAAGCCGCGTATTTGACAGAGGCAGCAATTACAGCGTCGGACAGAGACAGTTGGTGTGCTTAGCGAGAGCCATCCTGAGAAACAATCGTATATTGATGCTGGACGAGGCAACCGCGAATGTAGACCCGCAAACTGACGCGTTGATTCAACGGACTATCAGGAAGAAATTCTTAACGTGCACAATGCTCACAGTGGCGCATCGATTAAACACAATAATGGACAGTGACAAGGTTCTGGTGATGGATAAGGGTCGTATGGCTGTAAGTACAACTCCTCTTAAAAGATGTTATTTTTATGACAATTTGAAAACAATTGCAACTCTTAGGTTCTTAGAGTATCAGAATTTTCGAAGATTTTTAAGATTTGGGTGTTTGAGAACACAAGATTTTTTAGCTTTGAAGAAACCTTTGTTTTTAGTAATTTTTCAGAATTTCTATATAAATTTTATAACGTTTTAGAAAATTTCTCAGATTAATTCTATAATTTCCGAAAAAACTTATAAAATTTGAAGAAAGTATCTTTAAGATATTTTTTTAGAAATTGCTTTATAGATTTAAAAAATATAAAAAATTCTTTAAAATATTATAAAATAGTATAAAATTTTTTTTTATCAGAGCGTATATCATTACTTTTAACGTAAGAATAGAGATTCACATTTTGATAATATCAACGAAGAACGGGCGCAATTATACTGAATCATAATTCTAATGTCAATTTTTTTTACAGGAATACGACCACCCTCACATATTACTGAAAAACAGCTACAGTCAATTTACTTCGTTAGTAAAGGAGACCGGTCCGGGCATGCACGATCAACTGGCCAAGGTGGCGAAGCAGGCCTACGTAAACAAGTATGGAGAAACGTGATGAAGCGTTGATGAATTTTGATATACCAGAGTCTCGTTAGCTAGATCTCTCAAAGCGGGTCGCTTAATGTGATCCAGTATACTTAATTATGATATAGAAAAACATGTATGAAACGTGCAGCATGGCATATGAAGACGAATGTTACATCTCTATAAGACCAACACCATATTGTTGTCTTTCTTCGAGACGTCATAGACACGATACTTTCGTTAAGTATCATAACGTTGTGATGTGTTGAGCGTAACACGCGTCTAATGAATCATATTTTTGTATCGTTTTTTTAATGAGATCGTCTCTGCGAGATAATTCTCTGTGGCCGTCTCGTCGTAATATCTAGTACTAGTTTCTGCCACGAGTTAAGCCCCGCAATATTGTCATATTTTTCTACTCTACATTTTTGCGCACTACAGAAATTACGAATACATAATTCTTGTGATAAAGCGAGCACATACGTCGATCGATGATGAATCGAGTCACTGAGATCAGATCGTGGTTTATCATAAATCGAAGTTATATCTAAGATGATATTTACGTACAGTAAACTTACTGTAATCTTTACCAATATCCGTCATACATGCTTTAAGCCGTAAAAGATCTTATAAGAATCGCAGGGAATCTTGGATATTGACATCGCAAAATATAACCTTCATTAAATATAAAAACTAAATTGAAATTATATATGAATCTAAAAAAGCATATTTATATTTTATATATAAATTTTCAATTTATTTTTATTTATGTATATTACGTAATATTATATATATACACGTAATATTATATATATAATTTTTCAATTTATATATAATTATATATTTATAAATAATATGCGATGATACTAATTTGATGACTGTTCGGAAGTATATCGTTTCCGATTACCTGAGTAATTTGTTTTCCAGTGCAGATCTGTTGACTGTTCCAAGATTCGTATAATGATGGATTAGTATAGTTTACTCAATATAAATATATCGATCCGAATGTATTAATTAACATATGAATGAATACTCCCATTTAACTGAAATACTTAACGAAACGGTTACTTAAATTTTATACTTATTATACTTGATTCTAGTTATAATACATGTATGCAAATGTTGAAGAGAACTCGATATTTTTGTATACTGCATTTATTAATGCAACGATGTACATTATCTATTAGGATAAAAGTATATAAAATATATATTATAACAAGCATTATGAAGAAAGTATAGTACGTGATATAATGTACGTAATATAGTACACATATGTACTATATTATAATATATATTGTCATTATATAATAGAGTATCATTACGTATCTTGTTAATTTTAATAATATATTATGTAAGGAATATAGCATATTTTTGCTAATAATAATTCTACTAGTATGTCATTAATACATAATAAACTATTAAAAATATATTATATAGGTATTAATGACATAATAGAGTAGTTATTGTAGTATACATATATACCTCGTTGATATATCATATGGAATTGTAGAATTATGTTTGAAGTAAGCTTTACGTGTAAATTTACGAACATATACATTTTTTGTAAATGATCACTTTTAGGTATTTGATAGGAATTAGTTTTGGAATCATCTTTACAGCTACTTCATTGTTAAACCTTCATGTTTGGAATAATGCCATTTTTTCACGGTCAATTACGCATTGTTGCGCTGTATTATAAAATATTTACGACGCTGTTGTACAGTGAACTGTTAAATATTACGTAATGTACAGTAACTCTAAGATAAAAGTGTGCGCACACGCGCTCGATCGCGCCGTACGAAATGATTGTATGTAAATGATTAACCAAAGTAAAACGAAATATACAAGAAGGAATAAATTGTAATCATGATCTTATTAGTAACACCCTCCACCCCTGAATAATGTTACTGCACAAAATCGACTGCGTTTTGTCTTTTCCTTATGTACTAATTCTATTAAAGATGTTGAAGCGTTGCGACTAAAATGATGAAAATTCCTTGAATCCAAATAGATTCTGTAGATTTTATCATAAAAAATTCTGTCAAAGTTTGAGGCTGTTTAGGAAGCTTCTGTAACACGTACTTCCCCCCACGCGACATATACGCTCGGTACCTCACATACATACACAACATTCACCTATCTCATTGTTAGTAGATCAACAAGTTAAGTCTTATTTGGGCATATATTTCAACTCTTTTCGCCTTATATGAGCATTAGCGTGCTAATTGGTTCAAACACATGAGTCCGTGACAAATGTATGTAAGGTCATGTAATATAAAGTATATATGCCGCACCTAAAGAAAACTTATACGTACTTGATAAGTACGTAATAGTACTTCTCTATCCCGTCCTTTACTATCCCTCTACATTTAATGTATCATGAAATAACCATTAAACCTTTTACATTTCCTACAGTAATCATTTTACGTAGGTCGTAATATATGATCGCGCTAATACTTATTACTACATTGAGAAATCGATTCAACTCACGACGGTGTTAGTATTAACAGTAAAGAACCGAAATTACAACGCAATACGCAATATAATATGGCATAAAGGCGCATAACAGAGTAATTGCGAGCAAATTATCTTTATTCCTTCTCTGTTTTTTAACTTCTGCGACGTAAATTTCCGCGCGGCCTAAATACCGGAGTTATCCTATCATACATCACATGTAATATATCACGGGTCGGATGTAATATATCACTGTAAGACGACAGTGAGCGCCCACCGAAAATCTCTCATATGCGTATACGAAATAAAGAGATCCTCCGTCGACTGTGTTCAGTCTCACCAGTGCACAAATACATTTTGAATTAAACGTGACTCTCTCCAACAGTATTAACTATAATATGTATAATAAATGAAAACATAAACTTTACAATATTAAATGTAACAAAATTTCCATTTTAAACTAAATTATATATTGGCAGAGAATTCGCGCGCGGGCGCTTGTGTCTTTTTAAAAAATTACTTAAACTGAACTTTGACTAGAAGATAAGTTGCTAATAAAAGATTATCTCTCCTTGCATGTTGTCAAGTTAGAATTTTTAAATATCGTTTAAAGCGATAAGTTATAAGTTATTGTTAAAATATATAGTTATCTATCTAGTTACTATTTCGTCTTCAGAGGACAGGGGAATCTATTTTTAAAATCCCATAGCTTTTTCTTTTTAATAAGATTTATTATAATTCATTTTTTACCTTAAAATATGATACTGTTCGACACAGCGCTACTCTAATAGTTTTCCGTTTACGATAATGCCGATGTTTAAATAGTTGTTGAAATAATTAAGTTTAGTAAAAAAAAATTTTACTATAAGGAATCAAATTAAAAGAAAAGGAAGAAATACCTTACACGGAAAAAACACACGTCAAATACAGCACGTGAAAAGAAAAACAAGAACACAGCTACAATTATACAATAACGTACAAGACAGTTATCGTTAATGTTTCTCGTACATCATTAGTAATGCCGAAAGCCGATATGAAAAGCAACGACACAGTTACTGCTCGTTCCAGTAAAGGATTGACTATTGGAAAGCGTGCCTCGAGACGGCAGGGAAAAGAACGAAGAAGAGAGAGGAAAAGCAAGAACGGAGAAAATTAGAATGCTGATTGTTTTCGTTTGTCTTCTACTACCTTGAAGTGTCATCAAACTTTGTGAAATAGTGCGATAACATGGATAAGGACACGACCGATATGAAGCCAAACCCAAGGGAGACCGCGAATATTTTCAGTGTTTTATTCTTCTGGTTTGTTAAGATTCTTTGTCTGTTCGAAAAAAAAAAGGAGAAGAAAGAACGAAATGTCTTTGCTTCTTACAGTAAAAATGTTGACCCGCAAAAAATTCAAAAAGGCGGAAATTTTCCTTTTTTCTTCTTTTTTTTTTTTTTTTTACAAAAAGAGCTTTTTTAAAGCAGAATTTTCTTCTTGGAAGCGAAATGTATTGCTTCCAGAAAGAAATGCTATCTTCATATTTTGAAGCTAGAAATTTCTTCTCTTCAAAATAAACAATATTCGCTTGCATTATGTTAGCTATTTTTATCTTATAATACATTTTATGTTTCACATATTAAAGAAATGAAAAATTTCGCAAATTTTATGTCGCTATTTAAAAAATTAACGTGCAATTTACGTCTAGTCATGCCCATGTTTCCTATTTTACATATCAGCTACCGTTAGCCATAATTAACACAATTGACTATGTATTAATATAACTAACAAGTCATTTTTTGTATTAAATTAATATCTAAGTATTATCAACATATTCACATACACATGCATATTGTATTACGTTGTATCGTCGTTATCGCATGATAGAATTTATGTATTTTTTTTTCTATATTACTCAGGCAACCTTGATTTTTCTAATCAAACACCGTCAAAGTAACTTTATAATAAAAAAATATATGTATAACGCGTTCGCAAAATATCTATTTAGAGTTTTCAGATTATATAATCGTACTGATGCCGATGGAAGAAATAACTATTTTAAAACATTTTGCGTACATTAACATGTATGCTTACAACTTTTGGTTAAAAATACATGTATCTAAAGTTTCTGATATTTTATGTCATATACATATATATTTGTTATATACTTATTTATAGAAGGAAAAAAAGTTGTTTTAGAACAGCCTTCGGCTGTAGTATAATGAAGTATTGTGTGAACAGGTGGATGCGAGAATTATTTATGAAAGGCGCTAGGAGTGATTTGGAAGAATCTGATATATATCGACCAATAAAAGCGGACGGGTCCGAAAAATTGACCGATCACCTCGAGAAGTGAGTATCGTATACGTTGGAGACAAACGGACACGCGTCAATATATGGATATATCACTTGTAACAGTTATAGCATTCACTTTATCGCTGTACCGAATAGTAACGAATCTTAATAATTCTTTTAGAAATACAAGTGCAATTTATGTTATATACAATATATTTTCAATATCTATTGTATTTTGTGGCAACCTCATTTTTCATTATAATACTCTTTAAAGAATGTAATCAAATACGAAGAGAGTGAAAACAAAACTTAATAATAAATCAACTAACGCACAGTCGACGTATGATTTATGATTTGTGACTTAGCAATAAGCTATTTTGCTTTATTAGCAAGATATACTATCTTAACACCTGTTACAACAATATTATGATTAGACTATACGCGTTGACGCATCGTTCGATAACAAATCGATCTGCGTGTTAAACAATTAATTTCTCACTATCATAATCTCATTGCATTATACAATACGTTAGATTTGTATTACAAATTTAACATCACAAACTTGGGAAGATTATAAGACAATAAATTAATTAATCCTTTCTTCACGCGCGACGTGTGAAATTATGAAACCCATTATGAAACCCATTATGAAACCACACGGGATTAAAAGCTCGGTAAAATTTATAGTATTTTAGAATACTCGGGAAAATTTATGGTTTTATGGAAGTGACATCAAGCTTAAAGCGAATTGTGATTTCAAAAACGTCTTCCAGTTGTCAATTCCCATTTCGTTTTCTGGAGGGGTTGTTATCTGAGAGCGCGGGCGTGTAACGCATCTTTTTCGTCCAGGTACTGGAATCGCGAGCTGGACAAACTAAAGAACCTGGAATACACCGTGGGTAAAGACGGGCAGAAGGTGCCACTGAAAGAAAACGCCCGTCCGAGATTATACAAGGCGATCTTCAACGCTTTTTGGTTGCCATATTTTATAATCGGAATCGGCACACTTATCCAAGTATATCGTTATTTTTTAGAAAAATATAAATATTATATAATTGGTATCACCAAATATATGCGTGATAAAAGGAAGTTTTAGAAAGATATTGGCCACTAAGAGAAACAATAGAAAAATTTGTTGCGTTAGATGTCTATCTCTCGATGGATCCAGCTAACAATAAAAAAAAAATAATTTTTAATTTGATATCTTTTTCTCTTCTTTTTCTTCTTCTTATTGTTAGATCCGTTAAATTTACATGTCCGTAGGAATCGTTAAATATCAACATTCCTGTTTTCAGGTCAGCGTAGTACGCGTCGCGATACCGATCTTTCAGAGTTGGATTATCAACTACTTTGCCAAAGATTCGACCGCGAAGACCGAGCAACAGACGAACGATGTGCTAATCTCCATCAGTGCCATGATTATTTGTAATATTGTCTCCGTTTTAATAATGCACCACACGATGCTGCTGTCGATGCAGATCGGCATGAGAATACGCGTCTCCTGCAGCTCCCTCCTCTACCGAAAGGTAATGTTGTAGATTAATTTGCTGGGCCAAGTTTCTCCCAGGAAGAAAAAGCACTTTTTTCTAGCTGGAAAAGTACATTATGTTTGCTTTAACTGATTTAGTAATAATTATATAACGCTTAACGTTGGATCAACGTAAAAGATTTATCAATGTTGGAAATTATTGACGAATATAATTCAATCTTTAGGTATATTATCTGGGTAGGAGATCAATTTTGATGCCGAAAAAATTGATTTAAATCAATTTTCTTTAGTGCTTAAAGAAGTGGTTATACTGAGTTCGTTATCTTGCACATTCATTGTCTTCATTAGCATACACTCGTTATCGACCATTCTCGAGCTCTTTGCGGAAAAATGTGGATTAACGCGTTCAAAATATAAAAAATAGACGTATTAATAAATGACAGATTACTACAATGACTGTATTTTATTTCTATAATGCTTGAAGCATGCAGAGCAAAATTTGTTTGTATTTTACATATATAGATATTTATATAACTTTTACTCTTTATTATTATTATCGACCTACAAATTGATACAATTATACTTTTTACAACGCGCAATAACATTATTTCTTATAATTATGTAATTAATACATAATGCAAATTAAAATATTCGTCAATTATTTATTTCCTGTCTTCGGCAACGATCTTTGGAGGCTTATGTCGATCTAAGATTTTTTTCTGCGTTTACGTAATTTGTTGTATTTCGAAAGAGAAATTTCGTTTCTTGTAACATATTTGAAACAATTTTCTTATAATATGCGCGAATATTATATTCATTACAATTCCAAGAAATAATAAATTAATACATAGCGATTTGTCGCACATGCCCGATATCTTCTTCATTAGCACATCCTTCGACTTCAACTGATAGCACCGCTTGCTGGTACCCTGTGAATATGCATCGCGGAATGACACATGTGCACTTATCTCTTTCGAAATACGACGAACTACGTGAACGGAGAAAAATCCAACGAAATGAAAAATAGCAGTTTTCACTCGTTGTAATAACAAGGAGAAAAATATTTTACTATATTTTGTCTTAAATTTAAATTCTTTTTAAAATTTATATATTAATTAAATTTTATATTAAAACAACTTTTTGAATTATGTTTTATTTTACAAAAGTAAAATGTATTAAGGGCTTTTAAATTCACTTAATGTATGTAGTACAAATGGTGATCTCATAATCGATTTATTTAATAATTTACACATAACGTTTATTTAAGGAAAAGAGAATAGAAATTGATAACAGAAAAAATGTTGTTTATCAAATGTATTATATATATTACGTAGCAATAAATTCTATAATTTTTTTCGAAACTGTTGCAGTTATTGCGATTGAACAGAGCATCCATGAACCAAACCGGTACTGGACAGATCATGAATCTTCTCAGCAATGATGTCACTCGCTTCGATCAGTTAATGATGTTCCTGAATTACATATGGATTATGCCTATTCAGGTTCAAATTTTCATCTAGTAAAAAATATTTGTGTGCATTTCGAAACTGTTCCTAGATAATTATACATCAACAGCGTTTTCTCTTTCCTTCAAAATCGCTAAATTAAAATCTCAAATTAATTAATTTCTTCCTTAGGTTATTGATAAATATAACTAATAATTATAGTCTAATTCATAGGAAGTATTATTCATATCTGTTTGTATGCATCTACGCATATTATAGTTCCACTAATTAGCTGTAAAGATATAGGATTTTTTTATCATCGTATTGCTTTTCAAGAACCATCTGTTGAGATTGGCCGGGTGTTCTCTTTTGTAGGTCACCGTCATAGCAATTATAATGTGGCAAAAGGTTGGTATTTCGGTTCTTGTCGGCATTGGATCGCTGTTGATCATTGCCCTAGTGGTGCAAGGAACTTTTAGCGTGTTGGGCCGCAGAATCAGAGCCATGATCGCGCCACTGACCGACCGAAGAGTGCAGTTGATGAGCGAACTCGTAACCGGGATACAGGTATCTCCAGAACATTTAATCAGTTTCTCTATTCCTAAACCGAAAATGAGTGAAGACCTTAACGCTCATATCAAATTCAAGTACTAAATTCGAGTGCTAAATGCCAAGACAATAATTTTGTAAAAAAACTTGCAAGATAATGACTCCCGTTTCAGGTGGTGAAGATGTACGCCTGGGAGAAACCGTTCAGCAAGATCGTGTCGGTAATCAGAAAACTGGAAATCAAGGAGATCAAATTCTCGTCGTACGTGCGCGCCACATATTTGGCTATCATAGTTTTCACCGAGCGACTGACCCTCTATTTTACCTTGATAACGTACGTCCTACTGGGGCATGATCTGACTGCCGACGTAACCTTCGAAATGTCGACGTACTTCAATATGCTTCAACTCACTGCAGCGTTGTCCTTTCCGCAAGCGTTGATACTGATCGGTGAATCGATGGTGTCTATAAACCGATTGGAGGTGCATGTTCTCTCATATTAATTTCGAATTCGCGGAAAAACCCTTAAATTTATTGTTCCACAATCTTTCCGTTAATTTATACAGGACTTTCTGTTCATGGACGAAGTAAACATGAAACGCTCAGAGAAGACGCCGCAGTTACAGGATAAATCTCGGAAATCAAACAAAGCGACTAATGTAGAGAATCACACAGACAGGTACATCTCAAAAAATGGGAGTATCGCGCTTTCGGAGCTTCAGGGATTTTCTGATCTTCCGGTCTGCGTGAAGCTTCAGCGCGTTTCCGCCAATTGGATCAGCGGCCAATTGCCGCCGACTTTGTGCAATATCGACTTGACCATCAAGCCGGGACAGTTATGCGCTGTGGTCGGTGCCGTGGGTTCCGGCAAATCATCTATATTACATATGCTGCTGAAGGAGTTGGATCCCGGCGCGGGTTCAGTGATCCTCACTCAGGACTCCTCGAAGGATAATTTTCAGGGTAATCTTTCCAATGGTTACTTCACAAGCAACCCGAATCTGCGCATCTCTTACGCCAGCCAGGAGCCCTGGCTCTTTTGTGGTACTGTGAAAGACAACATACTCTTTGGCCAGCCCTACGACAAGACCAGATATACTCAAGTAATTGTCATAATTCAATACAGTTACTGCAGATAATGTACAGTATTTATGTATCCCTGCTATTGCACGTTAATATTGATAACTTTTACGTAACTTCACACAATTCTCAAATTCTTCTTTACTTCAACCATTAAACGTGAATTGTCATTGATTCATTATTAATTAAAGAAGACATGTTTCAGCGAGTAGTATAAATTTTGCCGAAACTTTAATCTCTATGATTCCATCTAGATAAAAGAAGAATGTTCTAATATATGAATGTCTTAATTTTAAACCTTCTAGCATTTCCTAATGTTTCTCATTCTTTCTGATCGATTGGCAAACGTTTTAGGTGGCAAATGCGTGCGCCTTGACGAAGGATTTCCGACAGTTTCCACAGGGAGACATGACGATGGTCGGCGATAGAGGTGTATCCTTGTCCGGAGGCCAAAGAGCGCGTATCAATCTCGCGAGGGCGGTTTACAGGCAGGCGGATCTCTATCTGCTCGACGATCCCTTGAGCGCGGTGGACTCTCGTGTCGCCAGGCATCTATACGGGAAGTGCATCACCGAGTATCTCCACGACAAGACGAGAATACTCGTCACCCATCAGTTGCAATTTCTCAAACGCGCGGACCACATTGTCGTGTTGGATCGAGTGAGTCGCATAGAATATTCTCCAATCGGTATTTTACATTTATAATCGGTGTTTGCATTGTTACATTTAAAATTTCAACTACAAATCCGTTTCAATCCGGATCCGATTCTTTTATATCATTCCAATGAAGAATGCAGCGTTGGCTCGTAATAATAATAGTAAATATATAAACAATCTTTAAATTTCTTACTAATTATTGTTACTTTATAAAGAGACATATTATATTATTATTAATATATAACAATAAAAATAGAAATTTTTATCAAAGTTAACATTAAAAAGAACTGTGAGAATTCTTTTAACAAAAAATAGTAAAAAATTTTTAAATTTGTATATAAACTTGTAAAATTCGAACTTTTAACAGTTTATTTATAAATTGTAAATAATTAAAGAATTGTTTCCTAAGGGTTTCATGAAGATGCAAGGAAGCTATAACGAATTAGTAAAATCAAATAAAGATTTCATTCGAATGATGGACAATTTGAGTCACGAAGCGCAGAAGAAGGAAGAGGATATAAGGAGAGCTTCGGAAATGTCTATGAGAAAAACCTCGATAATGAGACGTACCTCTAAATTATCGACCGCAAGTTCCATCATTGTAAGAAAATCCTTATCTCTCAACAGTTTTTTTAAATTAAAAAACAGAAACTGTTGATATTTTTCATATATCAGATTTGTTTAACACAAATACACTCGTAACAAGACAAGATAATTGAAAAAATATATATTTATGCAACATGTTCGCGTTAAGATAATTAAAACAGTTTTAGTTGCTGATTAGTAACTAAAGTAAATTAAAAACAGTTTCCAAAGTGTGCTATAACCACATAAATCAAGTCGTTTTTAAACATTCATTAATTTTCTTAACACTGCTTTATTAACATTTTTTATGATCATAGCGCGACTACCTCTATCGAGCTGCGTCTGTTGCAAAAGTCAATCAAGTAATTATATTGTTATTTTGTTGCCGTGTAGCAGTCGGATATTGACGATTCGGATTATGCGGAGAACAGCCCGGAAGCCGAGATAATAGCACGCGGCCGACTACCTGGCAGAGTGTACAAGGAATATTTCCACCACGGCGGCAACTACTTTACCCTGTTCTCGTTGCTGCTGCTTTTCGTCATCAGTCAGGTTGCCACCACAGGGAATGATTACTGGCTCTCGTACTGGACCAACTTGGAGAATGTCAGGCTCATTAACAACACTAGTGAGGCCAAAGAGTTCGCAAACATGTACAACAACAGTTTCCTTGGGTCGATCTTCACGCTGAACTCAGACGGCCTGCTCAGTACCGTGGACGCTATATACGTATACACATTCTGCATTACCGCCTGTACTGTTACCACGCTGCTCCGCAGCTTCATCTTCATGAAAATCTGCATGAACTCGAGCTGCAACCTGCACAACTCCATGTTCTCCAATCTGGTACAGGCGCGCATGTCCTTCTTCCACACTAATCCTTCTGGTGAGCAGTAATCGTGAGATCACAATAGGCAAAGGAAATTGTGGCGCCGAAGAGAAATTTTGAAGAGTTTACGAATTTTTAAATCCGGAAGAAACAAGACTAACAAATTTTAGTCGAGTTTTAATTTATCGGTGGTTCTTATTTTATACTTATTTATAAAGATATGCGGGACGATTGGCATAGATCCTTCTACAAATACTTATTTATAGTAAAAAATCTAAATCATCGAAACAACGGTTTTAATTTCCAGATTTCTGTTAAACCTTTGTTTAAATTTATCGGTTTTTTGTTCCAGGGAGAATTTTAAATAGATTTTCGAAGGATATGGGCACCATGGACGAGTACCTGCCCAAAATCATGTTAGAGGCGCTCCAAGTGTTTTGCGTAGTATGCGGTATATTCACCATGGAAGCGATAATTAATCCATGGATGCTCATATCGATAATAGTACTGGTCATCTTGTTTCACTTCGTGACGATATTCTACCTGAAAACCGCTCAAAACGTCAAACGTCTCGAAGGCGTAAGTAAGTATTGGAACGAGAAACTCTTTATTAGAAAAGAACGAGAGGGGATACGCGCGACTCATCTCCTTAACTCCTAGATTCCGTTTGACTTTTGCCATCAAACTTGGATCTGTATGTTCCCACGCAGAATTTGTAAGTTCCAGTTTAAATTTGCGTTTGCATTTTCAGCCAAGAGCCCGTTATTCTCGCATGTGAACGCTACGCTGAACGGCCTGGCGACGATCAGAAGCAGCGGCGTCCAAATCGAGAAGATAATGCGAAAACAGTTCGACGTGTTACAAGACCGTCACAGCGGCACGTGGTACCTCTTCTTAACAAGCTCGACAACTTTCGGTGTCTTTTCCGATCTAGTCATGTGCCTGTTCCTTGCCGTGCTTTGCTTCTCTTTAGTATTGATGAGCAAAAATGGTAAATTATAATTATGTAAAACATTCTTATTGAAGATTAAATATCCTTCACAACTTCGAAATATTTCGAGGACATACAAAAAGTTACAACAAATTAATAGAATCTTTCGATATCTAAGCTTCTTTATTTCCGCGAGTGATTAGTATATAAGTGGGAAAATACATTTCGACAATCGTGAGGAATCTTCGAGCTTTTACTAATCCTTTCGTTTATCTTCATAATACAGACAGTGTAAAAGACAGTCAGGTAGGTCTGGCAATATCGCAATCGTTGATCTTGATCGGTTGCTTGCAATACGGCATAAAGCAGTTCACCGAGACAATGTCGCTGATGACCTCCGTAGAAAGAGTTCTGCAGTACACAAATCTTCCCCAGGAGGGACCCATTACCTCGGACAATCCGCCGCCGTCTACATGGCCGTCCCAAGGACAATTGATCTTGAAGGACGTCAGCATGAAGTATCACAGTGACGATCCACCGGTCTTGAAAGTAAGTAAACCGAACGTTTAATTTTGCAGACACTTTATGTGTTTTATCACGCCGTCGCGCTTCGCAGAATCTGAACGTATCCATCGAGCCTGGCTGGAAAGTTGGGGTGGTGGGACGCACTGGCGCCGGCAAGTCCTCCTTGATCTCAGCGCTCTTCCGCCTATTCAACGAAGGTCTGGAGGGCGAGATTAAAATTGACGGTCGAGACACGAGAACGGTAGGTCTGAGCGAGCTGCGCTGTAAGATCTCCATCATACCGCAGGAACCGGTGCTCTTCTCGGAGAGTCTGCGCTACAATCTAGACCCGTTCAGTCAGTACGATGACCTGAAGCTGTGGGAGGTGCTGCGGCAGGTCGAGTTGAACGATACCGTATTGGATCAGGAAATCTTTTATGGCGGTCACAACTTCAGCGTCGGCCAGAGGCAGCTCATATGTTTGGCCAGGGCAATTCTAAGGAATAATCATCTGCTCGTTCTCGATGAGGCCACCGCTAATATTGATTCGCAGTAAGTCGTTGACGATTTTTAGCAATAAAAATGTGTTATGATATTGTTTGGTAAAAATAAGATGGTTTATTGTTTGTTTGATAGTTAACGAAAGAATAAATTATCATATAGATACTTCAAAATTTCTTTTAACGAAATATTTATTTTCCAAATAATTCAGTATCTCTCGGTATGGTGGAATGATGATTTATTTTGTAATAAATTAAGAGTTTAGAAAAATAACAAAAGTTTTTAATTAAATCAGATTTTCAGTAAGAGTTTTCAGTTCTGTAACTGTAAAATGCTGTCGTTATTGATTTTTGAATCTATTTGTGAATTTTCCCTAAATTTGTACTTCTTTTTCTAGCACCGATGCTTTAATTCAAGACACAATAAGGAGTACTTTTAAAGAATGCACCGTTATTACGATAGCACATCGTTTGAATACCATTATAGACAGCGATCGTATCATCGTAATGGAGAACGGTTCTATTGTGGTAGGTTTCTCTTCAATTAATAAAACGTATGTTAGAAAATATATGTTAGGGAGAATATTGATTTTAGTAAACGCAACTAGATTTCCGAAAAATTCTTTTTTATAATTAAACGTGGTTTTTTCGCGGTTGATATCTCATTGGACAATATGTATTCTTTTCTGAAAAATATCAGTGTAATATATACATAGAATAGTCAAGTTTTGTAGAAAATCTTATAACCTTCTCAGGGAGAGTTTCTTATTAGGTATTTTTTATAAATGAAATTGTCACGCCAACAGGAATTCGGTTGCCCGTACGAGCTGTTGCACGACAAACCAAAAGGCTACTTCTCGCAAATGGTGGAGAAAACGGGCAATCAGATGGCACAGAGTCTTCTGGAACAGGCGAAGAAGGCTTGCGAGAAGAACAACGATCACCGTGAATTGAACTTATCGGAGCAAAATACCGAAAGCGAGAGCGACGTCACGATCACGGAACAATCCGCTTTGTAAATTTTGTATCATCCCAAAAAAATATATCTATATTTAATTATATACATATATATTTTATTGTATACAGGATAATTTAAAATATTGTTGACAAACTTAAGAATCGTGTAGATGTGTAGGAATAGAGCAATGTTTGACTAGGAACCTATGTTTTCCGAAGTAATCCTGAGTCAGTTCGAGAGAAGAAGCGTTGGTTACAGTATGGGTTCATTGTGAAATGTGCATATCAAATGCCTCATTTACAAGAAACCGGTAAATGACCTAAGAACACTTTTGGGCAGAATACTAGCAGCATCTGAAGTGATCCGTGAGATGCTTGAAGTATGTAGTGTGCTAAAGTTTCGTTCGACGATGCAATGCCTATATTGAATGTATTAGTTGCATTCAAATATCTTTTGTAATGCATTTAGTTAGTTCATGTAATCTTTGTTTGCTTAAATAAATCTTATGTAAGATTATTTCGTCGGTATATTGTCCGCAATGTGGTTTCTTAGGGCCCAATGGGTGAGACACTTTGTAGTGCAACAGAGAAGCGCTGGAGACCCGTACAGACGGGTCACTTTATAATACTACGCAGAAGCGCTACAGACCCGCATAGGTACTGTATATACTGGCTTTTCTGACTACGTTTACATGACTGCTTATAATCTGGTTTAATAACTGTACACTATCTGCTCCAAAAATTTTCTTCTTTTGATTATAACAATCATTTAAATATGAACCTATTTTGATATTCTAAACATTTGAATCAATTTTTGATTTTTATATACTAAAAAAGTTGTAGTTTAAGTATTAAAAAAGGCTCATATGTAAATAATCATTATAATCAAAAAAGAAAAATTTTGAATCGGATAGTATACGGTAGTTATTAAACCGGATTATAAGTCGCCGTGTAAACGTAGTCTCTGTGATGTTACAAAGTGTCTCATTTGTCCGCGCCCATACATTCACAGGCTTATATTGACTCAAGATTATTTCGGAGAACATGAATTTTTAATCGAAAGTTGTTCCGAGTTCTCTAATACCATCTTTAAGTTTGTCAATAATTTTCTTAATTACCCTATATATATATATATACATATGTATACAGGCAGATCCCGTTTTACGATAGTCTATTTTACTATTTCTTACATTAACGATCTTTTCAAAATTACATGAAAATGGAAAAAATGGGGGAAAATGTATAAATAAAATATGTGTTAAATGTTTAAAATAATTTATTATTTTTAAAAAGCACAACAGTATTAGTACATACTTGCGAAAATTTATTTTACGACTTATTTTCCATGAAATCTAATCCTGTCGTAAAACGGATCTTACCTGTATATGTATATGTACATGTATGTATGTATATAAACACATGTTCTTTTACGCCAGTAAGTAAGTACACGATCAAATTTGTCAAGAAAGGAAAAAAGAATGAAAAGAAAGGAACGATGTTGTAAGAAGATTATATAAATCGAGGATAAGCTGCGGCTGTATGTTTAGTGTATTATATGCAAATTTCTCTATTTTTTTTTAGTTTTAGTTTAAACTAAATAATTAACAAAGTGTTCGCTTGTCTCCTTAAATAAATTTTTTCAGCTGAACTTTGACTAGAAGATAAGTTGCTAATAAAAGATATAAGTTTATTTCTTTGTGTTGTCAATAATAAGAATTTTTAAATCTTACAATTAAATAATCAGTAAATGATAAGGAGAGCCTATAATGACGGTTTTCCTTATCACTATTCACTATTTATTGCAATAATTATTACCACACATGCCTGTGATTTCGAACTGATAAAGACGTCAGCCCGTCTCAGATTACAGAGATGTCCAGATTTGAATTCTGGCTGAGGTCATATTTTTCACAATAAATTTGTTATAGTTTGTTTCCAAGAGATGTTTATTTAGCTTTATGATTATTAAATTAATTATCAATTTAATTACGTGTACATTTTGTATTTAACTTGAGACTGTGTGTTTCAAGACCGACAGTACTCACGTGCAGTTTGCTGAGCTGCAAAAGATTGTATATTGCAAAAATATCATTTGGCACAGAGATCCAGCTCGACCAATAAAGAATATTTCTATTACTTGTAAAATTAAATTTTACTACAAGAATGGAATTAAACGAAAGGGAAGGAATGCGATACATGGAAAGAATCAAGTAAAATACAGCATGTAGAAAGAAAAAGAAGAAATGCATTACGTAACTGCAATTATACAACGTATGTAGGCCGATTATATTATCATTAACGTTTCTTAATTGTGGCACTTACCTATTGGTAATGCTTAAAGCCAATGACATAGTTTCCTGATGGTTTCAGTAAAGAATTGACTGTTAAAAAGCGTGCTTCGAGACGGCAAAAAAAAAGGAAAAATTCTTCATTCATTGTTTGATTGTTTTCATTCTTTTCCTACATTAGTTTGAAGTCGACAAATTTATAGATAGTGCGAAAACATGGATAAGGACACGACTGACATGAAGCCAAACCCCAAGGAGACCGCGAATATCTTCAGTATTCTATTCTTCTGGTTTGTTATCTCTCCGTGTGCAATGTGCGCATACGTTCATGTTTGACGCTATTCTTTTCTACCTTAAAGTATTTTTAAAAATCTGAAAAAATTCACAAAACATTTGTCTACATTGTAGTTGACGATTTTATAGTTATTTTGATAAACATCGTTTATTTAGTATTTTCTGGCAGGCTTGCAAGTTTTACAGTTACGAGCAGATATCATTTTGGCCATAGACCCACGGAAGGATATGCACACGGAGAGCTAAAAGAATAGGCGTTGAAAAAAGACCGAAACGTCTTGGCTTCTTATAAAAATTTTAATTTTCGCAAAACAGGAAAGATTTAAAAAAGGCGGAAATATTCCTTTTTTTTTTAGAAAGAAAAACTTTTTTAAAGAAGAAGAATGTTCTTCTTGAAAGCGAAATTGGGTAAAAGACTTTAGAAGGCCATCACCCTCCGATTTTAATGTTACAGGTAGTAATATTTGTTAAATGTAGTTTATATATATATATATATATATATATATAGATCTATATATATATATAGAACCACTAGTGCGGAATTGTGGAAATGCTTATTTTTTGAAAAATTGCAATTCTAATTATTTAGCTTAATTGTCGTATAATATTAAGTAGGCTTGATCACTTAGAGAATACTATACTATAAATTTTATAGCCACCAGCTTCGTAGTGTTCCTAAGATGCGGTTTTGTAATTGCATCGCACATGAGAAGAATCGAATAATTAAAATTAAAATTTTAATTCGGCTTAATTAACGTCTTTCAAGGTTTTAATATAAAAAAATAATTATAATTTAAAACAATTTTTGCTGAAATATTCATTTTATTAGTGTATTAGAAAACTGAATGTAGGGGAGACCGGGGCGAAGTCGGCCCCGGGGCGGAATCGTTTTGGCAATTATCTCGAAATCTGTATGTTGTGTGAACTCGCCATTAATACTGTAAGCGCGGCTTATGGTGCCCACGTGACCAACGGAGTTTAGTGAGATTACGTGCCATGTTGTGATTTTTATCGAAGCAAACGTGTTTTCGCAGGTCGAAAGTAAAATTTCTTCCGCGTCGAAAGTTTGTAATATCTTAAGTATTATTGTCTCTCCGAATCTCAAAGTAAGCGATTCTAAAGAGTAATGCATGCTGAACACGAATCCAGTGCAGTTTTTTTATTTTCATTGATTTCTATTATTTTATAAGCAAACAAAACTTAAAACTTGTGTTCGGCGAAGTCGTTTCCAAGCCAAAACGAAGTCAAGAAAGCTAAATAATATGTGCTGCGTATGCTCGGAGATAATAGAAAACAGAGCCGATGAAAAACAGTGCATTTCTTGCAGGCCTTAAGGCACACAACGAGTGCGTGCGCTCGTCAGACTCTGTTTTTACATGCTTTAACTGTTAGCAAAAAAGAAAATTGATTTTCTTGAAATTATTTTCCGTTTTCCATTTTTCTACTAAAAAACAATGAATAAAGTGTATTCTATTATTTTTTATGATCAAAATTATGTATCTTTATTGAAAATCCAGTCCGAGAATGAAGACACGACTTTGCCCCGGGAATTTTGACTTTTCGATTTTTGCACCTTTGTCGTTTTTACTCTATACCGGTTGAACAAAGCGACGCCGACGTAGACCAAAAATGCCTATATAAATTTTGTAGCCAAGGATTCACTCTTTACAATGCAATGGTATGCTATATTTCACTCAAATTATTTATTTTGTTGTTAAAGATCGGCACCGAAAAAAAAGGGCCGACTTCGTCCCGGTCTCCCCTACAGTGTTTATAAGAATAAAAAAACCAAAAAATTAAAGAAGCTTGTTTTTTTACCTTTTTTGCACTGTGAGCACCTCGCCTCACGTAAAAAGTTGGAAACTCATGTGGAACCATTTTATGTTAAGAATAATCGCTGTACTTGCAAGGAGAAAGAATTGAACCATATAATTGGCTTGTATAATAAATATCATTTCTTGTTTATTTTTATAACAATGATATTTTGACAACTGCACTGTATGTACAGTTTCTTAATGCACTAACAAAATAAAATATTTCAGCAAAATATTTTTATATTATAATTTTTTTTATATTAGAATTTTGAAAAATATTAATTAAGCCGGCCGAATAATTAAAATTAGAATTTCTCGAAAACTAGTAGCTCCGATTACTTTTAGTAAATACTACGTACCTGTAAAATTTTATAAAAATTAAAGATTTATAGCCTTCTAAAGTTAAGCTCGAAATTGTATTGTTCCGAAAAATAAAAAATCTTCATATTTTGAAGACAGAATTTTTCCTCTTCAAAATAAAGAATATTTTCGCTTGCATTACGTTAGCTATTTTTCTAACAACATATTTTACGTTATACTGTTTATCTAAAGAGAATGGAAAATTGCGTAAAATTTTATCTCGCTATTTAGAAAATTGGTGTGCAATTTACGTCGAGTCATACCCTCGTATCTATTTTTACGTATCAGCTATCACTAGGCATAATTACTTATATCCTTTCATGTCTACGGCATTTTATATTAAATTTTATATATTATTATTAACACACACACCCACAGTTCATATTGTATGTATTATATTGTACTATGTTGTATCGCCATTATCGCACATAAAGGGATTTATTTCTTTTCCTATATCTCTCAGACAATTTCGACTTTATAAACCAATCACACCTACAAAGTAAATTTACAATGGAAGATACATGTATATCTAATAACGTATATAATAAGTGTTCAAAGTATAACACTTCCTGTCATACATATACAGCCATAAACAAACAAATTTATTATAATACACCCCTTTTCTTCTGAATATCTTGAAATTGAATGAGTGTAAGCTTTTTGTTGTTTTCATCCTATATTGGCCTTGTGAATAGTTCAAACAATGAGGTACAAAGTCCATCCGAAGTGAACAGTTTTCTGAGTAATATTGCTGTTTCTCTAAGAAAGATAATGGACTTTGTATCTCAACTGTTCGAACCATTCACAAGATCAATAAGGATGATGAAGACAGACTCGATAATTCATCTCAAGTATTCATGCCAAGATATTCAGAAGAAACAGGGGTATTAATACAAAATAATTTTGTCTACGACTGTATATTTGTCATATATTTATTGATAGAAGAAGAAAAATAAAAAAACCATTGCTTTTAGAACAGTCTTTAAGCTGTAGTATAATAAAGTATACCGATTGTGTGAACAGGTGGATGCGAGAATTATTCATCAAATAAATAATTAAATTTATTGCGAAAAATATTACCTCAGCCAGGCGAAGTAAATGTTAGTTATTTGGTTTGAACATACACCTTTAATTGACTGAAAATCAATGTTTCCACCTTATTATTGTTTGTCATCTTAATACATGTTATTGCGCTAAATATTACTACATGCCTCAGTGGTTGAATTGGTACGACATGACACCCGTCACGGAATGAGGGAGGTTCCAGGTTCGAACCCTGGCTGAGGTAATATTTTTCGCAATAAATTTAATTATTTAATTAAGATGCTTATATTATAAGCATCTAAAATTACATCAACTTTAGAATGACCAAAATCCTTGGTCGAAACTCGGTGACGATTTGTCACGACGATTATAATCGTTACCACGATTATAATCATTGTCAGTATAGTCAATTAAATTCTCAATTGTGTTAATTAATTATTGACTGGCGAAGTAAATGTTACTTATTTGCCTATTTGTTAAATTTTTCCTTTCAAAAATATAATTTGCTTTATCTATTATGTATAATAGCTTTAAGAGCCTTTTTTGAAACATTTAAATTTATATTGCACTAATTTATTATTACACAAAATAAATTATTTTATCCATGCACATATATCCACTTATTTACTTAAATTAATTTTGTCCTACCGGTCTTAATCTATTTGTCATCGGACAAATCTGAGCTTAGAAAACTTCCAACAGTTGCAAAATAAGCGGCGTTCTGCTGAACCATTGAAAGAACATTTATACGTGTGTTCCGTTTTGAAGAACTTCCTGAACTGGTACACATCAGTAATGTAGTTAAGTTAGAGTGAGACAAGTATATTTTGTTTCACTTTAACTTATTGCATGAATGTGCACCAGTTCAGGAATTTCTTCGAAAAAGAATAGACGTCATAGATGGTATATGCATAAGCTTCCTGAACATTCTCACGCATGTCTCAAAGACGTCATAAACACGTTCAAAAGACGTGAAAAGTAGGAATTTTAAATGTCTTTATCTAAAATGTCTTTATCATTAAAACAAAACGTTTCTATAATAGTTTTTTAAACGTTATTTTATCGAAAAAGAAACGTTCCATTGAACGTTTTTCGAATGGACAGTTTTACTCATGAGAAACGTTTCTAGAAATCGGTCATAAAACGTTTCGGAAAAACGCTTATAAAACATTTTTGAAACGTGTATGTGCTACCTGGGATATATAGGCACCCTTTTTCTTCTGAATATCTTGGAACTGAATGAGCGTTTTTGCTGAATGAGCGAACTGCTTTTTGTTGTTTTCATATATTGCCCTTGTGAATAGTTCAAACAATTGAGGAACAAAGTCCATCCGAAGTTAACAGTTTTCTGAGTAATATTGAGTAATATTCTGAGTAATGTTTCCCTAAGAAAGATAATGGACTTTGTACCTCAACTGTTCGAAACAATCACAGGATCAATAAGGATGAAAATAGAAAACTCATTCATCCCAAGATATTCAGAAGAAACAAGGGTGCCTAATAATTTTGTCTATAGCTGTTGTCATATATTTATTGAAATAGAAGAAGAAAAAGAAAGAAACCATTGCTTTTTAGAACAGTCTTTAAGCTGTAGTATAATCAAGTATACCGATTGTGGACAGGTGGATGCGAGAATTATTTATGAAAGGCGCTAAGCGTGATTTAGAGGAATCTGATATTTATCGACCAATAAAAGCGGACGAGTCTGAAAAACTGACCGATCATCTCGAGAAGTGAGTATCGCCTACACTGGAGACAATCGAACATACGTTAACGCTTGTAACGCTTACTGCCGTTCTATATCTGTATAGAATATAATAAATAAAGCTTAATTATTTTAGAAATACAAGCGCAATTTATGTTATATTCAATATATACAATATATTTTGGACATTTATTGTATTTTGTGGCAACATTATTTTTCATTACTCCTTAAAAGAATGTATCGAAATACGAAGAAAGTAAAGTCATAAAACATTATGTGATTTGTAACTTAGCTGGGGGTGCTGTGCGATGGACCTTGCTTCGCGTGGAAAGTTGAAAACCTATGTGGTTACGTTTTATTTATGAAACTCCTTTTGTTAATAACTTCTTGTTTTAAACAACGAGTGACGATATTAAAAATGTAAACTTCTTTGATTTGTTTTTTTTTTTTTATAATAATATTTTAATAACTTAGGCTGCGTTCGGGGAGCGCGCTATTAGCGCTATTGCATTATTCTATCTTTATCGCTCATCAAGTGTAGAACAAGGATAGAATAAGCAAATAGCGCTAATAGCGCGCTCCCCGAACGCAGCCTTAGTACACGGAGAGATTTTTTTGTTATATTTTGTTATATACCCTAAAATTCACTACAAACTTGGGACAACTTGGCAACACACACACACACACCAAGGAATTTTTAAAATATACAAAAGACATTTTACAAACAACGTGATAAAAATTACCAAGCTGATTGGTAAATTTTGAAAAATTATTGAAATTACCTAGATATATTTTAGTAAAATTAATCAAACATATTTTATATTTTATAATGTAATAAATATTAATATTTTTTATTATGGTAGATATTAATCAGAATAGCTCGCATAAAATTCTTGGTGGTACATGTTGTCCCACAACTATCGTGATTTCAGGGTAAATTTTAAGAGAAAATTCTCTCCGTGTATGTACAATTTCCTAATACACTAATAAAATGAACCATTTCGGCACAATACTTTTTATTTCTAATTATTTTTTCATATCGAATAATAAAAATTTGAATATCTCGGAAACTAAATGTATCCGTGTATTCGCACTTGTGGCATTCGAATACATTTAGTAAGTCTTACATGCTTGTAAAATTTATCAAAATCGGGTCTGCGTCGGATGCAGACGTTTAGGCGATCCTTTTCTCACGCACGATGAATTACGAAATCCCATGTTAGAAACATCACGAGATTAAAATTTATAGTATTTTTTTTAAGTAACATTAATCTTAAAGCGCATTATAATTTCAAAAACGTCTTTCAATTGACAAATTTGTCAATTCCCATTTCGTATTTCTGAAGGGATTGTTATCCGAGAGCTCGAGCGTGTAACGCTTTTTTTTTCGTCCAGGTACTGGAATCGCGAGCTGGACAAATTGAAGAACCTGGAATACACTGTGGATAAAGACGGGCAGAAAGTGCCACTAAAAAAAAACGCTCGTCCGAGATTATACAAGGCGATCTTCAACGCTTTTTGGTTGCCATATTTTATAATCGGAATCGGCATACTTATCCAAGTATATCGCTATTTTTGAAAAAAAAAAATATGATCTTAATAACTGCAATACTTTATTTACTTTATTAGATAAATCGATGTCGAAATATATTGAAAATATGATAATTGCCCCAATTTAGAACTCTGCAAAACTATTGCAAATAAAAATTTTACAATACATGTATCTTACATAATTTTTTTGTATAATTGAATTACAAAGTTAGTTTGTTAAAAAATTGTTATTTTCAAAAATTGTTTAAACGATAATTATTTAAATAAAAAAAAATTTTATTAAAAAACACCTTTAATCCTATGTATTAAATCCACTATTAAAATTCTTACTATTCGTAATAATTTTGCGGAGGTCCAGAATGGAATAACAATCGTCGTACTTTATGTGCGATCGTACACCAACTTTTAACAACAAAGCGCGCCTGAGGTTCGATAGTGCCTGTAGTAAAAAATTTTATAATCTCATATTGAAATATAATGTTCAAGCTTAAATTTGAATCGTTAAGTCTTTCGTACATCGGATTTATCAGCTCCAAATTATCAAAAATGGTCAAAAACGCGTTTTTGAGGAGATTTAACTCTATTTTTCTCGTGAACCTGACGTGATAACCGGACGTTTTTGTCTTCATATTCGATTTTAGCGCACAAATACTATAGAAAACTACTTTTCTTTTCCAGAATGCAAAATCACGTAAACTTGTGTAATTGTTAATTTAAGATATCTCTCTCTCTCTCTCTCTCTCTCTCTCTCTCTCTCTTTCTTCTTTTTCTTCTTCTTCTTAGATAGAGTTAAATTTATAAGCCTGTGAATCGTTAAATTTCAACGTTCTTGCTTTCAGTGCAGCGTGGTACGCGTCGCGATACCGATCTTTCAGGGTTGGATCATCAACTACTTCGCCAGAAACTCGATCGGAAAGTACAAGACAGAGATGCACGAAGTGCTAATCTACATCGTTTCCATAATCATTTGCAATATTATCTCTGTTCTAATGATACACCAGATGAGGCTGCTGTCGCAGCAGATCGGCATGAGAGTACGCGTCTCCTGCAGTTCCCTCCTCTACCGAAAGGTATATAATGTTGTAGATTAATTTGCGAGTCCATGTCCTGATCCAAGTTTATTCTAGGGAGAAAGAGCACTCTTTTCTAGCTGGAAAAGTTGTTTTTGCCATAATTAATTGTAAAGTAATAATTATATGACATTTAATGAATCGTTAGATCAACGTAAAAAATTGATCAATGTTGGAAAATATTGTCGTATATATAAGTTAGTCTTCGTCTGATTGTGAGTAGAAGATCAATTTCGATGCCGAAAAAAATTAATTTAAACCAATTATTTTTAATGCTTAAAAAAAGTGCGCGGGTTATATTTATTTGGTGATTTACATGTGACGTTCATTTAAAGAAAGTAGGATAGAATTCGATATCAGAAAGAATGTTGTTCACTAAATATATTGTATATTATGTAGTAGTGGACCCTATAATTTTTTCCAAAACTGTTGCAGTTATTACGATTGAACAGAGCATCCATAAACCAAATCAGTACTGGACAGATCACGAATATTCTCAGCAATGACGTCAGTCGCTATGATGATTTATCGATGTTCCTGAATTTCATATGGATCGTGCCTATTCAGGTAATTCTTCATCTCGTGAAAAATATTCGCGTGTGCATTCCGAGAATATTCCAATATAATTAATATCAAAAACGCTTATCCCTTTCTTTATATAAATAGATTAATATATTTAATCTCTTTTGTTTCCTCATAAAGAAAGCTTTGTTTTCGTGAAAAACACTTTTTTTCAGTTTTCTATGTCAACGTGTTCAGAATGTTTTAAAACGTCGAAAAATCATCTTTACAAAATGTCGCGCGCGCGCGTGTTTGTGTGTGTGTGTGTGTGTGTGTGTGTGTGTGTGTGTGTGTGTGTGTGTGTGTGTGTGTGCATGTACGGATTTGATGTCCGTGTTTGCTTTAACTTCCGCAAATTTTGAGATATTGGGCTGATTTTTTTTTTAATCGATAAAGTATCATTAAAGGAAGGTTAGTATTGAATTTGGTGATAATCGATGAAAAGATTCTTTTTTTTATAAAATTTTGAATAAAGAAAAGCTAATTAAGGACCTGCCTCGGGTTCTAAAGTCCAATGGTACCTAGAAGAGGACGGAGTAAAATTTCTGTGAAAATTATATATAAATGACAAAAGTGTGTAAATTAGGAATTTGCACATTGCTTCATCAACATTTTACTGCCGCGTACATGAAGCTTCCTATATAAAGAAGCCGAACTAATAAATAGATACTAATAATTATACATCAAATAAAATACAAGCTTTCTAAGAAAAGCTTTGTGAGCGCAATAAAATGTTGATAAAGCAATGTTTAAATTTCTAATTTGCACACTAAAAAATGGTGAGAAAGCAATGTCCAAATTCTTAATTCTTTTAAATTATTAATAGGTATGTCTAATAGTTATAATCTAATTCATAGCATGTTATACATATCCATATCTATTTATATGCAATTTATAGTTCCACTAATTAACTGTGAAGATATAGAATATCTACTTTCTTTTATGTTCACATTGCTTTTCAAAAACATCTGTTAAGATTGACCGTTTCTCTTGTAGATCATGATCATAGGAACTATTATGTGGCAAAATATTGGCATTTCCAGTCTTCTCGGCATCGGAACGCTGATGATCATCGCCTTAGTGATACAAGGGATCATCAGCTTGTTGAGCCGCAAAATTAGAGCTATGATCGCGCCACTGACCGACCGAAGAGTGCAGCTGATGAGCGAACTCGTAGCCGGGATACAGGTATCCTCGAATATTTGATAATTAAGTTACTTTGTTGTTAAACAACCAAAAACGAGTGAAGATGCTAACGTTCAAGTGTCAAATTCGACTGCCAAATGAGATTGCCAATGCTAAGAAAACAATTTTGTGAAACAAACTTGCAAGATCATAATTTTTGTTTCAGGTGGTAAAGATGTACGTTTGGGAGAAACCGTTCAGCAAGATCGTGTCGGTGACCAGAGAGCTGGAAATCAAAGGGAACAAATTCTCGTCATACGTGTTCGCCGCATGTTTGGCCATAACAGCCTTCACCGATCGACTGGCCCTCTATTTCACTTTGATAATGTTCGTCCTAAGTGGAAATGACTTGACTGCCGACGTTACCTTCGTAACATCGACGTACTTCATTATTTTTAAAGTGACCGTCGCGGTGAGCTTTCCACTGGCGCTGGTAAAGCTGGGCGAATCAATAGTGTCTACGAACCGATTGGAGGTGCATATTGTCACATTATATTTCCAAATTCGCGATAAACTATTAAATCAATTGTTTTACAATATATCCCATAGTTTGACTGGCACATACTTACGTAATTATTAAAATGCGCTTAATTGGTACAGGACTTTCTGCTGATGGACGAAGTGAACATGGAACGTTTAGAGAAGACGCCGCAGTTACAGGATAAATTTCAGAAACCAAACGAACCGACTAATGTGGAGAATCAAACAGACATCAGATACATTTTGGAAAATAGGAGTAACGTTCTTTCGGAGCTTCAGGGAACTTCTGACCTTCCGGTCTGCGTGAAGCTTCAGCAAGTTTCCGCCAATTGGATCAACGGCCAATTGCCGCCGACTTTGTGCAATATCAACTTGACCATCAACCCGGGCCAGTTATGCGCTGTGGTCGGCGCCGTGGGCTCCGGCAAATCGTCTCTGTTACATCTACTGCTGAAGGAGTTGGATCCCGACGCGGGTTCAGTGGCTCTCACTCAGAGCTCCTCGAAGAATAGTTTTCTGCGTATCTCCTACGCCAGCCAGGACCCTTGGCTCTTCAGCGGTACTGTGAGAGACAACATACTCTTTGGTCAGCCCTACGACAAGGCCAGATATAATCAGGTAATTTTCAGACAGTTATTGTATAATATTCATGTATCCCTGCTATTGTACGTATATATTGATAACTTTTTTTTGCATCTTTACACAATTTTCATATCCTTCAGTCTTTTGCTTCAACCATTAAACGTGAATCGTCATTGATTTATCAATGAAAAAAGATATGTCTCAGCGACTACTATAAATTTTTTTTCAAATCTTTAATCTGTATGATTCCATCTATATAAAAGAAGGAATAATGTCTAATATTTCTTAATTTCGAACTTTCTAGCATTTTATAAATGTTTCACACTCTTCACGATCGACTGGCAAACGTTTTAGGTGACAAATGTGTGCGCCTTGACGAAGGATTTCCGGCAGTTTCCACAAGGAGACATGACAATGGTCGGCGAAAGAGGTATAACCCTGTCGGGAGGCCAAAGAGCACGAGTCAATCTCGCGAGAGCGGTTTACAGGCAGGCGGATCTCTATCTGCTCGACGATCCCTTGAGCGCGGTGGACTCTCGTGTCGCCAGGCACCTCTACAGGAAGTGCATTACCGAGTATCTCCACAGCAAGACGAGAATACTCGTCACCCATCAGTTGCAATTTCTCAAACGCGCGGATCACATCGTCGTGTTGGATCGAGTGAGTGTCGCAGAGAATATTCTTCAATCGGTATTTCGATTTTTGTTTTATTGTTACATTCCAAATTTCAACTTTAAATCCATTTCCATCCAGACTTGATTCTATCAAATCATATAACAAACTTTAAAAATTTAGCGTGAAATTTGCCGAGTGAAGAGACATATGAAAAGACATACTGTATTATCAATACAGTCAATATAATATAATAACGTAATATAGTATAAAGATCAATATAGTATAATCATATTGGACTATCATTATAGTATAATGATCGTAAATAGAGATGTTTATCAAAGTCCACGTTAACAAAAAAGAACGTGCAAAATTCTTTAATAGATAAATATAATAAGAAGTTTTTGAATTCATATTAAAAGTTTTAAAGGTAAAACTGCATGAAAGGTCACGTCTCACCGATTTTAACGCCACTTAAATATGTTGTAGTGGAGGTTCCTCTGAGTAATTCTTCGCAAGAAAAAAAAAGTAAATGGCGTTCCCTTTATTTTCTGGCGAAGAATTACTCAGAAAAACCTTCCATACAACATATTTAAGTAACGTTGAAATCGGTGAGATGTGACCTTTTATGCAGTTTTACCGTTTTAAAATTCAAATATTTATAAATTTATATCTAAATCATAAATAATTACAAGAAATACTTAAACATCTTGATTTTATTTCCAAAGGGTTTTGTGAAGATGCAAGGAATCTATAACGAATTAGTACAATCAAATGAAGATTTCATTAGGATGTTGGACAATTTGAGTCACGAAGTACAGAAGAATGAACAGAACATGAGAAGAACCTTGGAAATGTCTACGAGACAAATGTCGATAACGCGACGTGATTCGGAATTATCGACCGCGAGTTCCATTGTAAGATAAACCTTATCTCTCGCCCTTTTTAGTTAAAAAACGGGAACCGTCGAAATTTTTTATATATCAAATTTGTTTAACACAAATACATTTGTAACGAGACAAGATAATTGAAAAAAGTCTATTTATATGACATATGTTCGCGTTAAAGATAATTAAAACAGATTTAGTTACTGATTAGCAACTAACAAAGTAAATTTAAAAAAATTTCCGAAGTATGTTATAACCAGAGAAGTTAAGTGGTTCCTAAATATTCATTAATTTTCTTAACATATTGTTTTCTTAATTGTTTTATGATCATAGCGCGACTATCTCTATCGAGCTGCGTCCGTTGCAAAAGTCAAGTAATTAGATTGTTATTTTGTTTTCGCGCAGCATTCGGACATTGGCGATTCGGATTATGCGGGGAACAGCCCGGAAGCCGAAATAATGGCACGCGGCCGAATGTCTGGCAAAGTGTACAAGGAATATTTCCATCACGGCGGCAACTACTTTACCCTGTTCATATTGCTGCTGCTCTTCGTCATCAGTCAGGTTGCAACAACAGGGAATGATTACTGGCTCGCATATTGGACCCACTTGGAGGATGTTAGGCGCATTGGAAACTCTAGTCAGACCAAACAGTTTGCAAACATGTACAACGATAGTTTCCTTGGGTCGATCTTCACGCTGAACCCAGACGGCCTGCTCAGTACTGTGGATGCTATATACGTATACACATTCTGCATCATCGCCTGTATTGTTACCATACTGCTCCGCAGCTTCCTCTTCATGAAAATCTGCATGAAATCGAGCTGCAACCTCCACAATTCCATGTTCTCCAATCTGTTGCAGGCGCGCATGTCCTTCTTCCACACTAATCCTTCTGGTGAGCAATAATCGCGAGATCACAATAGGCAAAGGAAATTGTCGCCCCGAAGAGAAATTTTGAAGAGTTTACGAATTTTTAAATCCGGAAGAAACAAGACTGACAAATTTTAGTCGAGTTCGAATTTGTCGGGTGGTTTTTATTTTTATCCTTATTCATAAAAGGGCTATGATGCGGGACGTTTGGCATAGATCCTTCTTCGAATATTTATAGTGTCAGAAATGTAAATCATTCAAACAACGGTTTTAATTCCCAGATTTCTGTTTAAGTCTTGTTTAAATTTATTGGTTTTTTGTTCTAGGGAGAATTTTAAACAGATTTTCGAAAGACTTGGGCACCGTAGACGAATACCTGCCCAAAATCATGTTAGAGACGTTCCAAGTGGTTTGCATAGTATGCGGTGTATTGACCATGGAGGCTATAATTAATCAATGGATGCTGATACCGATAGCAGTACTGGTCATCTTGTTTTACTTCGCGACGATATTCTACCTGAAAACCGCTCAAAACGTCAAACGTCTCGAAGGCGTAAGTAAGTATTGGAACGAGATACTATTTATTAGAAGGAACGAGACGGAATACGCGCGACTCATTTATTCCCTAACTCCTAGATTCCGTTTGACTTTTGCCATCAAACTTGGATCTGTATGTTCTCACGCAGAATTTGTAAGTTCCAGTTTAAATTTGCGTTTGCATTTTCAGCCAAGAGCCCGTTATTCTCGCATGTGAATGCTACGCTGAACGGCCTGCCAACGATCAGAAGCGGCGGCGTCGAAATCGAGAAGATGATGCGAAAACAGTTCGACATGTTGCAAGACCGTCACAGCGGCACGTGGTACCTCTTCTTAACAAGCTCGGCAGCCTTGAGTGTCTATACGGATCTAATTTTGTGCCTGTTCCTCGCCTTGATTTGCTTCTCCCTAGTATTGATGAATGAGAATGGTAAATTATAATTATTTAAAACATTTTTCTTTTGAAGATTAAGGGCCACTTCGACTAAACTCCGGTTAACTTCATCATTGGTCATTTCCAATGGACTAATCAACGATGACGTTAATCGGAGTTTGGTTGAAGTGGCCCTAAATATCCTTCACAACTTCGAAATATTTGGAGAAGATACAAAAAGCTACAACAAATTAATAGAATCTTTCGGGATTTAGGCTTCAGTATGAAGATTCTTTATTTCTGCGATGTTGGAAAATACATTTCGACAATCGTGAGGAATCATCGAGCTATTACTAATCCTTTCGTTTATTTTCATGATACAGACAGTGTAGAAGACAGTAAAGTAGGTCTGGCAATATCGCAATCGATTATCTTAATCGGTTACTGGCAACATGGCATGAAGCAGTCCTCCGAGACGATGTCGCTGATGACCTCCGTAGAAAGGCTACTCCAATACACGAATCTTCCCCAGGAGGGTCCCATTACCTCGGACAATCCGCCGCCGTCTACATGGCCGTCCCAAGGACAATTGATCTTAAAAAACGTCAGCATGAAGTATCACAGTGACGATCCACCGGTCTTGAAAGTAAGTAAACCGATCGTTCGTTTTTGCAGATACTTTATGTGTTTTATCACGCCGTCGCGCTTCGCAGAATCTGAACGTATCCATCGAGCCTGGCTGGAAAGTTGGGGTGGTGGGACGAACTGGCGCCGGCAAGTCCTCCTTGATCTCAGCGCTTTTCCGCCTATTCAACGAAGGTCTGGAGGGTGAGATTGAAATTGACGGTCGGGATACGAGCACGGTAGGCCTGAGCGAGCTGCGCTGCAAGATTTCCATCATACCGCAGGAACCAGTGCTTTTCTGCGAAAGTCTGCGTTACAATCTGGACCCGTTCAGTCAGTACGATGACGTAAAGCTGTGGGAGGTGCTGCGGCAGGTCGAGTTGAACGATACCGCATTGGATCAGGAAATCTTTTATGGCGGTCACAACTTCAGCGTCGGCCAGAGGCAGCTCATATGTTTGGCCAGGGCTATTCTAAGGAATAATCGCTTGCTCGTTCTCGATGAGGCCACGGCTAATATTGATTCGCAGTGAGTCGTTGACGATTTTTAGCAATAAAAATATGTTATAATATTATTTGGTAAAAATCAGATGGTTTTGTTTGGTTGATCGTTAACGAAAGAATAAATTATCATATAGATACTTCAAAATTTTTTTTAACAAAATATTAATTTTCCAAATAATTCAGTATCTCTCGGTATGGTGGAATGATGATTTATTTAGTAATAAATTAAGATTTTAGAAAAATAACAGACTGTCTGAATTGCATCAAATTTCCAGTAAGAGTTCTGTATAGCTGTAAAATGCTATCATAACTGATTTTTTAATCTATTTGCGAATTTTCTCCAAATGTCTTTTTCTAGCACCGATGCTTTAATTCAAGATACAATAAGGAGTACTTTTAAAGAATGCACCGTCATTACGATAGCACATCGTTTGAATACCATTATAGACAGCGATCGTATCATCGTAATGGAGAACGGTTCTATTGTGGTAGGTTTCTCTTCAATTAATAAAACGTATGTTAGAAAATATATGTTAGTGAAAATATTGATTTTAGTAAACTCAACTAAAAAGCGTTGTTTTCTTTGTAATTGCCTACAAACAAAATTTGTTTCTAATTATTCGTATCACAAAGTTAATAGCACAATACAATAGTTAATATTACAATAGTATAAATTGCTTGAAGAAAGAGAACGTTTACACACACATAAATAAAAATATAGAAGGATAACTATCGTACAATAAACTATCGTAAAAATTTAATGTCGGAGTCATTACATTTAGAATTGTTTAAAAAAGAAATAAAATTAAATAAATGAAGTTCTAATGTAAAGTATATCTATAAAAACGTTAAGATTTCCGAAAAATTCTTTTCTATAATTAAACGTGGTTTTTTCGCGGTTGATAACTCATTGGACAATACTTGATTCGTTGCTGAAAGAATAATTGTGTCACACCAACAGGAATTCGGTTGCCCGTACGAGCTGTTGCACGACAAACCAAAAGGCTACTTCTCGCAAATGGTGGAGAAAACGGACAATCAGATGGCACGAAGTCTTCTGGAACAGGCGAAGAAGGCTTGCGAGAAGAACAACGATCATTGTGAATTGAACATATCGGCGCAAAATACCGAAAGCGAGAGCGATGTCACAATCATAGAACAATCCACTTTGTAGATTTTGTATCATGCCAAAAAAATATATCTACATATATTTAATCATATACATATATTTTATTGTATACAGGGTAATTCAAAATGTTGTTGACAAACTTAAGAATCGTATAGAAATGTCGGAATAGGGTAACTTTTGACTAGGAACCTATTTGTCAAGAAAGAAAAGAATAAAAAGAAAAAGGAATGTTGTAAGAAGATTACATAAATCGACGATAAGCTGTGGTTGTATGTTTAGTGTATTACATGTCAATTTCTTTATTCTCTTTTTAGTTTTAATTTAAACTAAATAATTAATAAAATGTTCGTTTGTCTCCTTAAATAAATTTTTCCAGCTGAACTTTGACTAGAAGATAAGTTGCTAATAAAAGATATAAGTTTATTTCTTTGTGTTGTCAATAATAAGAATTTTTAAATCTTACAATTAAATAATCAGTAAATGATAAGGAGAGACTGTAATGACGGTTTTCCTTATCATTATTCACTATTTATTGCAATAATTATTACCACACACGCCTCTGTGATTTCGAATTGATAAAGACGTCTGCCCGCCCCAGGTTACAGGGATGTCCAGATTTGAATTCTGGCTGAGGTCATATTTTTCACAATAAATTTGTTATAGTTTGTTTCCAAGAGATGTTTATTTAGCTTTATGATTATTAAATTAATTATCAATTTAATTACGTGTACACTTCGTCTTTAACTTGAGACTGTGTTTCCGGTTCAAGACCGACAGTACTCACGTGCAGTTTACTGAGCTGCAAAAGATTGTATATTGCAAAAATATATCATTTGGCACAGAGATCCAGCTCGACCAATAAAGAATATTTCTATTACTTGTAAAATTAAATTTTACTACAAGAATGGAATTAAACGAAAGGGAAGGAATGCGATACATGGAAAGAATCAAGTAAAATACAGCATGTAGAAAGAAAAAGAAGAAATGCATTACGTAACTGCAATTATACAACGTATGTAGGCCGATTATATTATCATTAACGTTTCTTAATTGTGGCACTACCTATTGGTAATGCTTAAAGCCAATGACATAGTTTCCTGATGGTTTCAGTAAAGAATTGACTGTTAAAAAGCGTGCCTCGAGACGGCAAAGAAAAAGGAAAAATTCTTCATTCATTGTTTGATTGTTTTCATTCTTTTTCTATATTAGTTTGAAGTCGTCAAATTTATAGATAGTGCGAAAACATGGATAAGGACACGACTGACATGAAGCCAAACCCCAAGGAGACCGCGAATATCTTCAGTATTCTATTCTTCTGGTTTGTTATCTCTCCGTGTGCAATGTGCGCATACGTTCATGTTTGACGCTATTCTTTTCTATCTTAAAGTATTTTTAAAAATCTGAAAAAATTCACAAAACATTTGTCTACATTGTAGTTGACGATTTTATAGTTATTTTGATAAACATAGTTTATTTAGTATTTTCTGGCAGGCTTGCAAGTTTTACAGTTACGAGCAGATATCATTTTGGCCATAGACCTACGGAAGGATATGTACACGGAGAGCTAAGATTCGTATTCGTAAAAGAATAGGCGTTGAAAAAAGACCGAAACGTCTTGGCTTCTTATAAAAATTTTAATTTTCGCAAAACAGGAAAGATTTTAAAAAGGCGGAAATATTCCTTTTTTTTAGAAAGAAAAACTTTTTTAAAGAAGAAGAATGTTCTTCTTGAAAGCGAAATTGGGTAAAAGACTTTAGAAGGCCATCACCCTCCGATTTTAATGTTACAGGTAGTAATATTTATTAAATGTAGTTTAGAACCACTAGTGCGGAGTTGTGGAAATGCTTATTTTTTGAAAAATTGCAATTTTAATTATTTAGCTTAATTATCGTATAATATTAAGTAGGCTTGACGTCACTTAGAGAATACTATACTATAAATGTTATAGTCACCAGCCTCGTAGTGTTCCTAACATGCGGTTTTGTAATTGCATCGCACGTGAGAACAGTCGAATAATTAAAATTCAAATTTTAATTCGGCTTAATTAACGTCTTTCAATGTTTTAATATAAAAAAATAATTATAATTCAAAACAATTTTTGCTGAAATATTCATTTTATTAGTGTATTAGAAAACTGTATGTGTTTATAAAATAAAATAAAAGAACCAAAAAATTAAAGAAGCTTATTTTTTTACCTTTTTTTGCACTGTGAGCACCTCGCCTCACGTGGAAAGTTATAGCGTTTTTCACTGGCAGAACTGGTGCGCACTCAGTGCACATTAAAGCCGTTGTACACTGATTTAATCTCTAATATTTAAAGTAAAATGCAAATATTTCGACTGATAAAATACCCAGTACATATTTTGCCAAATAGTGCAATAAAGAATATTGACGATTTCATGATTTAACCCGTTTATATTAAACATACACTTTACGTTGGTTTGTGTACGACGGCTTTAATGTGCACTGAATGCGCACCAGCTCTGCCAGTGAAAAACGCTATTAGTGTCGCTTAGCATCGATACATAAGGATTTAAACTGCGTCGCACCTTGATTAACGTATTTGGATTACTGTGGCTTGATATTATATTTCGCGTTGAAAATGGCCACAATTTTACGTGTAAAACGTAAAAATACCGACGTTCCACTGGACACGCTGGTGATCGCGTGCAAACGTCCGAAAACTGAGGTCTCGCGTTCGGATACCCTAACTTTGGAGACTGTCGCTCAGTTTGCCGGCACACTCACAGATCCGGTGAGAATCTAATGATTTTTATCCTCATTAACACAATTAACTGCGACCCAAGACCCAACGATCGCAAATTTTCTCCCGTAGACGTATGTACTCCACTGGGAAAGAATAGGTTATCTTTTAGGTTAGGATAGTTGTAAGTTAATTGTGAGCAGGTAAAAAAAATAGAATGAGGTCTATTCAAGGTTTAATAGGTTTAATAAATTAAAAATCGAAGGAAATAAAATGGACTAATGAACTGAGCTAGTTATTGGTGTCAGTTATGTATTATAATTTAAATAACAATGAACGAAGGGTCTGTTTTCTATTGCTAAACTGGCTGCACTAGTTCAGAGTTTATCTCTTTTACTCCACATTGGAAGGAATTCAGCAACAGAAAACAGACCCTAGGTTATCTTCAGTGATTCGACAATCAAGAACAATAGTAATCATAACAATAAGTCGTTAGAATCATAAAGTATGAGCGCAAGTTGGAATTTGTTGCAACGCTTAAAAATTCCAAGTTACAAATTATTGAAATAGTACAGCAGTTTGTGTACTTAACCATTGCAGCAAGTTCCAACTTGTGTTCATACTTTATAATTCTAACAACTTATTGTTATAATATAGTTAAATTGTGAAGTAAAGAATTAGTAAAATAAGGATAAATTCTTAATCATATTATTTTAATATGTTATATATGTTATAATATTATTATAAACCGTATGAATAAGAAACTAATAAAAATTGAATGTTGAATATATTTTTCAGACTGAGGACGTCACGAAGCATGTGGCCAAAATTCTACCTAAAATAAAAGCAGAAAATTACCAAGCCGGTGTCAAAAGGCCATTCGACTATGATTATCCTGCAAATGTTTCTGGAAAGATACCCAAATGGACAGACGAGGACTCAACGACAGAAAGATACAAAGTTATCGATTGCCAGCATTCTCTGGATACGTCAAACGAGGAAGAGCTTAAGGATAAGTGGGTGACGCTCGTAGAAGTGGAGGATTGCTGGAGTATTTCCCGTCTAACAAGTCACACTGAAGCAGTAAGTTATGTAACAATCAATTTTTTTTTGCATAAAAGAAACTCGCTCTCTGACGTGTACAATATATATGCTGTAGTAAAGAATTAGCTTCATATATTAAAAATGTATCGAGTATGGCAGAGATAAATAAGGAATTATGGAAAAATGAAGTAGCCTTTCAAACAGAGAGTTAGAAAATAAAAATAGACAATTTTTTACAATGTATGCGCATGTGCGAAATAAATTTAAAAGTAGGAATACTTGAAGTAAAATGTGAAATATTTAAAATATTTGAAGTGAAATGTGTGTATGTAGGTATATAAAACATATAAACAAATCTAAACGGTATGTTTCAGGATATTGCAGATTATGTGTATGATATATATTATGCGCAAACCTCTGACGACGTATTTGACATGTTTGACAGCAATAATATACTTGTGAAGCGGCCAGAATACGACTCAGACGTGGGTGTTGAAGACGAAGATAATTCCTCAGATTCCAATGCAGAATCACATTGGAAAAATGATTATCCTGATACGGATCCAGATCGTTCATCTCGCGATGATGATTCTGACGATAATTTCGACATATATAACGACGATCACAAGTTATACTATTCTACACAGCATGGATTCAGCTATGGAAGAAGACAGGAATTGGAGAGTCACTCCGACAGTGATTTGTCAAATACTGAAAGCAACTCCTCAGATAATGAAGAAAGATTGTCGAATGAAAAAATATCAGATATCGAAGAAATATCAGATAATGAAGGGGTGAAAGATATATAAATACATTGTCAATAAATTATAAAAACGCGTGATTATAGTATGATGTACATACCAATTCTTGACAATCAGAATGGAAGAGAAACTTAATATTTAACATCGCTAAGATGTATCTTCGCATATTTTCGGATAATTTGTATATATAAAACACTTTGTTGAATATATAATAATGTAATAAACATTCCTTTAGCATATATTTTAGTTTCTTTAATCTTCGAGTTTCTCTTTGTAAAAAAAAGTGAGTTATAAATGGCATAAAGTTTTATTTGTATATATTTGTCTATATATATTATTTATTACAGACTTCTCGCATGTAAAATCCGTCTATCAAAATAAAAATGGCAAAAGAAGTAAGCCTAGAGACGAGAGGATCGATCACGTAAAATCAAATGAAAAAAATCCAATCTCCAATGGTTTTACGGACCAAAAAGTTGAGTAAAGAAATGATTGTGAATGCAACTATAAAAGTTAAAAAAAGACTACGAGGGCGATTTCGACTAGTTTCACGAAAAGATCCGCGTGCGTTTGCTTCCAGGAGAAGATTAAGCGATCGATCCCCCGGAAGGATGTTGCGGGATGTGCCTGTGTTGTTGAAGAAAGAATTTACTTGTCGTCGTGGATATGGCATGTAATGATATACACCAGATTTATAGCGTATTATAACAAGTTGGAAGTACCAGTTGCGTGGATTTATAAATTTTCTTCGTCGTACATACAAGCACGCACACGCGCACATACACACACACACACACACACACACAATTTCGGTCCGCGATTAACAACGTAACGTTTAACAAAAGGTGTCTTCGCGGATCGAAGAAAATTACCTCGAAATCGTCTATAATTATCGGGAACGAGGAGGGGGGAGGAGAGGGAGGAGGGAATAAATCCGGTCGATGTGACGAGATTACTTGTCTCTTGCAGGAGATTCTTCTCGCGATTTCACGCCTCGAAGTCTCTCTCACGCCGTGGAATTCGCCGCGCGGACAACGGTCGGCATGTTTCTTATGTTTTTTATTCTTTTTAATTAATTAACGAGCTCGTCGTATGATATGAGTAGTACATTGCGTATACACGTAACACTGGCCTTAATTCTAATTTATATTACATGCACACGCGCCCTGCGACGAGGGGGGGATGCTCGCTCCGCTTCGCGAGCACGTACGATGATTTTGATTTAGGGTGCACGGGGTGCCGAGTGCGCCGATAAAAATCCAAATATTAACGCCGATAAGCGAAGACGTTTGGAGATCGTCGTCCTTTCTGTCGCAAAATTGCATTTGTTGCAACATATATACGAGACATCCCAATAGAAGTTTCCTAAATATCTCTACGAAATTTTAAGTCTTCGATGAATTTAAGGAGTCGAGCTTTCCTTAATCATTTATTTAAATAGAAACATTACATTTATGAATATTAAATTATCTTTGTCATTAAAAATAGATTTTTTCCGATTGAGCTTCAGCAGCTTAAAAAATTAACAAAATCTTGCACGATTCCTGATTCGATCTATAAAGTTTAATTTGTGTTATCGAAGTATTTAATATTAAAAGTATAAAGAATATTAAATTTAATATATTAAATTTTTCCGTCTTTTTCTCTTAGCTCTTTTCTTCTTTTTAAACGCCGTGATAAATAAATACAATAGCTAGCAAGGAAATTTTTTTTGCCATGAATTCTTTCGTTTTTATGATATACTCTGATAAATGCACTTTAAATTCTCTCAATGGATATTTATCGACGCATTCACGTTATTATTCGCAAACGCGGGCGCAATTTTCGCGGACATGCGTAACCATTTTTTATTTATATATATAATATATATATTAAATGTCATACATTGCGCAACGTAACTTAGCAGATTCACAAGCTGAGATTGGTATCATTCATCAGGATCGTTTACTACCGCTCCGTAATACTCTACTCGCCTACTGTACAACATTTTACACTCATCGTATTCGTTCGTTAAGGTAATGTCGATTATTAACGCTACGAGATTATTGGAGAGTCATGAGATTGCACAGCAACGCCCGAATCGATCGATCGTGTTGGCGTCGAGCCCAGTCGTTTTTTTTTCTTTCTCCACTTTATTCTTCGCCGATTTTTATATGTACAGGACGACGGCGGCGTCTCGCCGATTCCTTCCGGCACTCTCAAAAATTGTCCCTCAAGAACGTCGAAACGACGCGACGCGACGATCGCCAAAAAAGATCGCTTGCAATCAGAGCCACGTATGTATAAAATGCTGGGTATATATTTTTCACTTTTTAGATATAACTTAATTTATGTCGAAAGGCCTTTTTATTTGTGAAACATTCTCGAACTGATTCTCGAATTTTCAATTAAGAGACAAAATAAAGAATAAACGATAAAGAAAAAAGAAGTAGAACGTAATAGAAAATAGATATGTAAATATATTATATTACAAATTAATTTAGATAATTAGAAATATACAATACTAACTTATCGCGAAAGAATTAAGCTTCTTTCTTAAATTAATTTAGATTTTATTTTGTTATCATGTTATATGTAGATTTAATAATATGTCTAACTGTGTGTCATGACTCTGTTTGCAACCCTTTCCTGCAAGCTCGTCCATTCACGCACGCGTAAAATAATTCCTAATTATACAATGTTTTATATATACATATATATATATTACAATTATATATTATATTTCGGAAAACACTTGGAAATATTTGAAAATATTTTATAGTGCAATTCGAAATGATATAATACAATTATAATAAATATATATGTATGTATATATGAGTGTATCATATATTTACACATAGATACCTTCGGCTTATAAGTACAAACGATTCCCTGGGTCAACAAAAATCACACAACGTAATTAAAATATTCAACTAAGAAGTCCGATAATCGCTTATTATATTATGTATAAACTGGCAACAATAAACAGTCCCCGCTTTTAGAGTCGGTCATCGCGTCTCCAACACGTCTCGTCCTTTTCTTTCTCTTCCAAAGGAACCTCCCTAACAAAATGTGACGTTCACGGAAGTGGGGTGCTAAATAGTTAGTCAATGTTAGAGCACTTGTCGAGCAAAAGATCCAGGTTCGATTCCTGCTTACAATCTTATATTATACGATACTAAAGATTTGGGCAGGAAAATATTTCACAACTATTCGGTGCAGTGATATTTCGACTATTTTCATCTATATTTGTTAATGGTGCTCGACCATTTAGCAAATATGTAATTCATGTGAGGAATTCTTTTCGGAATTGCGTACATAATCTGGCGCTAGCTTTACGAACATCGCAGCTCGCATACGGATCGATTTTGTAATTCGCTTAATTGCTAATTATCCCGTAATAAAATTAGCGAGTATTGTATTGTAAGATAAATCATCGATCACAAAATTCTAATATGATAAATTATTTCTCGGAAATGAGCAAAGATTGTAGTTTGTTCTCAATTTCACTTAGTCAGCTGATTTAACGCAAATTAAAAAATTTACTGACGAAACATTTTAAAATATTGGATATAACTCGATATAACTTATAAAATTTAAAATAGAATACAACCCTCTATCTATGCCTTCCTTCGATCGGTCTGTAATGTTGTACATTTGTATATTTTCTCTCGTCAAACTCAACAAATTTAAGTCGTTTTAGTTCGACCCAACTGGCCAAATTAATATATTATTCATATGTTGCACCGTGAGTCCTAACTGTGTAAAAAGTATCGATAGTAGTTTTCGTCGGTTCGAGTCGATAATAATTGCTATGCAAGAACAATGCTAATTCGCTGTCTGATATCTTGGGCAAGTAAGGCTGTTTTTCGCACCATTCTCTCAACATTTGAATAACTGCCTTTCAATTCAGGATTCTTCTTCAGTTCCTCCTCGAACGATACTAGTTTTATCGAAGCCATCGATACTAGTTTTATCCAGCCACTTTGAATTTAAACTCCTTTACCGTACGCAAACAATTTTCAATCTTAGAACGCTTGACACGAGATTTTATCAAAGATCGTCAGCTCCCGTACGAACGAGCCGACGATTCAAAGTCTTCTGTAGAACTTCTGAAGACTTTGAATCGTCGGCTCGTTCGTACGGGAGCTGACGATCGAAAACTACTATCGATACTTTTTACACAGTTAGGACTCACGGTGCAATATATGAATAATATATTAATTTGGCCAGTTGGGTCGAACTAAAACGATTTTTGTTTTGAATTATTTACTGGCGACGGAAGTTACTGTTTTGTTCTCAACAAATTTGTTGGAACTTTACGCAGCAACGGACCTCAGGTCTAATTAAAAAAAAGGACTATAAATATTTCCAGGATATTAAATTAATTTGATCAAATAATAAGAATGTAATGTATTCTACATCACTAGCAAAACTGCTTCTTTCGCAAAAATATTATTCGTATTTTTTGAAAAAATTTTGCGATAATTATTCAAAATACAGGGTCTCTCCTTCTTTATTTGGTCAAATTAATTCTCGAAGCACGAATATATAGAAAAATCTCAGAAATTATTGCCGAATTATCACTTCCGCTTATTTCGAAGTAAATCCTAAAAAAGAAACATGAGGAGGTCCTCCGAGAAGGGGGACGAACGGCGGAGAAGTCATTGTCCGCAGAACTTCGGAGATTTAAAGCACCGACGCCTCGGTCCTGCCGGTCGGCGGCGTCGTCGGATGGCCGCTGGCGTTGTTGTTGTTATTGTTGTTATTATTGTTATTGTTATTGCTCGCCTCGCCGGCGTGACTCGAGCAATAGAACTTCTTGTGGGCGATGAAGGTGCTTAGGTAATTGAAGCTGATGTCACAGGAGCGGCAGTAGCGCGGCCCGCTCTTGCTGGGGTCCAGGCTCTCGTCCGGCGGCGGCGTGTCCTCGCGTTCTTGCTTTACCTTGCCAGCGACCACCGGCGTCAACGGCGGCGGCGGCGGCGGTGGCGGCTGCGGGCTCTTCCTTATCTCCGTCTTGCCGTTCACCTGGATCTCAACAGGGATCTCTTCCGGTGTCGTGGTAGCCACGGGTTCTGGCGTCGACAGCGTCGCCTCGTCGTCCAGCACGCACGTTATATAATTCTCCTCCTGTGACAAAGAACGTTTCATAAGATTCTCTCAGTTAAAGGTGCGTCCTAAATATTTCCTAAAAGAAAGAAAGACTTAATTCTGATTTACTTCTTTCGAAGACATATATTTAGTATATTTATTCAATATTTTACAAAAAGGCAATATTAAAATTTAGTTTGTATTTACACTTAGAAAGAGTTAAGCAGTTAACAAAGAATGCGACATAAGGCTGAAAAACAGGAAGAGAGAGACCAACCTGTAGATCAGTGCCGCGCTTGTCGAAGTGCATCCTAATGTGGGTCCTCATGCCGCGCAGAGTGTTGCCCTTGTAACGACAGATCGTGCAACGGAAGGCCTTGACGCCCTGATGGGAGTCCATGTGACGCTGAGCGGCGCCGGCCGTGGGACTGACGGCACCGCAGACCGGGCATCGCCAGCCACCAGTCGTACCGCTGGTGCAGGTATGACTGCTGCCAGGTTCTATCATCGCCTGCGACAAGCCATTATATCTCATTAAATCCTTCTCGTCATTGCCTTCGGGCAATCGGGATCATCGATCTTAACAAAGATGAAACGGGGTCTGTTTAAAAAAAGTCGAGACCTCTAAAGAGATATCTTAGGCTTCAACGTTGCGATTGTGTCTAATGATATTTCTAAATTTCGACATTCTTCTTTCATAGCGCCTTTTAAACATCCTAAAAAAATTTCAGATATTCTTCAAGCAACTTGTAATATTTAGTTTCTTTCTTCTCACTGTTTACTTTATTAGATTTTACCTTGCACTTAGAACACCGCGTATGATGCTCCTGGGGTTCGGGCCTCTTGGGACAGTAGAACGCCTGATGGGCGACCAGATTGTCTATGGAAGCGAACTTGATGCCGCACGCGGCGCAGATGAGCTGGACCAGGGGCGGCGAGGGCGTGCCGGGAGGCGGCGGACTGTTGCTCACCGTTGTCTCCCTCGCCTGGCAGTAGTGCTTCTTATGAGCGACGAAGTTCTCGTGTCGGCAGAATACGATGTTGCATTCCTTGCACCTTGAAAGGCCAAACGATATATATTCCATAATTCCAAGAAAAGCTAATCTCATAAGATCTCAAAAATCAAGGAAAATTCTTTAAAGTTCGTGATTGAAGAACAAACAAAAAGGGTTCTGAAGATCCAAAGTGAAGAGTTTAAAGACTCACAAGTTTCAAGGATCAAAAATTTATACATGTAGAAAGCATATATAGAGATTTAAAAGCTTCCGGATTCAGACTTCCGGAGACTCAATCTGAATCTTCAGAAGAAAACCGGTTGCTTACCTGGAGACACCCTGCTTGACGAGCACCCCGGGAACGGGGGGCGGCGGCAGTTCAGCGAGTCTCAGGGCGAGTTCCGTGGGCGGGGGTGGCGCGACGGCGGCGGTCTGGGCCGGACCGATGGACCTCGTTCTGGGGCTACCGCTGCCTCTGGACCTGGGACTGCCCGGAGGCGGCGGCAGGGACGACGGTGCCGGCGACATTCGGTTCTCCTTTTCGTCCTGGTGCACCGGCGACCTGCGTACGCTGAGATCGAGGGGCGCCGAGGCGGACGGCGACGTGGACGCCGCCGCGACCACCGGCGTCGAGGGCTTGTTCGCCGCCCTCAGGACGGCCGGCGGCTCCACCACGGCGTTCTGGGCCGTGGAGGCGAGGCCCCTCGTCATTGGCTGAAGGGAACCTGAAAACGCAACATCGTGTTCCAGAGAGATTGTCATTTATTAACATCTAACATCTAGAAGAAAGGGTTGAAAAATACTGATACCGTTTGGCAAAAGGAAGCATGCTGTGTCAGGGGCCGGAAGTGCCGGCGCGGCGAGGACGCTCGCGCCGCGGAACAACGAGTAGGGCACGATGAGAATGGGGTTAGTGGGTAGCGCCAGGCACGGCTGCGGCGGTGGCGAGTCACCAGGACTCGAGCTGGTCGGCGGTGACGCCTTCACCGAGGATGCCGACGTCGCCGTCGGCGTCGGCAACGTATCCTTCACCACGTGCCTTGTGCTGCAATAATGCGTTTTGTGTGCCCTGAAATAGATTAAATTGCAATTGAGGAAACATCTGTAATCTTTATACATACGAACGTAAATTATTAATAACTAATAATATTATAAATTGCTATAGTTTTTACAACAGTTAAAAAAGTTTACACAACTTATTTTGAATTAAATTAGATTGACTTTTAGATTGATATTTATTTTTAAGAGAATCTACAGCTTCGAAGATTTTTAGGATCCAAAAATTCTGATTTATTACGCGAATCTAAGTTTCGATAATTCGAGAATCTCAAGAATTCATAAATTCCTAAAATTTCAAAGATCAGAAAGAGTCTCCACTTTATTTTAGAAATTATTCTCGCAATTTAATCTATAGTTGTGGTAAATTTTTTAAATAATGGCAGACTATTCTTTTAAATTTATACATTATTTCATTTTTGCGTCTATGATTTCAAATAGAATTCTTCTCATTATAGTTTTCTTCATTCTATTCTTCCGTCCACCCACCGATACGTCTTCAAGGAGCTGAATCGAATGTCGCAGTTCCTGCAGTATCTCTCGGCCTCCTCGTTCAAGGAACCGTTGGACGCGGTGGTCTGACCGGCCGCGGCCGAGTTGCTCGTCGAGGAGTTCGGGTTCGCCACGTTCGCCACCATCGCCACCGCCGCCGCTGCCGCCGCCGCCGCCACCGACGACGACGACGGTATCGTCGGCGGCGCCGGCGAGGCCGCGTGCATCCGCATGTGACGATTCAGGGACACCTTCTTGTCGGCGCTGTAGGAGCAGTGCGGGCACGCGTATGCCTTCCGCACTTCGAACTTGCCGCCGGGCTTGCTGCCGCCGCCGTCGTCGTCCTCGTCGTTCGCCGCGTCCTCGTCCGCGCGGGGCCGATGGGCGCAGTAGAAGGTGCGATGGGCCTCGAGGGTGCTCGCCGAGCTGAACCGGATGCCGCACGGCGGGCAGATCAGGGCGGTCGGCGGCGGCCTGGCCGGCTCCACCGTGATTGTCTCCTTGCCGTCGGTCGGCAGGACGAACAGGCGACCTGATGCAATCGCTGAAGAAATCAATTCAATCAGGACCCTGGCGATAAGTTCATGTGAGCTTGTACTTATTTATTATTTCTTATTCTATATAATTAATTCTCTCGTAAATCTTTAAAGGTACCGGTTCCTCCAGATCCCGATGGAGGAGTCTATCCATCTACTATTACATCAGTTTCAAAAGTTCTAATTCAAATTCCCCAAAAGATTCCCTTTCAAGAAAATTTTTAAAATACATTTGTCAATATTTATATTTAGTAATCTGTAATTATCCCGTAAATCACATCATCGTTGCCGTTACCACAAGTTCACTATTATTTTTCGTTATTTTCGGTGTGAATTATAGTAGCTCTCAATGTTACACTATTATTATAGCTCTAACATGCATTCATAAACCACATACATGTTTTATCACTATAATCTGTGATTTGTGTACATATAGTAAAAAATATAGTAAGATATCGTACTATAAATATGATGAAAATGACTATAATTGAAAGATCTTGGTATAAAGTTATTTTTACTAATGTTATAGCAGTAATAATTATAAAAAGAAGAACCCAAGCATAATTATTTTACTATGCAATTATAGTCGCAAATACCAAACACTTTTCTTTCAGTGTGGGACTCGGGCTGAAAATTCCGTTCGTCTACAGCTTTCTAACTGTTTCACGCGTTTCTGAATGAAAGCGTCGTCGTACTAGGTCCTACTTACCGTTCTGCAGTCCAGCCGGAAGCGGCGGCGTTGGATTCGGCGGCGACGTATTCTCCGGCTTCACGGTAAGGGCGGCGACGGCGGCGGGTCGCAGAGCGGGATCCGTCGCCAGACTAGTATTGAGTCTCAGTCTTGGTGCTACCTCGTCGTCGAGTCGTATCCTCTTGGTCTCCCCCGAGTCCTCCGAGTCCCTGCGGCAGACGGCGTCCCGCCTCTTGACGACGGTGGACGACAACGAGGACGACGGCCTCGGGTGGCAATCGTCCTCCTTGGCCTGCTGCTCTTCATCGATATCCTTGGGACTCGACTCCCGCGTCCGCACGCTCCTGGACGGCGCATGGCGGTCTCTTATGCCTCTAGCCTGCGTGTATTTTTTAAATAAAAAATTGAATTCTAAATGTAAAATCTCAAAGTTGCGTTTAAAAAAATCTTATTGGAAAAATTCCAGAATGAGTTTAAAAAGATTGGTAGTTGGAAAATCGACGGGTTAATCGGAGAATTAAGTATTTGAAATTATTATTAATGCTACCAGCCCGGGCCTTAAATGGCAATTTCTCTAATTATAATTAATTGTACATTGCAGCGTGTCTTGTTTCACTTATTATTAAAATATAACTGGTTACATTAAAGAAATCTTCAATTAATCAAATGACTTTAGTTTTTCTTAGCATTGATATCAATTTTCTTTCGAATACTTCTTCCTAACGGTGTTGTATAATTAATTTAATACAATTTTCCTCAATGTTGACGTTAACTGTTTAAATACTATTTTAAAAGTGTAATTTCTAATTAATTCTCAAATACGAAGTCAACGCACCTCGATGTCATCGGCGAAGCTGGCCAGGCGCTTCCTCGCGTCCTCTGAGAGCACGCTGAGGCGCAGCTTGATGTCCTCGCTGGCGGAGGAGCTGGTCGAAGACGACGCGGGATTGAGTCTCGGAGGGGGTGGTAAACTCGAGTCCTCCTCGACCACCGGAGGTGCGACCGGACTCGATACCGCCGATCCGCCACCGTCCACACCGCTGCTCACCGACGGGGTCTTCTCCGAGTCGCTCCACTCCTCATCCTCCCCTGGAACCGAAACAGAAGCACTCACCAATCGGTATTCTCAATCCGCAGTGAAATAATAGAGAAATAATAGACGCTATAAAAATGTTCACCCTTATCAGTTAAATTACCTCGCTAATTTTATTTTAACATGCACGCTTTAAAGTGATAACAACAAATTATTATAATTCTGAGAATATAAAGATGTTTTTCTATATTCTTTTGTGAGAATATATACAAACACGGAGAACGTTAAAAAAAAATATTAAAGAAAAATCTGAAAGATTGTGATAAAATAACAATTTAGAATTGTTTTGAATCGAACTTTAATCGTTCGAAGATTTGAGAGATTTCTTGAGGAGTTACAACGTTGGAAATTCAAGACCTGAAGACAAGTCGAAGACAGAGCAAACTACGTCCATAATTTATAAAGTCCATCTTGCAAGATTGCCTGGTCGTTCAAAAAGCGAAATACAAATTATGAATTTATCTCACTGTCATCCCAAGTCTTTCATTCGACTTCCGCAAATTCGGCTCTACAGGATTAAGAGATACAACACAGACGAGCGTACATTTCTTCAGAAATCGCCAGTGCCGGTCAGAGGTAGCCCGTGAGACGACCATAACAACGTCGCTGGACCGGAGGGAAGCTGGGCGAGGTGTCACGATGAGAGAAACCGTTCTCCGGATCTGTCCGGGTGCCTAATGGGCTCTCGGTACAGCGGCCCTTCGCGTACCCCACGTTCCCTACTCTCTCGCCGGCTCGGTCTACCCCCGTCCGGCACAACCACCAATTGCACCCTTCGCACGCCACCTCTCATCCCCCACCTCGGGGTCGCGCGCTCGACTTGCTCGACAGGCGCAGCCTGTCGAATAGTTTAGTGTCTAAGGGCTGGTCCCGGCGAGCGTGTGTGATGGATGCATTGATAGGAGATTTAACTCTGAGGATTGCGCCAGGAAGCTAGGGGTATCACTGACGATCGAAGGAATCTCTGAGAAAATTAATTCTCGTCGCGGAATTTGGGAATTAATTAGAAATTACGCTTTCAAAATAGTATTTGAATAGTTAACTGTTAGGAAGAAATATTCAAAAGAAAATTGATATCAATGCTGAAAAACTTTAAAGATTGCGTTCCTTTAATGTAAATATTTTAATTATTAAATAATTACGACCAGAAAATTGATCATTCGACACTGCTGATTATAACGATAAGATATTTTTCGATCAAGGTTTTAATATAAGAAATCATATTTAAATATACATTTAAATACATACGATTCTCAAGACATTTTTTCCATCGATCATCAAGAACTTCGAGGAGAGCTCGAACGATCCACCAGGTGGTTCGTCGTCGCGAGAGATCGAGACTCGAGAATTACCCGGATGCTTTAATTGCCTCCTCAGGCGAGGAGAAGAAGGAGCGGACACGGGGAGAGTGACAGAGGGAGCCGCGACGCGAGGGAGTACTCGGAGAGAGAGAGAGAGAGAGAGCGAGAGAGATGCTTGAGGAGATTGGGCAAAGGGTTGCGGAGCGCGCCTCGTGGGCTATCCCGCGCTCGCATCTACACTCGGGTCGTGTTCCTTCCTCTCTGCTTCTCTGTAAATAAGCGGTCATCGATGGATCGGCCGTTGCGTGGCGTGGCGTGGCGTGGCAGGGCACGGCGCGGCAGAGCCTCCCTTTTTCTCTCCTACGGGTCTATTTCAGTCCCTCTCGGGAACGAGCGCGATCGCGGGCCTTAATTGCACAGCCATGCATACGTTCGCCAGCGATGACGTCTCTGCGAGTTCATACGCGACCCTTGTCCGCTTCTTCTTCTTATTCCTCTTCTTCCTCCTGCTGCTCCATCTCGTGATCTGAGATGTACGATTGGAGAGAGGAGAGGTGTACGGTGGAGAGAAGGCCGCGGATAGATCTCTCTATCGTATGATTGAAGCGAGAGGTGTGGATGATAGAAGTTGCAGATAAGCTCTCTTATCTCGCACGGTTGGTTTCCTTTCCCCCCTCCCTCCGAGGTTCTATTATCGAGCCGGGAGATTTCAAGATAATCTCTCCGAGCGTGGATTGGACTCGCGATCGGCTCGGAGATCTGAGGATCCGGGCATTCGAATAATCCTACCACGTTCGAAAATTCATCAATAATACAATGGTTGTACCATGGATTTAAAAGGCTTTGAAACAGCCCGAATTTCAGGATCCGAAGAATCTCCTCCAACCTTCCGAAGGCACGAATATTCACGGCTCCAAATATGCTAAATTTCAAAGAGCCTGACAAAAGTTTTGAGACTTAAGCTTCGAGTTCCGAAAAAAAATTCTTAGTCATAAAATTACAAACTAGAAACGCAACATTTTGAATATCTTAAAATAAAATTTAAATGTGAAAAAATAAAAAAAAATTTTTCTTTCTCGTTTATTAATTATTGGCGAAACAAATACATAAAATTTTCTGTTAAAAAAAAATTATTAAGATCTATCCCGCAACTCGGGTATTCTCAAGTTTAGAAATGAAATTTCTGAGCTTCTGAAGGTTCTGACGAAGGGATGGAAGAAAACGTCTTCAAAGAATACGAGGTGAATCCTAAGAAAATACGAAATAATCTGTAATACCAACAGTCCTGTTCTAATATTTTGACGATCAATTGAAAACTTAAACTTCAGGACTCCCTTGAAACTCGGAACAGTCTGAATTGCGCGTGCATGCACATTGCATACATCGCCGATCGTGAAAGGGGGCTGTGCACCTACGACCACCACTTTTACGAGCGTCCAACCACCTCCGTCGTGCAACGACGGTTGGGGTGCAATATATCTCGAAGAGGCGGCGGGGTAGGGGGGGCCGCGGGGAGGCAACACGGCCGCCATTAACATATCCGCGGCCTGATAAGCCTTTCTCGGAACCGATACCGCCGCGCCCGTGTACACCTTCGGCCCCCGCTTTATGCAAGAAGCGAGCAATCGCGGCGACTCTGGGCGTCGCGCTGAAGAACGGAGCCGGAAGCTCGTACTTTCGATCCCGCCACTCCACCACGTCCTTCCGATATACTCCGTCCCCGCTAATGAGCCTCAAATTCCGGCCGATTTACCGGTGCCCCCGGCGCGATTGATGCGTCACGCAACGATAAGTTCGTTCGATATCTTATTACCTCAGACCCTTAGTTTGTAGTTTTGTAGTTTCGAACTGTGGAAGTTACTTGAAATCTTGCAGTTCTGAATCGGAGGAATTCTCGGATCTTTGGAATCTCGGGAGCTCTGAATTTTTCAAGTTATGAATCTTTGAAGGACGTTTTGAGGAAGCTTTGCGCCTCTTGTTAGAAAAAAAACAGAGAATTAATTAGACTTTGGGTAAATTTGGCTCAGAAATTTTCACCTTTTTACTCGCAGGAAAAATTGCACCTATTGTTCTCTGGCAAGCAAATAATAGAATTCAACATATAATAGAATTATATTTGATTTATTAATTCGCCAAAGAACGAGTGCGATTAAGGCTCCTGGATGGTCACCGCGGCCATATTGGATTCTTACTATCGAGGCGAGGAAAACACCCAATTTTGTTGTGCATGCCATTTTCAAATAAAAAGACATTTCAATAAAACATCACTATAGATCGTTTCAGAACACTTCCGAAATTGGCCGAAAACTACCCTTTTCCCTCGACAATAAACAAACAGCCATAAAACGAAGCCTAAACATACGGGAAAAACAGCCGTTTAACGACTATCGAAAGGAGGTGAAAACGTTCCTTCCGCATGAAAATCTTACTTTTCGGTCAATTTTACGACTTTCACGAATACGTTAAACGTTAGAGCACAAGCACAGAGCGAATAATAAAGAAATAGCATGCACAACAAAATAGGTTGTCAACATGTCACAAAGGACAAAATTCTCCATTGGAGAGGGTTCTGATTTCTGCCGCGACGGTACGTCGCCACCGTCAACGCAGAGTTCTCGGCTGACCATCCAGGAGCCTTAAGGATAGGACCCTCGCGACGCCGCGTACATCTTCGAGACGCGCTCACGTCCAGTCGCGAAGAGACGGCGAGATTAAATTGCATCTACGGACCGGGGCATTCCCGTTGATTTAACGAAGCGAAGATCGATAAAACAATCAGAGACGCGTAGACCAGACGTACTCCTTGAGGAGTCGCGCGAGCGCACGTGATGTGCCGGTAAATCATCGCGCGTTCCGTGACCGAGGGCACACGCGTGCCGCGAGAGCCGCGCGATGCAAAAGCGTCCGCTCGTTAAAGTAATAAGTAGGTATGCGGGGCATTTATTATCCCGAGCTCCAAACCCTTCCTTCCTTCCTCGCCGCTTCAGTCACGGTCGACGTTGCTCGGTTCAAACGTTAATAAACGGAAATTTCGAGATACGCCACGCGCCGCTCTTCCGATCGATCGTCAAATGCATCCGGATGACGAATTTCATCCCTTAACCCTTAAAGGCTACATGGTCCATATATGGACCTCGCTTATGGACCTTTGATCGTGTATAAAGCTGGGTCTAATCAATCAAACCTTAGAGAATTATATATGAAATAGGGGTAGAAAAGACTGAAGAATATAATAAAATTAGAAAAATTGTCAATAATTAATATTAAATTATCCAAAAATATCAATTTTTGAAGAGTCTCAAGTGGTTGAGACTCGAAGTGTATAGCCTTCAAGGGTTAATAAGATCTCTCGGTCAAGTTAACAATTCGCAGAAAGATTCCATTCGCAATCGCTCCCTTCGTCCCACGTAAGGATATATTCGGAGACGCACATTCTTATTGTAATCATCGTGGCTCCTAAAAATTCGCCAGTACATTTGGTCATGGAAGAGAGAGCCCACGACTTGCACGACACCCTGTGCACACCCACGTACACCGCCGACGCGCGTCCTCCGAGAGGACTCGCAGACGGCGCAGAACGGTAGCAGCTTCATCGGCGCTATGCAAATAGGATCCTGATCGTGACGCGGGTAGGCAAACACGCGACGTACAGGTAACAGGCATTACAGGCAGCGGGACGGGGCCTCGGCCTGAGTGAGTCTTCTGTCCCCTCCGCCCTTTCCTCGTCTCCTCCTCCTTCTCTACCTTCTGCCCCCAGGAACCCCCTCTCCCCACCGATTCGCATTGCGGATCGTGCGCCTTTTCACGACCCACGAGGTCGATCGCTCTCGCCACTCGTATAACGCCGTTCCGCGACCATTCGCTTTGTCTCTCTTCCTCCTCCGCCCGCCGTCCTCCCGCACCCCCCGCCATTCGCACCCCTTACACGTTGCATCGTGGAGATATGCTAATGCGGCCGGTCCCGATCGTGACACCGCGGCCGCTAAGTGAGAGCTCAACTCGCGAGCCTTCGGAAAGACGGCGAACAGAGGGGAGAGAGGGGTGCTCCCCGTGTCGGACTTCCGGACGAGGGGCACCGAGGAGGGAGGCCTCCGCTCCTCGGCCGATCGAGCGATCGACGTGTCCGTCCTTCGTGGAATATCGGATCGAACGCGCGGTGCAGTCGCGGACTTTAATTACGAATGGAATGGCAATCGATCGTGTATCGTTGTGCGAGGTATTTTTAATGGAACGGCGTAAATGAGAAACGGCGAGGACTTGAGAAACAGAACAGAGTTTGATTATCTCGGAGTCGTACTATTCCTTTCCGCGGCTTCAAGTACACGCGTAAAGGATCGACTCGAGCAATAAAAAAATTACGATAATTCACGATATCAAAACTGGACAAACATTTTTCTACTCAGTATTTCAGGATTTACTCCACTCTGAATTTTATCATACAGTACGGATATTCCGTAAGATTTGCATAATTCAATACTTACAAAATCGGAATAATTTTTGGATGATATTTCACAGCTCTATCGTATACTTTGAAAATTCTAGTACAAAACTCTGATAAACTAGAATTCTAATAATTCCACGCGAATTCAAGGATTATATCACTTCAGAATCCTGATAGTTTAGAACTGTCTTATTTTGTTCTTTTCGTATAGAAATATTGCGCAATGTCAGAAATCTCGTCAGATACGAATTAAAATTCTAATATTTCGCAGTTCTCTGCCGGAATGTGTCTATAAATAGTTTGTGAAGGCGGACGCTGTAAACTCTCAAGCACAACCAACGGTCGCCGAGTCGCAGTCTCCCGCGAGTCAGATACGTAACAGCTTTATTGTGTCGATCGATACTTCGGATCGGTACTCGAGGTACCCGAGGTGTATCGCCAGCCGTCTCTTCTGGGAAGCTCGGATCACGTCGTGGAGCGCATTATTCATGCGGGACGAGCCTGCTTCGTCGCCACCTCCGCCTTCGTATGCTTGGCGTTTACGCCTCCTCCTCTTCCTCCCCCTCCCCCACGTCTACTCGGCCGTAGGGACAACGATCATAGTAATTATCCTAAAGGACGACGATAAGTCCGATATCCCGCGCTGATAACGTCGCCGTTTCGACTTTCCACATTTATCACTTAATCACGATCAGCCTGTTGCGATACACGAGGTACGTCGCGTATTGGTATTTGTTATTAACCTTTAATAAATAAAGGTATTTGGGAGAGCGACGACTTTTCTCCTGATGTCAGGTACGCGATTAGAAATATCGAGATAATTGCTTCTAAGAGAGCTTGAATAATTAAACCGCAATTATGTATACATAAATTAAAATTGTTCACCTATAAAAGCCAAAGTTCATTTAAATCCCAATATTTTTAATTTCAAGAAGCGGAGAATATATTTTAATAAGAGTATATTTTAATGTAAAGAATATCAATATAAACATTAATATATCAATATTAATTCGGAATTTTCTAATACCCAGAGTATCCATTTTCTGTCTTATTTCCTATCCAGTTTTAAGATAACAGATTTCATGATAATGGATTGACCCTGTTGATCATAATGTACATATATATTTATATCCTCTTTATCTTCTTCGACTAGTTTTATCTTAAAACAAACATTAGTAGTTTCTAAAAGAGTTTGAATAATTAAACTAAAATTCGACTGTTGAATCCAAAATTTATTCAAACGCCGATATTTTAAATTTCATAGAAAGAACGAAATGTTCTTTTTTAAGTATATATATATATATATTTTTTTTTTTAACATTAGAAGAATATTAATATAAACATTAATACATCATTATCAATTTGAAATTCTCTCTATCTTATCCAATTTAGTTTCCCGTTAAAGATAACAGTTCCCATGATTTGATTTATATATAATCACAATGTATATTTAGATCTTCTTTGTCTTCCTCGATAAAGTTCTACTTTAAGACAAACAATTATCTCCTAGTCATCAATTCCGAAGACTTCCGTTTGACGAAGACAACTTTGAAGCATCGTCGATATGCTAATCATACGACTACATCGAGACAACGCGGACATTGTCTTTATCCGAAATTACCGGCACTACAATATCTCCAGTCCGTTGATCGAACACTCCTCCCCCTCTTCTTCCCCGCCACCCTCTCTATCTCTCTAATTTGTTTGCCCATCATGAACATCATCCATCGGACGATCTCCCTTTCTCCTCCTGCGCTCCTCTTTCTCTCTCTCATCAGATTTTTTTTGTTATTTTCTCTTCCCCTATATACGACCGGTCTTATAATATCGGGATTGGTCGGGCTAATCTCCTAGCACCCGATCGCAGAGCGGTGATTAGACTCTGTATATTAGGATTAGAGCCTGTGGAGATATCTCCCTCCATCGATTCCAAGGTGCCTTCCATCACTCAGACCGCGGCCAAGAATGCGATTTCACTCAGAACCGAGTCGTTTGTCGATACTCTCGATATAAAATTCCCTTCCGTTGTCTACTCACCACGTGATCGTTTCATCCACGTCCGTGAATCCTCGAACGTTTGAATTCGCAGACTTTCTTGAGTTCTTGATTTCTGAATACCGAACTGTGTCGTATTCCTCAGTTTCTCGAATTCAAATATTGAATCTAAAGTTTAGAGGATTTATGTTGAGATTCGAAGCTTCACAAAAAGTGAAAAAATCCGAGAATGTCCACGAATACATTCAGAAACTATCAGTTTGATCCGAAAGACCGACGGTTGCTGGATGAACGAAGCCGCGCTTTCTGAACACCCCTGCACGTGTTATAATTCCGAATTGATATTCCGTGCTGATGTTCCTCGATGTTCAAATACCCAGAAACTCTTCTTGAAATTGTATTCAGATTCGAACGAATCTCGGATTTTAATTGAACGATTTAAAATGAATAGAGTTATCCCCTCGTGACTCTCGCTATCCGAATGAGATCATTGGGAGTCGGAGCGCAGAAGGCCGTGTTCGCGTTCACGTGTCGTTATCACGCACGTTGTGCATTTCCCCTCATTTATTTCCGCGCGCGCGATCGCGCGCCCGGACGTCGAAAGCGCCCTGAGGGCAGAGCCCGGTGAGAAAGAGGAGGAGGAGGAGGAGGAGGAGGAGGAGGAGGAGAGATCTTTGATCGGCGCCGAGACGCAGCTGTTTCGTTTATCTCGCGACAGGAACAGGATCCGCGCAGGTCGTTTCGCCCGCGAACAGGACCTTCGAGAGACGTTATCGTCGCGCTCCATCTGTCACCGTCTCGGTTTCCTCCGCCGCGCTGCCGGGCCGGCGATTTTTTTCCGTTCCACGTTAAAACCCGGTAACGAAGGAGGAGGAGGAGAAGATGGGAAAGAGAGGGAGAAGAGAGAAAGCACGGGGGAACGGCCGATTGTCGATAGGGGTGGCGAAGAGTAACGTCGCCGCGCCACCTCGCAAATTGGTAGCGGAGAAAGCTTCGGCGATTTACAAGCCGCCGCTTTTATTTCGCTCGTATAATCTTGGACGAATAAAAAGATTCTTCTTCAAGGGATACGTCTGGAAGAGGCGTATCTTAGCAGCCTAATTGATAAATAGTCACGGTGAATTAAAGAAGCAATTTCTCGAAGAATTAAGAGAATTTCATTTCTCTATGTCACCTAAAATAATAAAATTATTTAGAAAACTAACTAATTCGCGAATATGTAAATAATTAGCACATTTGACAGAGTAAAATTTAGGGTAACTATGAAAATAATCCAACTATGTCGAAAACGATCGGATCAGTATAATACATACTTAAATGAGTAAATAAGTGAAGTAGCGATAAACGTTATTAGTCAGAAAAAAACGTTGTGCAAAAAAAGGGGAAAAAATTGAATTAATTAGACATGTCACTTTCAGGATGTAAATAGTACGTCGCTGGTCAGACTCGCGGAGCGCGAGAACCGCCCAACGATCTTTCTCCTTCCGGTTTTCCGGAAAATCGATCGGGGCTCGTCGCTTCCGCGTGCCAGATACGACGGTTCCCCCGTACGGCGCATCCCCGTGTCCGTTCGTCATCCCTCGAAATGTCGAAAGTGTCGATCCGGTGACCATCGGCCGGTCGCGCGGGAACGAGGTGGAACGAGGAGCGTAGAGCCGAAAGGTAACGAGACCGGGTAGATCGACCGGATCAGATAAGGCCGGGCAGGACCGGCCGGTCCAGATCTCACGAGATAGGAGAATTTAATAACCTGCTACGCGGTGCGCGCGGGGGGAATGGCGGAGGAGGAGGCGAAGCGGGAGGGGGGAACGTGTGGGAAGGGGGGTGGCAATAATATCGGGGAGATATCGATCTTTAATTAGGCACGCAGCGCGCGGGAACGCGAGATTAGATCTAAGCTAGACGAGAAGCGAGTTCTGGTCATCTCCCTCTCTCCCTCCCCCTCGCCCACTTCCTCTCATCCTTCCCCTCGGCCCGTCCGTGGATTTGGCGGCGGATCGAGCGGCCTGATCCAGATCCGCTCTCTCGGTCGCCATTCAAATTGCCCACGAAAGAATAAAGGGACACACGATGCTATCGGGGGACCGCTGGGAAGGGGGGAGGAAGAGAAAGAGACGGAGGTTACCTCGCACGAATATTCCGTAAGACTAATTGAAATTTTGAAGGATGCTGATCTCTGCGCAGATATTACCTACATTTTAATGGTTCGCGTGGGTGGCTGATAGAATTGTCTCGTCGGAACGTGTCTATCCGGGGGATCGAGATTGGCGTCGAGGTCTAGAGCGAGAGGAGGGGGTCTCGAGGTTGCACGAAGATCGCTGCGATCTGGCGAGCTCGGAGATGACGAAGCGATATCGCTCGCGAGGACGAGTATTGTAATTTTCATTATTACACAGAAATAAAGCGGAATACATTTAAAAGGAAACAAAGACTACTGTTAAAAACGAGCGCGATTTATCGTAGTTTAAAACGACGCTCCCCTCAGACGGCGCCATGTTGAGCGTAAACCAGAAACGGAAATAAATTGAACCACAGCGATCAAACAGTGTAAGATGTAGAAAATAAAGAAATTTAAAAGAATTGAAAATAATTTCTAGAAAAAATTAGAATGTTATCGCTTCCATTAAAACGTTATCAGAGATCGCTTTTGATAAATTTCCACGGCAAAAATTATATATTCTCGTACAAATAAAACTAGAAAAGTCTTTCGATACAAAAACGTTGTCTTAAATTAATATTAAGTAATTAATATTAAAGCGGGACTTTTAATGTGGTATAGAATAAGAGGACAATCTCCAAGAATAATTTGTATTTTCTTTTTTTTTTAAGATTGCTTACTTGGATCGCTCTTGACTTCGTTGTTACTTTTACCTCGAGACTCCCCGTATTATCGAAACGACTTGATTCCCGATACTTGTACATCGTCGTGGCAGAAATCGTGAGGTCGCGCAAAAAGGAGCGAGTCGACCGGATCTGAATTTCGATGCTCGCAGCACGAGCGCGTGTTCACGCTCCACGCACGTTGAATATGCAGACGCGGGATATGGTTTATACGTGTCGACGATTAAGCCCGAAGACATTCGGACCTTCATTAAGAGGTAAGCGGCACATCGACATCGCGAGGCAGGCACGTCTGTCGATAAGCCGCCACATTTTTCGTTTCTGCAAACTTTGTCGCGTACTACTTCAAAAAATCACGTTATATGATTAATTACATTATCATTTAATTATCCTCGAATTATTCTTAAATAGATTGAGCCATTACAATTTAAGTATAGTGCGTCCAATTATTTTCGTACAAGCCATCCGATAAGCATCTTTCGCGGATAAAATAATAAGAATTCGATTGAAATTGAAACGGCATCGACGAGAGCGGATTATTGACACGATAACAGTCGAACGGCGAACAACCTCGCGAGGACCGATAGGACGGAGAAAAAGCCGATGGCGAACGGTGTGTCCAGCGGGAGCGAGGGAGGGTGGTCGGGGGGAAGGACGAGGCACCGCGGCCCCGCCGTCCATTGATAATTATTCATTCAGGCGAGTCGCGCGGCGCGGTCAGATACCGATCTTAAAACGTCGGGCCAGAGAGAGGAGGCCAGGCGAGAAGTGTCCCGTCCCGAAGAGATACGAAATCTCGGGTGTCGTTTCGCCGTTCGTTGTCGTCCCTCGGCCGCACTCCGTCCGTCGGCGCGCTCAGGAAGGGCGGAGGGCGGTAGGGGGGGGGGGGCAGAGCAGAGGCCTTAATGTATGCGCGTCGGGAGCTCCCGCCGAGCGATAATTGCCCGATGTGGCATTGCCTCCTCCTCGTGGCAACGAGCACTGGTCACGTCTCAATGTTTTTAAACCACGTTCACAGAACGCGAAACGCCGAACGGAAACGCTTGTCGATCTTCGCGATGGCTGCTCCTTGTATCTCGCATTCGCGTTTCAGCGAATTGTAGGATTATCCGCCGGTGTACGGGGTGTTTTAGGTAAAAGAGGAAAAGAAAGACTTTTCCAGTCCTGATCAAGATCCCTTGGTGTCGTTAATTAAAGTCAAATTGAAGAAAAAAGGGAAATTATGATGTGTCAAAGTCGAATTGAACAAACTAATGATTAAAACTGAACTGAAAAGCTGACGGTTAAAATGAATCGAAGAAACGATTTATGATCGGGGAAATTTACTCGAGCAGTAAACATCATGGAATCTCAATGTAGCATTAATAGGACTGACATATTGTGAAAGATTAAAAGAATAATAATAATAATAATACTTTTAAAAAAATTGTATAACAATTATATGCATTATTATGTTATTTTAAACAATTATAAGTACTCCAATTAAATTTTTAGTAGTAAAGTTTCAATAAAAATTATTTAAAAATAATTAAAGAATAATATTACGAAATAACAGGTAAAGTTAATTGAAGAATATCTTAAAAGTAAATTTTTGATATAAAAAAGAAAAGGTATTTTTAGTATATTTAAAGGACAAACTTTTAGCACCTGTTCATCCTTCTAAAACAATACGTCGGCATGTTTTACCCTTCCATCCCTCCGTGGCTCAAGACCTATCGATGCTTCGGGAGAACACCGGTTACCCTCTTCGGAGTGTCGTCTCTCAGCCATGGCACAAATGGCGTAATGGGGTGTTAAAGGCCCATAGAGGGCCGGCGGGGTGCCGGAGGGCGGTTATTTACGAGCGTGTCCAGCGCGGTAATCTTGCGCGCGTCGCAACGATGCACGTCGTCGCCGTTGTTGGCCCGACGTTAGGATCGCGGTTAAGCGCCGCTGTTATATCTCAGTGTAACCAGGCGCCCCGCGAGAGCGCATTTACGCGCGTGACCCTTCCGTCCCCTTGTCCCTCGCGGAGAGATCACAATGTCGTAAGTACATGAAGCACGGACCCGGCCGGGACATAAACCAGCCGGACACGTGGAACGAACGGGTTGGAGGGATTCGGAGCGGGGAGAAAGATGGGATGAGGTTCCTCTCGACGGAGTACAAAAGAGGATATAAAAAAAATATCAATTTATTGTCATGGAGACTTAAAGATATAATACGTACGATGCGTAGTATAGATCTATTGTTAAAAGGATTATAGAATTCTTCAGGAATAATAGATAAAGACACAGAGGGAAACCTCCTGTTGGTAAAGGAGGAAGAAAACTTTGATTAACAATTATTTGTTGGATATAAATATAATATAAATATATATTAATATTATATTGTTAGAAAATTATAAAGTTTCACAGCAAAGTAGCGCAATGAGTAAATGAATAGGAAACTCAGGGCTCGAACAATGTAAGAGATTTGTAGATAACAAAATTAGAAAAGTATTTATAGAAAAAATGGGAATAATGTTGATTGTTATCATGGATCAGTTTCGTGATCAAGCATTTGTCTCGTTGATAAATTTCCGCGGTAAAAATGACACTTTACGTACAGATCGAGGGAGCGACGAGGAAAAAGAGGGTGTTATATCGAGTGGACGTGGCTGGACGCGTGTACACGGGCTTCCCGGAGTTAGAACCGCTTCTCAGCAGGATCCTCGTTCTTGCGCATCCACGAACGTGGACACGGACCCTGTCCGCCATTTCGCCAATTCCTTCGTTATGTTCGCGCCTGCCGCGATTATGCGAGCGGGCGTGTATATATATATATATATATAAGTCATTCTGTTTATGAAGCGCGGCTTCACCACACGTGGCATTATTAATTTTATATCCGAATTATACAAAATGTCCTGAAATTTCATTTCAGCAAAGATATCTGCATCACGTAGTACTCTTATTTTTCAAATTAATTAAAACAACCTTCTGGTACTCATCTCTTCTCGGCGTTGAACGCTGTATTCTCTATTATAAAAAAAATTGGAAAATTAGGATCGATTATATTTAACATACAATTGCAAAGTAAATTAAGCGATGGCGAGGATAAAAATCAGAATTAAGAGTCAGAAATCGCGCTTCCGTCATCATCAAACGTTTCTTCTCAGATTACTCCAAAGTTTAAAGAGGGGTTGATAAAGGGTTAACAAAGAAGGATTCCATCCCGTCCCGCCATTACAAGACTTTTTTTTTACGATCGAGACCCTCGGGCAGGAAGCGTACCGAGATCGCGGACGCGAAAGGCCGGGCGTTAACAAGGGTGCTCGCCAGGAAGGTGGTCCCGCACCTTTCCGATCCACGAGGTCGCCGTCCTACCCGCGTGAAAGCCACCACCGCCGGCTCCAGCGGCCGTTACATAAATCCCGTCGGGGCGTTATTCAATTTACAGTCGCTTATAGGGCGCATCGCACGGTCTCGGGGATACGAAAAGCCGAGGGAGGGAAGGGTGGCACTGCTACCGCCGTGTCGTAAAAATTATATCGCCGGAGCACCTTGCATTATGTATGCGGATGCGGCGACCGGCACGTACGTTCGTTTGCATCCGCGACCGTAACTGCGAGGGAATAGGGACGGGGGAGGGGGGGGGGGTAAGTCGACAGTTACCCTTCGGTGTTGCTCGATGCGAACGAAGGCAGAATCGCTCAATTCCGAAGAGATACGAGAGAAAATTTTATTCGCCATGGTTCTTAATAAATTCCATGCTCTTCGAGGAAACGAAAAATTTTGTACTCCATCCCTTTTGGCTCTTGGATTAAAGATTTTACTGTCGTAAGTTCACGCATTTTGTAATATATTTATGACATTTTTTTTCTCATGTGTATATTCCGTAAAATTAATTTAATATAAATCACAAATTAAATTATATATTTCTCAAATTGCATGTTCTTGACACTCCTAATTGTTTTGGCGAACTCATCGTCTTGTTAAATGCAAGAAGCACAATTGCAAAGGAGCATATTTGTATTATTTAATTTAATAAAACGATTCCGTCGATGATTCCGCATAGTCATATCGCGGTTACAGCGACGGTCGGGCTCGAAGGGCCTTATTAAGAAAAATGGCGCGCTTCGTGACACAAGAGCGAGCGACGGGCGGAGATGAAGGGAGATGGTGGGCGACTCACCTTTATCTCGCGCAACCCATTCGTGCGGGCTTATCTACCGTAAAAACTTCGACTTTAACCACCGGGGATCATAATCGAGCTTATCTGCGCCTCTCGCAAGCTCGCGCGCTCTCTTCTTCTCTCCTTCCATTCGTTGCTGCACCAAAGGCTATCTCCCCTTTTGCTCATCTATCGCCCCCCTGACGCGCTATCGCGGATTTTATCGCGAAACTTTGAACCGACCCGGAGGAACGAAGATCGCACGAAAGAAAGAGCTTCGTGCGCAGAAAGAGAGAGTGAGAGAGAGGGGGAAGGATGGGAGATGCAGTTTATTTAACAAAGAGATGGAGCGAGAGGATATGTGGCAAGAATAGAAAGAAAAAAAAAAGATACAGGAATGAGCAAAAAAGGAGAGATTTATCCAACGTTCCGGAATTGAATTTTCTGTGGATAACGAATAATATGTACAGTCCCCATAATCTCAGGAATTAATAGAGAACAGAATGAGAATGAAAAATTAATTCAACATAGAAAATAAGCATGCGAAGATGAAGGAAGCTGATGAAGATAATATCACATTGCGATCGAGCAGAAAATTATCAACGGAACTTAGTCTTAAAAATTATAGAGACACGCAGAGTATCACGATTAGTTCAAATATAAAAAGTAATACAGGAAGAAACACAGGTAAACACACGAAAAATATTAGATTCTTACAAAAGAAACAAAAAAAATACATAAAGGCATATTTTTCCTCTTCCATGTCTATTTCAATCAGTCTTAAAAATTATGTAAGCCTAACAAGAATAATAATATAATGTACTGAAGATAGATAGCTTCGTGTCGTCTTCAGATTCGCCCGCAGACAATTCAGAGATTGCAGCGAAGTGTTACAGTTTACAGCTTAATAGCACGGCAGCGAGCAGTGCAGTTTTGATAGATTTAAAGGGCAGAGCACAGGAGGAGGAAGAGAGATCGTCGTCGGCTATGTAAGCACGAAATATCGCGACGCGGAAGAGAGAGCGCGCGCGCTGTAAAAATATTTTAAGCGGCTCTCGAAGGTGCCAGGTGGAGTTTAGTGGCGGCGCCTGAAAAAGCACGATTACGTTTACGACTTCCTCCCGCTGCGTGTTCGACGTCGTTGCTCTTCCGACCGCGCCATTACCGTCGGGAAATTCGACAAATTTTCGATCGATCTACCCCCGTTTACCCTATAGATCCCTTATTTTCTTCTTCCTCCTCGGGACAACTTCCGTTCCAATTAAATGTAATTGGCATTTAAATTTCTGAACACTTGTTACTTCTCGGATCTGTTGATAATAACTTTCATAATGTGCAATTAGTATTTAGACTTTATGTAAATCTATGAAAAAAAAGAGAGATAAATTATCGAATCCATTTTTATTTTTATATGATATGTATTAATATTAAAAAATTGAGATTTTCAGTAGTTTCTAAGTAAAACTTTTAAAGGAATCGTATTTTTAATATATTCTTTCAGTGTCTACTAAATTTCTAAATACTTGTTACTTCTCGGATCTGTTGAAATAACTTTCCGTAATGTGCAATTAGTATTAAGAAAAACAGATAAATTACCGAATCGATTCTGATTTTTATGATAGTTAATATTAAAAAATTAAAAATTTTAGTAGTTTCTAAGTAAAACTCTTAAGAGACTCGTACATTTTATGTATTCTTTCAGTGTCTCTACTACAAACAGTGACTCGTCGATTTTTCACTCGGCGTTATTTTAAATCGCGGTTGACTTTCAGACTGCGAAAAATCACGGAGAGCCTTTTAAGAGACTTTACGATCTCCAGGACCGAGGTGTCCGCGCGAGATGTATCTCTCTCTCTCTCGGGAGAGAGGCCGAGGAGCAGAAAGACAGAGAGGATGGGGTGAAACGGGGGGGGGGGATGGGGGTGCGCGAGGAGTTCGCCGGGAGATACGGAACTGTCGTCATATTGAAAACCATAATTCGTGTGCGAGTGGAGGCAGGCCCCAGGTATCCCAGGGGCGTACCGTGACCGCTATCTCGATCGCGTCACAATAAATACTGATCCCTGGAAGGTGGCCCTGGGCATTATCAGGGGACCGCGTGGCGAAGTCACTTATACTTACTTATACCCCCCCGGTCCCCTCCCACCTCCACCCGGTCTTTCGTCTTCTTCCCGTCGAAGCGATACAGCGAAAGTAATTATTTCCGATACCCGAAAGATACCCCGGCGCTCGTTATTGCTTATGCGTTATAATCGCGAAGCAGTCCTTCGTCCTCCTGCATCCTCCGAGAGAATCTTTGTTCTCACCGCTACCGATTGCAAATTGTAAGGACGAATACGTGAGGGAATGTAAAAGAAGAAAATGTTAAATGTGTTGAAAGAGAAATGTAAAAAGAATCAAAATATTCTCAGGAAAGTATATGTATTTGTTTCGCCAATAATTAATAAACGAGAAAGACTATTTTTATATTCGACAACGTTTGGCTAATGTCGTGACAATTCGACCATTGGTTTTGGTCAGATTAATCGTCAAGACTTTTTCGACCATGGGTTTTGGTCGTTTCTAAATTGATTTAATCTTTGATACTTACATATAAGCATCTCATTTTTATTAAATTAAATTATTAAATTTATTACGAAACATATTACCTCAGCCAGAGTTCGAACCTGAAACCTCCCTCATTCCGTGTAGGGCGTCGTACCAATTCGACATATTCGTAATATTTTTCGCAATAAATTTAATAATTTAATTTAATAAAAATGAGATGCTTATATGTAAGTATCAAAGATTAAATCAATTTAGAAACGACCAAAACCCGTGGTCGAAAAAGTCTTGACGATTAATCTGACCAAAACCAATGGTCGAATTGTCACGACATTAGCCAAACGTTGTCGAATACAAAAATAGAGTCTTTCTCAAAATATTCTCGTTTATTAATACTTCAACTATTAATGGCGTTGATTATTAATACTCTCGACGAATCAGCGATAAATCATATCGCGATTTCCTAGTCGCACGGAAGTTTCGTAAGATTTCGTTCAAATTGCACGAGTATCAAGAGGGACATGCGACGTGGCGCGATTTACGATTCGCTGGACTATAATAAACATTTCCTCTCGATGGGTCTTTATACCCGCTGCTCTATCGCCCCTCCTTTTTCTCCGCCCGAGCTCCGTGGCGCTTTTTTAGCTTTTCGTGGCTGGTGCTCGTTCGTTATCCGTGAAAGCCTAATCGGGGACCATCCGTCAGTCTAATGGAGAACCGAAGGCGGCGGGCTGAGGGCTGACCCCTTGGACGGAGGTGTCATTCAACTTTTCATGCACAAGGAAAGATCCTCGTCCATGTAAGAAGCGCACCGACGCGACGCGCGTCAAATACTCTTTGTTGACGTCAATCGAGGATTACAATTGTTAGCAAACAACTTCAAAGTTTCAGGAATCAAGGAAATTAACTAGACTGTCGAATCGACAAATTGATAAACCTAATGAACCTAATGTAGATTAAAAGACGGAAAGATTAATTACAGACGCATGTATAGAAATCATAATGCGTGTAGCGCATAACGATGCGCAATGACGTCGGTAGATTTAGGACAGACTTTGGACTTACCCCCAAAACAGAAGAAGAGTGAGCACGACCTAAGATGACAAGGAATAAGTCGACAAAAAATCGGCGCGCAGTTTAGTACATTGGAAATTTGTGTACTTGGAAAATTTATTATTTCATATCTCTCGGCTTAATAACGGCGTGTTGCTTTTCTTTGCCTTATATAAAAATATTGATAGTTTTAACATTTTTTCGGTTTCTATAAGACTGTTCATTTCCGAAGGTAGAATCCGAGAAAGCTTCTCGAAACTGCGACATACCAAGCAACTAATTTGAAGAATACTTCGGAACTATACGTAGACTTAAATTACCGAACTGTCGTGTAAGGGTTTAAATATAAAAAAAAAAAAAAACTCTCGCGACTTGTCGGCGCTCGAAGCTCCGATTACTCCCGGCATCCGAAGGCTTCGCGGGATCGGGAGTAACTTAACGAAGTCCATTCAGAATGTATCCCGCGTCTGTTTTAACGACACGCAATCGGAATCTCCGGAACGTGGACGTGGCGTGTCGGATCTCGGCGTTTATGCATCTCGGTCGCGCCTTCACCAAGGCTGTCCGGCGCTTTTCTTTTTCTTTTCCGTCTCTGCCCCACGTGCGCGCACTCGCGCAATCACATTTATTCTCGCGCTGAAACGAGGTTGCGAGGCAGATACGCGCGACTCGATTACGACGCATCGGCGCGACGCGACGCGACGCGACGCGACGGGCGGAGCGCAACGCGGAAAAGCGATGATGGTCCAAGGCTGCCGCGCGCAAAAATAGATCGATAAATCGGCCGATATCCTCGGCCGAAGTGCCGGGGTTAAAAGAAGGATTCTAATTAGTCTCGACCGAGAGCGAGAGATCTGAAATGTATAGCGCGCGAGCGGCTGAGGAATAGCCGAGCGATGATTCATCGCGCGGAGCTCCTCCATCGGTTCTCAACGATAATACGAGAACGCATCTGCGAAGGAAAAGTCTTGTTTCCCCGGGGATCATATATTGGGTCGAAAAAGTCCAAATTACGAGAAGAGAGAGAGAAGTAACGTTCAACTTCAAATGCAACGACACGTTGAAGTGTAAACGTTTATTATCAAATCACCGCGTTCATATTGCAGCTGATGATTGGCAGATTTGCTTGCCTCGGGAAGAGAGATAAGTAGTATCAATAAAATTTTGTCCACCCTTGGATTTTTGCAACACGTTGAAACACAATCGAATTGCTTAAATTATAATTTTAAAAGGAATAAAATATTCATGCAATGACTAAGACGAGTAATCAATGTTTTTTTTATTAATGGAGGCGCGTTGAGATTTAATTTTTATTTATTTTAAAGCTTTACAATATGAAATCACACTGTCGTCTGTCCACTGAAAACAGTTGTCGAATTAGTGAATCAATAGTCCATTGAGTCAACAGTCAGCAAAATTGGATTAAATTTGCGCGAGTTTTGCGCGCCAAAATTACTTCAGAATCGTTGCGACACTTATCAGTAGATTTAATCAATCTTTTATTGAACATCTGAATTTTATATTACAGATTTATCTTAATCACGGATCTGTGCTGACAGTAATCGTCGAATCGTCGCGCTTTCAAGAAACGCACGTGATCCTCTCTTAAGACGCCGACAATTGAGTTTTCTCTTTAATAAATTAATTCTTTTTTTCGATTTTCAATAATCGAAATTCGCTTTCACTTCGTTTGTGCTTCTGGTGCGGTGCGGACATACGCTTTTATATCAAACGCTTTTGTATCTTTCGAACTTGACATTTCTCTCTCTTTCTCTTCCTCTGTGTCATTATAATATTATATCGAGAGTCTCGGAGCTGAACCGCGAGGGCCGCCGAAGAATCCCGGTCGGAGAACCTCCGTTCCCCGGCCAGACCGGCGCGTTCGCGGAAAGCATTTCCGTATCGGCCGCATCTCGCGACTCGCTCATTCGAAATCTCTCTCGCTCACGAGGTGGACGCACAACGGACGCATTGTAACGCATCGCCGGGATCCAGATATCTTTCGTGGCGCGTCTCTTATCGACGACGGCGACCGGCGTCGACGGCGGCGGCGGCCGGCGGCGACGGGCAACTCGCAGGCGTCCAGACACTCTCGAGAGCGATCCCCCTCTCTCCCGTCCTTCCGGGGGAGAGGATGGAATCTCTGCCGCAACGATAAGCTTGACGGCCGATTAGGCGCGCGGGAAAAAAGCTTTTCGGAGGATCGAGCGGAATGCGTTCTCGAGAAAGAAGCATCTGCGACGAAACGATAAATCGATGAATTCTAACCCTTCGCAATCCCAGAGTTTTCAAAACTTAAACAAATAAATTAATATTAAGTATTTCTATATATATTCCTATTTTTCATTCAATTCCATCGATATGATCCAATAGTCAAATTTTTATATTAATTAGGTATCTAATGCGGAAATATATCGAGTTCTTGTTATCCGGAAAGTTTTGTGAAAATTTCAAGAATATAATTTATCAATTATAATTAAATACGCTTAAATTTGACTACTTGGAGGATTAGGTGGATTTGCAAACATCTGCGAAGAGTTAAAACAATCTCTGAGATACATTTTATCATTCGTAACAATATTTGTAGTGAAGAGTCGAAACATGCTGAGAGATTCAAATTTCACGTCAGCCTTCATAGATTAAAAATTCCAAAATTCTCTAAAAAAGGGCAATATAAAGGGCAATAAATCGTATACATTAGAATACTCAATTTCACACGCATACTTAATATAAAATAAAATAGTAACAATGTGAAGAGATAGAGATAGAGAGAAAAGATAATAAGAGAGGAAAAAAATAAATTCTGACAGGGTAAGACCTTCCTCAAGACTGCTATTGCAATTATTATCACGAATTCGTCACGCTAATTTCCGCCGGAAACTCTCGCAGGGGATTCCAAGGTAGAGTAACCGCCGCGCGGCGAGGTCGCGGGGGAGCGGCGCGCGGGACGGGGCGGGGGTGGGTTGTACGGTAGGACGAGAGCCTGGCCGGCTCGTTATCAGTCCAGGAGGTGTTATCAGCTGGATGCAGCTCCCTTCCAGTGCCCCAACCCCTTCTTCGGCAACTCGCTGGAACGAGAGAGCGAACGTTGAAGGGGGTGGGTGGGCGGGCGGGGGAAAGGACAGGGTTCGAAGGTGCGCGCTATCTTCCACCCCTGGAGAGATGGCTATAGAGTGCATCTCGCGATAACGAGGCAAGTTAAACAATATCGAGCTACATGAGCACCACCACCGCCGCCGCCCGCCGCCGTCGCCGTCGCTGAAGATTAACCGCGTCTCTCCCGCCAAGAAGATACTTCATTATCGCGCGAGCATCGACTCGCCCGGGACGGCGAAACCGATGATAATTCCAGACGCGATAATTTCCGTGCAACATTATCGTCGAGAGTGCGCGAGGCGCCTTTTTGCGCCTCCGAAACCGCTCGTTGGAATTTCACGAGCATTATCGCGGCGAGGAAGCCTCTTTATTGAAAACGTTACGTCGATATTTATTTTGTATTTTTATGATTATCTTCACTCACGTGTCTTCGTTTGTACATCTTCGTTCATGTATCTTCATTTATAAAAATCTATGTATAAATTAATTCTTTTCTTTTCGTATCTCACTCATCATTAACCTTGTTATTATACTTTGTTATATTTATAGTAATTTATAGTAATTATTTTTCTGCAATGGAGAGCTGGTTCCCCTTTCTTCAACTTTTACCTTTACGTTTTTATTGTTAGGTGAAAATAAAGTCGCAGCTTCGAATTCGCGAAGTACGTTACTGGTGCTTACGAAACACCTCGTATGCGCGAGTCCTTTCACGAGAGGATATCTCGATATCGATCTTCCGATGGAGCGGGCAGAGACCCGGGCCCAAGAGGCCCGAGTGGGCCCCGGTTGTCGGTCGGATCTCAGAGTAGGGACAGGTCGCCGCGATCGGCGGTCCAAATATTGGGACATTGGAACTCTTTCACCGCACTCCTCCTTCGATGCCTCCGAAGAAGAAGAAGGAAAAAAAAAGAGCGAGAATCAAGATGGAGAAAGGAGAGAACTCCAGCTTGCCGCGCGACACACATACATAAAATTCTCCCTCTCTTTCTCTGATCTACGAAACAGTGCCCTTCTGATTATCCTCCGATTTTATTTCATCGGCACGCGGCTCGCGCGAAGTTAGCGCCACGTCAAATCCCCGTTCCTTTCCCCGACGCCTCTTCTGTCTTCATCAACTTTACTCCTGGAGGATTGCTCGAATCCTAAAGCATAAATAAACGCGTTCGCTCACCCCCTTCTTCTCTCCTCGCTTCGTGGGCCATCGGCGGTCTCGAGATAGCCCTCGAGGGGGTACGGCCAGGTTGCGGCTGCGATATGGGGTCCGGGAGCGAGAGAGAGAGAGAGAGAAAGGGAGACTTTGCGAGACGGTGGGTCGTGGACGAGTGATTGATGAGCGGTCGAGCTAATGAGGAGCTGAGCTGCAGAACGGGGATCACGATAAAGAGGTCCCACCATCGTACAGTCCCTCTCTCGCGAGAGGTGCACACAGAACCCCTCTCCTCTCCCTCCTCCCCCCAACACCTCCCTCGCTCCCCTTGCTCCTCTCCGCGGTTCCATCCCCCACCCCGGAGCTCCTACTCTCTCCGGGAGTGATTCTTTCTATCTGATCACCTTCCCCGTTCCGCGGTTTCCTCCTCATCTGCCTCTTCACGAACTTCTCGCGACGTGATGATTTTTTATTGAATCCGTTGAATTTAATGACTGATCTAATTGCAGCGAGGATGATGCGTTGCGAGAAGCACAAGAGTGATAATAGAATTCATTGATTTTATCATGGTAGGTTTTTTTACTTATGTTTTAAAATTATTATGTAAATCTCGGAATTTTCGGATTTCATAATCAATGAAATTATATTCTTGGAAATATTTCAAGCGTCTCTTTAAATTATTTTACTTTTTTTTCAAAAATAGACATAAGCATCTAGTTTTTCTGTTAAATAAGAAAATTAATGTTTCTCCAATATTTCAAATAAATTGTTACATTTTATAGAAACATCGATTTCAACAAAATTCTGAACTTGCAACTAAAGAAATTGCATCTCTGAAATTCCCTCAAGCTTCTCTGGAACAATCGTCGATTCTCATGAATTTTAGGATTGTCAACAATTTAAATATTTGCAAATAATAAATCTGTACCAAAAGTTCCAATTTTTTCAAAATGCATATAACTTCTAAATTTTCATTTGCGATATCTTCGGCGCTTCGAATCTACTCACCGTTAAAATCCTGACCTACGCGACAGCGTCCTTAACATTCACGAGCGCGCGAGATATTCTTCGGAAGCGACCATAACTCTCGCGGTATATTTCTATCAACGGGATTAAGCCGGTATTTCGTGTTGGCACGATTTGTAGGAAAGAGCAGCAGCGCAGCGGCGGCAGTAGTCTCGCTGCCGCGGAGCGAAGAAGGCGGAAAGGCGGAAGGGGATGCGAGTGGGACGGCATCGGAGGGTCGGGGGTTTATAATAAAGCCTGCAGGCTCCAAGATACGCGGCCGGCCGGCCGTTATCAAGCGGGTCCAGCAGCGTTCGGTTGCCTCGCCGCAAAACCATCGCTCCGGAAAGCCGGACCGCCACTCTCTGCGGCGACGGCCCGTGTTAAACGTTTCGTCGCGTCGCGTCTCGCCCCCGTTCAAACGCCCGCGACATCCCGGGGGCCGTCCGCAGTCGACGACCGCCGTTTTCGTGGCGAGATCTGCGACGGACGAAAGCCGCCATTTCGTCTCGGCCCGCGATGCGCATAGGCGGGTGCAACGACACATCCACCGCCGGAAAGCGAGGGATAATTGCGGGCTCGCGCGAGCCGAAAGTCCACGAAGGATGTTCCGTATAAATCATGCACTTAATCCTACGCGAAAACCGAGCCTGGACAAAGTTGTGCTTGCCGAGACGCATCGCGAAATCCTGCTTTAATATTTCGAAGATTCAAGGAAAAATTTTTGAAGCCTAGAAATTCCAAAATATTTGCAAGTTTTCATCCAAGTTTTGCAAAATTCGCAAATTTTCAAGCTCGTAGATCTACAAAAGTTACAGAATTTGCGAGTGTCCAAGTCGTCAAGCATTCGATCAGTAACCCTATAGAAAGAAAGCTCTAAAGTTCTCAAGTATTAAATCTCGGAAGGACTCCATGGTGATTCCTGCTAATAAAAGTGGAAGCGCAGCACCAAGAAAATATTTATCGACGAGATAAGTCGACCTGGATACTTTTTAATCGCCCTGTACCCAGCGCAAACACAAACAGGGCCCCGTCCACGTTTCTCTCTCTCTCTCTCTCTCTCTCTTTCTTTCTCTGCCATCGCTACCATCGCCATCAGTAACAACAGCAACGTCGGGTACGTTCGTTCGAGGCGCTGTGTATTATAATGTAGAGTGTGAGTTATCACGACATCGGGCCATTATCACGGTCTGGGATCGGCCTGGGCTCGCTGCTGAGCCCCCCTGCCCCGCCCGCGTCCCCTCCTCCCGGCCGGTTCGCTCTATTCAACCCCCCGCCGCCCCCCGCAACAGGACCCGATAACGAAAGGGTTATCACGCCACGCTGGCCGACTGCCGTTTTACTCGGGCGAGAGCCGCCTTTCCAAGAGGAGATTATTATTCTTTTTACTCGCTCGCTCGCGCGCGCGAGCGCGGCCGCTTTTTCGCGCCGGCCCCGATTACGATCCCTTTGACTCGGCCACTTTACTGCCCTCCACCCCCACCCCCGTGTGAGCTCGGCGCTGCGGCCCGATGTGCATTGCATACAAAGACTGCATTGTTTCCTTCCGCCCTCCTACTCTTTCCTCCTCCCTTCGATCCTCCCTTCCACGCCGCGTCACTTTCTCCGCTTTTCTATGGGGTCTAAGTATTTATGAACTTTCTTTTACATGGGTATATTTATGAATTAGACGAAAGATATTAGTTTCAATGCGTTGATTGTGAGTCCAATATTGTAACGCGGTGCCTTTCATTCGCGGTCATTATACAACTTGTTTCTCTTTGTCGTACAACGATACAATTGATGTTATTTTTAATTTGTTTTATGTTTATGTATGATTTATGTGGCTTATTCAATCTCTCGACTATAACTCATTATTTTTATTATTACTTAGTTACTTATTATTTTTCATTTACCTATATTTATCCTTATTTCTCCTAAAAGTTGCAAATTCGTTGTAATATGAAAAAAAAGGATTAATATGATCGACAGATTTAATTTGAAAATTAATAAGCTTCTGATAAAATTCCAGAAAAAGGAACACGCAATCACTTCTTTCCGATGTCTAATTTTCATTTAATACTTTTCGTGACTCGAGCGAGTGAATGTCGATCGAGCGATTTCTCGTCGCGGCGGATTCCGCGGCGCGGGACGAGGGATCGCGCTCGATCGGGCAGGCGGGCAGGACGAAATGTCAAGGACCGTGCGATCGCGAAGGACCGCGTGACAGAACCGTGTCAACGAGAGACTCGGAGGGATCCGAGCCACGAACGAGCGCGGATCGCGGGATCGGTGTCGAGACGAGCGAACGATTAGCGCGGAAACGGGTTCGCGAAACGGCGCGGAATCGACGACCGTTCGATCCGAAAGCTGCTCGTGTGCGGACTCGATAAATCCACCGGAGGGAAAACGTCTCGTTAGTCGCCGAAGCGCGCCGAGGCCGACGCGGGAGAGAGAGAAATCTTTCGGCGATCGCGAGCGCGATCCGAGGCCAGCCGCGCGCGGACCCGCCGCTCTCGCGTATCCTTCGTCCTGCGACGCGCGTCCGTCAGCTCACCGATCACCGGTGAGCTAGTGTTGCCATACGGACTATCTACCTAGGCAGTCCGGTGCCAGTTTTTTTTAAATCGAAATAAAGAAGGGAACTAGCGTGTATTTTATTATAAATTCAAAAGATTTTTAAACTGTGATCTTTCGTAGATGCAAAAAATACTCCGAATAATGAATTTTAAAAATTCTGGAAACTCTAAGTTTCTATGTTTCAGAATTCTGAACTTTTCTTCAAAATTTAGAAATTTTCAAGTTATATTTTTTCGCGAAATAACGCCAACAGCTGCTGCAAAATTTTGAAGGATCCTATACCTTAATTAGATCTTTAAACTGATGAACGTAAAAATCGTTCCAGGATCACCAGCCTCGACATGAAATTGACTATATTAATTAAGCGGGGTGGAAGGGCTGGAAGGAGCGAAGTAAAATTTTGCTATACGTTGCCGAAGGCGGTCCTGACAGCACAGGACGAGGAAGAAGCCGACGGCGACGATTCGCCGCTAATTTAATATCTCCCTCGTCCTTTATTTTCGCGCGGCTAATGGCAGCAAATTTACTCACAACCTCGTTATCGTTGGCTCTCGCTTTCTTCGACCGGGCGAGGGAAAGAGATAGAGGAGAATCTCCATTCGACAGGCACTCATGACTTCATCGGAAAGAACAGAGAGAGAGAGAGAGAGAGAGAGAGAGAGGAGAGAGAGAGAGAGAGAGAGAGAATGATGCGGGCCTTGCACGCGAGAAAGTCTCAGCTTCGCGAAGAGACCTTCCCGATTTAAAAAATGCAGAAAAAAACATTCGAATCGCGGTACATTTTAAAGAAAGTTAAATTTGAATCCATTAACTTTCTCTTATAACTTCTTCTCGCATTAATTCTTGTTTAACATTTTCAAAATGTGATACTACAAAAGTCGAAGAACTTACAAATAAAAAGTTCTGAAATTGCAAAGTCCTAAAGATTAAAATTCACAAACTTTACAGCTTAAAACAATGAAAATTGACAAAAATAAAAATCTCGAGGATTCAAAATCATCCCGAGTTCTTTAATTCGAAAGAGACTAATAATATGCCTTGAAACACAACAAACTTTCAAACGCATAAAGTTACAAGAAAGCTCAGAATTTCAAAGTTCTGAATTCTTTAGCTTCTAAATTCCAAAAAAATTGCAAAATTTCCAGAAATTCTTTTCACGAGGTCGAAGTTGCTAATCAATCCTCTTTGACGACGGCTGAAGAAACACGCGCAAAATCGGCGAGAGCACGAGCGATATCGAGATGGAACTCTCGCCGCGTTCCAGCTCGAAGAGAACAAATTGCGTACAAGGGAAGAACGAGAAGGCGCGTAGTGCATACGCGCGGGCAGGCACGCAGAAGAAAAGGCGGAGGATCGGTAGAGGCTAGAAAGGCTCGCGGAACGAGCAAAAATGATCGGAGCGAGGGGGAAGGAAGAAGGGGTCGGGGAGGGTTGAAGCGTATATCGGCAACGATCGCGACCGCCGCGGATTTCCAAACAATACGGCAAGCGAGCGGAGCGATCGCGTTTCATGAGGAGAACTCGTCCAGGAAGCTCGACATATCGAGGCAAGAGAAAGAAGAAGAGAAAATACGAGGAGAGAATAAAACAGAGAAGAATAAAACAATTAAGAGTGCGGAATTTCGAATTTTTTTACTAATTTAATTTTAACTCGATTCTAGTATTTTTACTTAATTCCAATATATAATTTTAATTTCTATGTACGATTCTAATTTCAAAATCTTATATAATTTTAAATTTATGTAAATTTTGAATAGTCTTTTTATTCACCTGAATAGCCAATTTGAATTTAATTTTCTCTTACTTGTAGAGAGTACTGGTTAATCCATTTGTTAAGCATTAATTATAGAGATTTTATAATAAAGATAGCGTTAATCTCAGAAGCGAATCTCTTTCATTACTTTCTCAAAATTCAATGTACTTAATCGAGAAGAAGAAATCACGACGACAACACCTGCCCAATTTGCCTGCAATAATCTCGAGACAATCGTCGACGCATAATTGACGAGAGGTAGATTCCGAGTAGAACACAAGCAACGAGGGTCAGAGCGTCTTCAGCAACAAGGACAAGTGAACGAGAAAAAAAGAAGAAATTGAAGAAAGAGGAGGAGGAAGAGAAGGAGGAAGAAGAGGAGGGAAGGTGGTGCGGTAACGAGATAGGAAGCTGTGCGAGGAGAAGAAAGGGGAAAGAGAAAGAAAGGGCGAACAGTAGAACGAGACGGGACGAGAGAGGAGAAACCGACCAACAACGATTGGTCGAACCGGGTACCAGAGTGGTACCGGGCTCGGCCAATCGGCATCGTTGACCACCTCTGGGGTCTGGTCCCATTCATAGATCAGGTCCCGGGCCTTCGCGGGCCCGCTCGCGAGAGGATCGGGAGATCCTTGTCGATACACCCTTTCTCTGCTCTCCCCTCCTGCCGCCCCCCTTCTTGCGAAACGTCGTATGCAAACGGTCCACGGTCCATGGCGGACGCGCAACGATCGGCCAATTATCCACGCGCCACCTGGAATCGGGAACCAGCACGCTTTTCTCACGCAGGAAGGGGGAGGGAGAGAGAGAGAGAGAGAGAGAGAGAGAGAGAGAGAGAGAGAGAGAGAGAGAGAGAGAGAGAGAGAGAGAGAGAGAGAGAGAGAGAGAGAGAGAGAGAGAGAGAGAGAGAGAGAGAGAGAGAGAGAGAGAGATCTTTGGTCCCGCAGAACACTCGCTGGGGGACCGTGTTTCTGGAAGGAGATGGTCGACGGACGGAAGAATTGATCAGATCGGGATTTTCTTATACAACGAATAAGAATAAATTGAAATTGAATACGCAAGGATATATAGAAAAAGATTTTTACAAGTATATGTATAAAATATTTTCTCCATCCCTCACACATTTAATAAAAATAATTAGGAATTAAATAATATTGAAATACAATAGACGAAAATAATGATGATAATATAATAGAGAATAATGAATAATAATTTCATTATTTCAATAAAGCTATTATTATTATTAAGGAAGTCCGTACTTTCATTATTTTATTAAAAATAATTAAGGTGTGCGTGAGGACTGGAGATAATGGTTTATATGGATTTTTTAATATGGACTTTCTATCACTTTTTGCGAATTCTCAAACTCCTGCAGCAATTTGAGATTAGAAAACAAGGAGACAAGTTAGCAGCTAATTAAATCGAATAAAATTAAATTAACTGACATACGGCTCTCTGAATTTAATCGCCATTGAATACCAACCGGATGTCCTTATAAATCGAAATTGCAACCTGTAGAGAATCTCTAAATCTACCTATTTCATTCTAGACCGTCAACAAGATCCTCAATCTACCTCGCCGATATCGGAAGAATTAAATAAATAACTCCTTAGGGGACTTCTCGACGCACGTTGTGCGCATAAAGTGGACGATCGGCGAGCGATTCGATCGGCAATTCAACTCGATCGACGAATCGGACAACGTCTCGTTCTCAGAAATCAGTCCGCCGTCGTCGATCGGCGCGCGCGATCGACTCGATCGACTATTTATGAGGGGGGCGACCCCCCTCCTGGTATGTAACGCGGCCTGATGTGTACGCGTCGATGCGCACGTACCCACGCACGCATGCACGCACGCACGCATCGTACGTGGCGCGCGTTTATCAAGAAGAATGAGAAGAAGAAGGAGGAGAGCGAGTCTCTCGCCATGTTTGGAAGTGGAAGATCGCCCCGTCCGCGTTTCGTTTTCCCTCGATCTCGCGCGCGAGGCAGAGGCAAGGATGCTCCACCGGCATTTCTCTCCTTCCTCGGCAGGATCTCACCCCGCTCGATCGGCCACGCCGGCCATTACTTATCGACGAGTTATTACAGCACGCGCGCACCGTCCTTACCTCTCTCCTTCCCTCCCTCTGCCCTCCCTCACTCCTTCGGATCTGTCGACACGATCGAAATGACCGTGCGCGCGGCTCGGGAAATTGAATATCTTCCTCGGCAGGATGCACAGAGCAAGGATACATAGCACGATCGCCGCGAGGCCGTCGTGCCGTCGCGATTTTTCAGAGTAATCCCGTACGCGAGCTACCGCGCGAGAATTATTGCACCGCTCTTTTTCTTTCGTGCGCCCTTTTATTAATCGACGAAGATAGGGTGTATTAGTATAGTGTGAGCCGATGATGGTCAGACCGTGTCGGGCAAAGTACACAAAGTGCGATGTAGTGATTTAGTGATATATATCGCGTGATAAAAATGTAACGTAGTTTCTATTTTTGATCCATCAAATAATTTTTATGTCTTCCTCATCATTGTCTCTCTTATTTCTGTCCTACGTGTGGTCTTTCCTGTCTAAATCGTTACTTTTCTCACCGATAAATTCGAGTGATTGATCGTGATAACAAGCTAATCGTCGCTATTAAGAGTTTCCCGTCTCGAGGCGGCGGCCTCGAGCGAATCGGCGCGGCGCGGCAGGTGCGCATCGATCGTCGCCTTTCGTCTTTCATAAATCTCAATGAGGCCCACTACCGTATTACACGACCAGACGGCGTGTCGGTCCCGCGGTTATATACCCAATGGTCTTCTAATAACACAGCGCTACGCGCCCCGAGGGAGTTGTCGGTGGTGGCAGGAGCCATTGCTACTGCCGCCGCCGTCGCCGCTCGATTACAGGATGACGATCCACAGATGACGTGATATTAGCGTAATGAATACCGATCGCGCCGGCCGCGTGCGATAATACCAGAGCGACCGGCAATAAGACGAGAGTCGCATTCAGAGATCGCCAACTAGTTCAGTGTCACCCGATCTGACGGCGATCGACGATAGATCTGATGATAATTTGTTTAAAATATCAAGTAACCCGTTAATCTTTATTGGGCGAGTAGATTTACCTGCAATATTATTAAAATTATTATCTAGCTAAAAAGCAACGTAATAAATATTAAATTCCAAATTAAATTCTATTGCTAATTATGTTTCTTAAATAAATGGAACAAAATGCAAAATATGCAACAAAATATACTTATAAATTAAAAATATATTTTTTATATATGTATAATAATTAGAATTAATTGCCCAATTTTATGAGAGTATGCTCTTTTGAATTGTTTAAGTTAATTTTGTAGAAGTATTCATCAGGTTTTATTTCGGCTATTCTTCGCACGATTGATAATGCGATCAATCGACGTTTCATGTATATTAATCGTAATTAATAATCGTCGTATAGAATTTGTTCTTAATCGCGCGAGTCGACGTTTACGAGGACGACTTTGGCGGGAGAGCGCAATTTAATTATCAATTTCGGAAGGCCGACGATGTAAATGCAAAACCACGTCATGCATGCATGCATGAGCAAATTATAGGAGATAGCAATTAAATTCGATCTCGTTCGATAATCGCGCGTCCCGCCGTTTGATTCGCCACGAGAGCACGTTACATCGATTTATTAACATGTTTGTGAAATTAAAACGTATCAATTAGCCTGATAGTTGTACAAGAGAAATTCCACATTTTGATGCCTATTTATTCCTTGAATATGACTAATTTATGCTTTATTTTAGCTTAATTCTTTCGCGGTGGCCGTGATAGTTTTTTTCTTATAAGCAAGAATTTCGTGGAAAGATTTAACAGATTATATTAATATTAATAATGCTTCGCGCGCAAAAATAAAAATTTTAAATTACACGATGCCTCATTCATCTTACTTCGAAATCTGCAGCATGCCTATAAAATTTCGCGCGTCCATCCCGTTTAACTCTTAATATCCCTTATTCGCGTTCGTCAAATGTGTTTCCAGGAATTTTTCTCTCAGAAAGAAATTTCGCGTTTATTACAGCTCCGGCGGTAATTACAATGTCGCTGAATTCCGGGCGAAGATGGGCGCGAGATATCGCCGGCAGCTACGACGGCCGAGTGCCCCCCCAACCGTACGTCTCCCGGGAACGGGCGTTGATTGTGGGACCACTGAAATTGACATGGAGACGCGTAGGACCGTCTAGGCCTTGTTGACGGAGGTCTCGGAGTTTCCGCCGCAGCAGGTGGAAGTCGTCGCGACGTCATCACGTGGAATATAATGACCCGGCGATCGCTATCGCGTCATCGTCACGCATCGACGAAGAGTCACGGGAATTTCTTCCGCCTCTTTTCCACGGAACACGACGGAGGAGATTCTAGCGAATCTAGCTTCGAAAACGCAAGGCGTTGAGGCTCGATCTAGGGTATCGAATTCCTGCAATACAAATTTTTGCGGTGGCAGAGAAAGTATTTGATAGAAATCGTTAGCTATAAAAATTAACTTTGCAATCGTTACATTTATTCTGCTAGATTTTTACCATTAGATACTGGAGTATACTTGAATTTTCGGTTTTTTTCTTCCAAATTTCATTAAAGGCGACTGGTTAAAATGGCGAATACACCGGCGTGGCATTGATGTCTCCGAGTAATGTCGGTCACTTTCGCATACTCCAAGTACTCGATCTCGAATGCCGTTAAACGGTGTCGTTCGACAAATCGGGATCAATTAAAATTCTCGCCTTGGCGGATGAGCAAGCACGGGTATCAAAATCCTAGAATCCTGCTTCCGATTGTAATCTTGTAATATCCCTCCAGGGTCCCGAAAGACCAGTTTGGTCCAATTAAGTAGCCTGCTCGCGAAGTAACCCGCGTGATCCCATTCGAATTTCAAATAAATGTCTTAATTGTCGGTTTTAGCGCTTTCACGAATAATAAGTAAATAAATCACATGGACAAGAAATAATTTAGAGAGAAGCAGCTTCTTTAAAAAAAGTTGAGGTATTGCTCTGAACGTAACGTTACAGACACATAATATTAATTGTGCGTATAGGCGTGTAGTAATTTAATATTACAATACAAAATTTTATAAGTAATGTGCTTTTTTACAATCAATATTCTTAAAAAAAAATATCTTAACTTTTATATGGAATAATATTAAAAAAGAGTTGAATAAAATAAAGGATATATAAAACACCTAACTTTTCATAGAGAATTTTTAAAAATAATATTAAAGCTTCAGAAACAATCTTACAAAGGCCGCATATATAAATATATTCTTTTTAATGTAAAAGATATAATAATATTCCGTCAAGAATACCATCCCTTAATAACACATCGACAATTTATCAATTCAATTGTATTAGTTTAATTATTCCTTCTCGAATCGCTCAATACGCCCACGAAGAAATCCGAGCGAGTTTATCAAGCGTTCGTTTACGGATGCATCGAATTCTCGTATCAGCGTGGGCCCGAAGGACTCGCCGGGGAGCGAGATGCAGGACTCGCAGGACAATCAACGACGTGGGGGAAGGAAGGAAGGAAGGAAGGAAGGAAGGCGAGGCGATATCAGTGAGGCGGCGGTAATCCGGCGGGTTTTAATCATCGGTCGACTCGTCGCCGTGGTTCCCTTTCGGCACTCTCTACCCCCTTCGCGCGCTCCCTCCCCCTCATTCGGAAGAGGTTTCGAAGCTTCTCTCCTCCGCGGGGTTGCCGCGGGACGCGCGAGGGGGCGGGAGGGGCCCCGGGGGTCGGCGAGGGGTGCGAGCGACAGGCGGCGCTATGCGGATCGGGCTTATCTCGAACTCGCAGACGCGTCGCAATCGATATATCTCGCGAAGGCTCCTCTCGATAGGTGCCCCCAGCCCAACTCCCCCGCGATATCTACCCCCGGCAACGGGGGAGCGGGAAGGGATGAGATCGTATGTAGACGAGCGAGCGAGCGCGCGCGCACACGAGGACACCTCGTCCTCGAACCGCTGCAGAAAAGATCAATTTTAGATTCGCAGCGATTTATAACTTCCTCTAATATGGCACCGATACCATCGCCCTCTTCCTGTCCTCCCGGCGCTCCCGAGACCCCTTTCTCTCGCCCACCTCACTCGCCTGCCCCCCTCCCCCCCTATCGCCGAACCACCCTTCCGCGCTTCCCGACGCGATCTCGTAGATACGCGAGCCCTTAAAAGACTGCTCGACTCGTGGATGTTCGATTTATGAAAGAAATTGGCTGCCGAGCGAGATAAAACTCGCTAATCTCGCGCTTTCGGCGGAAGATCGTAAAACGTGTTATCTCTCAAATCTTGCCCGTCAATCAATTTCAAGCAAACTTCAAATCCTGCCAAAATCCTGCTATTCCTGCTTAAGATCAGATCATAAAAATACTTGTACCCCTCTATTCTGTAACTCTTAACGACAGTTTCGTTATCGTTATATTGTCGTTGAGCAGATATAATATATAGCAAAAAAGCTGCGCAACGACAACATAACGATAACGAAACTGTCGTGAAAAGTTACAGAATCAGCCCCCTGATCTGAATGTTATTTTTCAAAAGCGGGATGTCTCGTATTTCAATCAATTTCAAACAACCGACTATTTCCACTAAAATCCTGATTAAGACCAAATCATTAAAATACCTCAAGAAGTCTTGAGAAGAAAAAAATATATACCAAAGTTTCATCATGATCGTTTTCCTCTTTATTAGGCAATACGTTGTACAGTCCGGGATTTTACGAAACGTCTCTCTTCGTTCGGTCCGTAATTCAGAAATCAACACGTACGCACACACACAGATGCATCCTGGGGACGGTGATACATCGAAGGGAGGGTTCAGGTCTTATCCGATTACCGATGACGCGATCGCGGCGACGCAGCCGCATTCTTGCGACAGTCCCGAGTGGATAACCGGACACGCGGAGTCGACGGAGTGTCCCTATGGGGGACGCACACCCACACGCGGGGCCCCGAACACGACCGGGGCACGCGTTTAACGAGGAGAGCGAGACCGCGGGTCCCGCTCGCCAGATATGTTAATCGGCGCGGAGGAGAGCGATCCTCTCAAAGCGGGCGGATCAACACACGGACGGTCGTTGCGTGTCCGGAATCCGACGCGTATCCACCACAATTATAAATCAGCGTTCCTTGGCTAATATGCTAATGCCCACCGTTCGAGATCCCTTCGGCACGTGCAGCGCGGTCCTCAATTAACCCTTAATAGCGCACGCGAACGGCGAAAAAGGAATCGGCTCACCGTCCGGATCCCCGACGAGTTCCCGTGGAATTATATGATAATAAGCGTGCACACCGCGTACACACGCTTATCCGACTCGCGTCGTCGCTTTTAAGATTAACACCTCACGCGGGATTATCGATTCGCGCGAGAGCGACGAGAGAACCGATCATCTCGTCACGCGAGGATTATCTTCTCCAAAAGAAGAAAATTGAAATTCGCAGGAAAGTTTCGACGAGTTCAACGGATATAATTAATCCCCCGGATAAAAAAAAAGAAACCCGAGGAATGTCTCTAATTGTTTTATTTGCGTAATATAAGGAATTTTTATTAATTTTTAAAATCTTATTTTTTTGCAATCCGAGGGATTGGATTTCTTTCCGTTTTGAATCGCGGATGCGCTTCCGGGGTTTCGCGTGCGTCACGCCGCGCCGCCAGCTCGTATCCTCGCGTAAGTAAATGGGGCGTAGCGAAAATTTACTTGCGCCTAGGGTAGATAAGTACACGGCCGTATATACGGCGACACTTAACAACCGTTTGAACTCTAAACGGACCATTAAAATGGCTATCAGGGCGAGAGCCATTACCCGGGCACGGGTGTGGCCTTTCTTCTCTCGTCCTTCCTAATCTACCTCCATTTTCTCTTTTTCATCAAATGCCGCGCGAGCGGGTGGTATGTGTGTAACTTTCGGCCTTACTTTCCGCATTCCGTCGAGTTACCGCCTCAGCTTAATCCCTCGTCGTCATTCTGTATCGCTCCTCGCGGAATCCCTTCCTAACAAGCGGACTTTCCGGGACTTGTAAAAAAATTTAAAAAAAATTAATGTATCTATCTAGAAGTTGACTATAAAGTTACAAATGTCTGTTTTTTATAAGTTATGTTGTTGTGGAAATAATTACAGCATTCGCATGACTATATATATATTACATACAAATAAATAAATTAAATATATCTTTAACTAACGTCGTTAGTTTATAAATGATAAATTAACAATGTTAATTAAGGTATATTAGTTGAAAGTAAGTTGACATCGTTAATTTACAAATTATAAACTGACCATGTTATAAAATTATATTAAGTAGTTTATAAATTATTAACTAATAATGTTAGTTAAAGATATATTTAACTAATATATATAATATACGTATTTATAATTTATACATACTAGACACTACAGACGCGCGCTTCGCGCGCGCTATTTAGCTTTAACATTATGCTATTACTATTACACTATTAACTCCTTGATACACACAACTGTCAAAATATACAATGACAGCTGCAAATGAAGTAAGCGCAGCAAGAGAACCAATCGGCATCGCGGAAAAGCGACAACAATAAACTTCACATCTCCTTTTTAGAAGAGGATAGGTACTTCGCAGTTTAAAAATAATTGCATCATCAAGGAGCTTTTTAACGCGAAAGATTTTCGATTTCGCTGGATCATTAGATCCCTTTGTTAACGACTTTCCCGCGGAAGCTATCGGTGGGGGGCAAATCGCGCGTATATCGAAATTTTATTTCAGCTCAGTGAGAAAATGCGCGAAAATATAGCGGGCGACAATGTGACAGAGAATACCGGAATATCGCGCCGCCGGGAATCGTATCGCTATCGATGGCCAATAATCGCACACACACACACACACACACACACACACACACACACACACACACACACACACACACACACACACACACACACACACACACACACACACACACACACACACACACACACACACACACACACACACACAACGGCATGTAAGACGGTGCACCTTACAGCAGACTCCGGCTCCGGAGAAGGGGTGTACGTAAACAACGAGTGAGAGCGAGTTCCGTTATCAGCGACGCGCAGCGTCGCTATCCCGACGTCGGAGGCATCGTCGTCTTTATCGCGGCCGCCGCGCGCGCGCCTCGCGTCGCGCGTCCCGTTATCAGCGCGGCCATTAGAATATCTAAATACCACCCCCGCGTCCGAGTTACAAGCCCTCTTCTTCTTACACGACGAAGTTATCGTGGAGAAGGGTTTCGCCGCAGTGGAAATACGTGCGTAAACGTCAATTCGGCGATCGATACACTTAACAATAAAGAAAGATGCTCTCACATCCTGATATATAGAATCCTGCTCGCGCTTTTTTTAATCGCAACGATATATATTATTACTGCGATATGAAATACAAAGCTCTCTAAAAAATGTATCGCAATCAATATGATTGAAAAAACATGCTCTTCATACTTTTTCCTATTGTGATCATACACAGTAACATAATTTTATAAGAGAGAAATGTACAATGTGTAATATTAAATAAAAGATTATCTGAAAAGTTAAGATCCTTAAATATTTTTTCTTTAATTTAAATATTTGTTGATTGTATCATTATTTGGTGAGACGCTATCGTCTTTAGCATTTCTAGATTTCAAGATCGTCTATCTTAGCAATTAAGTTATCTACATAATTAAGTTATCAGCACAAAGATTCATTATGATTAGAATTATTATCAACATTATCAAACCTTGTGTGTATTATTCACAATCGCACAAAAAAATCATCACATTATTATAATTATCTTACGCGCATGTGCGTAAGTATTATTATATCTGTTACATTATTACGTCTATCAAAATATAAAGCTTCATCTTTTGACAATGATTTTACCGCAGATAAGCGTCGGGCGAGCACGTTTTCGCGACGTTTCGCAGGGCTGGCGCGCGCGTACGCTAAAATCCACAGGAAGGAGGGGTCCGTCGAGATGCTGAAGGGTAGCGGCGGGAGGGAGAGGGGAAGGGGGCAGAAGTGGTGCAAAGGTAATCTCTGTACCGAGCGTGCTACCTTGGAAGGGTTAAGTTGTAGAACGTCGGGGCTGGCCGCCAAAGATAAGGACCGCTCTCCTCTCGTCGAGCCGCAGAATCCGCAGGACCCTTCAGCCGCGAAGGATCCCCCGGGGGAGGATCCGCGGAGGAGATTTCGGAAAGCGCGGGCGTGCACGCGCGCGCGCGAGGACACGATTTCTCTCTCCCGTCGCGAGACAGACTGATAAAATTACGACGAGACAGGGACGAGAGATTACGAAGGATCCGGCCGATCCAAGCGAACGAGCGAACGAACGGCTGATCCTCGAACGATTAATTCTGCGAAGGCGACGTCGCTACTGTGCAACGTCATTTTTTCGAGTATCGATTGCACGAAGCGAATAGGAAAGATAGTATACGTATTGCGTTGTAGAAGGGCGATTTTTGTAATTGTAATTCAATCTGAAATCTTAAAATTGATCTTTGTTTAGCAGAGATGAAAATATAAGAGTTTTTGGAAACTAAGCTTGGTAAATATTCAGAAAATTTTTAATTGCCATAAAGATTTTTTATGTTAAATATTAATCCCAATCCTTATCAAAGAGTTTGTTATTAAAATAAAACTTGAGGTTTTCTTTTGGATATCGCGCGTGATTTTAATATTCAATTTATATAACTTTCTCAAAAAAGTTTACATGGCGCGAGACACTACCGTTTTTTTTATTAATAATACAAATAAATATATATTTTAAGACTGGAACTACAGAATTTGAATCTAGAAAATTAAAAATTGCAAACGATTATATTAATTATAACAAAATTCACTGAATATTCAATAGGCACAAGTAGGTTAAACATTATTTAACCATCTATCTAAAGTGTAAGTTTGACTTTCATTCTTATCTTGAGATTCTCTCTCTCTACGATCCTGTATTTGATCTCTATAATCATCGCAAACCGCAGCTTTCGTTTTCGCATCCAAAATTTCGCAACAATGCGCGCACGCTATTATGACCGTTTCGTGGCCGCCAATTCATCTGTTTGAGATGGAATTTATACCGGGTGTGCTTTAACTTACGATAATCTACGAACGCGCGCGAGTCGATATTAGACTCGCTTGGGTTCGCATTCAGCGCCTCTCTTCTCCTCCTTCCGTCGCTCTATCGGGCGGCATAAATCAGCCCCGCGATCTTAATAAATGCGAGAGAGAAACGACGACGACGACGACGACAACGACGACGACGGCGACGGGGAGAAGAGAGGGCTCGAGGTGAGGGCGCGAGAGAGTGGGACGGGGATGCGAGAGAGAGAGAGAGAGAGAGAGAGCGGACGGTATGAAACGTCGGGGCGGTTGGTAGGCAGCTAATATCCTCCTGGCCGCTATCCCTAGGCTCATCTCAATAAATTCAATATACTTGTGTAAATCGGAACCCCTTCCACCCCTTCCCGGCGACCGTCCCCGCGTCCGCCGTCCCCGCCGCCTCTTTCTCTACCCTCTTTCCGCGGGACGGAGATGAGCTGCGGCCCTCTCGCATCCCCGTCGGGCGCATCCCTTTCCAATCCCGCCGCCGCCCTCCCACCCCCTTCCACGCGCCTCCGCCACCGATAATGTATCGGTTATTGATTACCCGTAATGAGCTGCTCACTTCAATTTTTCCACCCGGTATACTCGACCCGGTGCCGCGAATGTGTGTATACGTGTACGGGCGCGAATGTAAGGACGCTTAATGGCGCGACGGCAGCGGTGGCGTTTCCTCGCGATTTATGTGGGAATATCGTCATGAGGAGGGGGGGGGGGTGGCGGGAGAGTTATCGGGGGTTGTCGTCATATAGAAATTTCGGCAAGGCGCGTTGAACCGGTGCGGCGCGCGTTCGTATAATTATATAGCAAATAAATGAAAGGTCGAAAGAGAGCGCAAAATGCCAAAAGATGAAAATAACATGATTATTATATTAATTATAATTAATTACTCTTGTCAGAGTTTTTTTCGCGTTAGTCGTATTTTTGTATCACTTTACAGTCGACCTTCCATCTTTCAAGCTTGATCTAAAAAAAAAAACAAAGATTATTGTATGCTCCGCCGTTATACTTCTCATGCTCACATCACTCTCTGTAAAAAATAGACAAATAAAACAAATAAAATTACAGGAATATACTCTAATTTTTTTAATTTTAGAGATATGTTTCTCTAAAAGTTCTATTATTTTTGCTATTAAATATATTATTAATTACATAATTAATTATTATTATAATTAAAAACATTATTAATTGAATACATTATGAATAATACTCAATGTATACAAAGACACTACAAAGATTGTATATGCATTAATGCGATTTATATCATAAATATCATAATTATAATATAAGAAACATCTCCGGATGTTTATGACTCAAGAATCAGGCCGCTGAAAATCCCAATGAAATGAGCTCGTTGCACCGTTCGCGACCGTCCGTAGTGCATACGTAACGAGTTAGCGTTATCGATCTAACTAACGGGGGAGCGGCGTGTCGTCGTCCATCGTTTTCCGGCCCGGCTCGGCCTAGCAAAGTTACCGCCGTCGTTTCGCCTCCTTCGGCACTATTTCGCGCCCTCCCCCCTCTCCCCCCACCCCCGGGCTAATGGGCCACCGCCGGGTCGGGGGTTCTACTTCCTAACTGCCGAGTAACAGGCGTTACTGTCGATGGATGCACCGCGGGGTAGGTAGTTATTTGGTCTGTTTCTTTCGCGCGCGCGGCTGCGTCTTTTTACGCTTACTTATACTCCATTTAGGACGAAACAAGTTTATGGACACGCTAAGTGTAGAAAGTATAATTAAGAGGTACACACACACAAACTTGGAACGAGATATGCACATGATGCTAATTATCGCCAAATTAGTGGATTCTTCTTATTGCATAGATTATGTTAATTAACCAATTACCAATTTTACTATCTGTCTTTTTATATTTCCTATTTTTTATAATAAAAATACATGATTATAAAATAAATAAAAATAATTATTGCCACATATTTCCTATTTGCTATTTTGAGAAATAATGGAGAAAAAGAAATTTTTCAATTTTATAGACTTTTATAAACTCACACTTGCATGCTTATTTTTAAACATTATAAAAAAAAAGTAAGTGGAACTAAGTAGATGAAATAGAAAAGAGAACATAATAATAAAGAAATGCTAAAAGAGAGAATTTAAAAAACTGATATTATAATAAAAAATAGAAATATTCCCCCATCACATTCATTTATAATACATCAATTTATCCTTTCTTTATTTAATTAATTTTCTCTCGTTTTTCTGCATAAATTATGTAACGTTCTATTTCGCGAAAATCGCGATCGGAGGAGCTCGTTAATCGCGGAGGAGGGAAAAAGACGGAATATTTCCGAATTCTATCTATGTTGGCAAGCCCGATATAGTAGTCAGGGGATGATAATGGCGAGGAGAACGCCTTGCTCCTCTCGCAGCTCGTATATTTCCAAGTAATTTCTTAGCGATCAGGCGGAGAATTTAGCGGCGGGCCCTACACGTAGGGGTGAGCTCTCCCCGTCCCTAATATCTGTCCCTATCTCGGGCACGACGAGCTTTTCATCGAGTCGTTAGTTAACGGCCGCGCGCGAGGCTGCTCCCTTTTAAAGGCCGCCCTTCCGAGGAGAGTGAGAGAGTTATCAATGAGTTATCGTCACGAGTTGTCCTCCTAACGTCGGCCTAACGTCGACGTACGATTGTGCTTAAGCGTTATCATCCACGATTTTAATCGATTTAAGACAATTCCGCGACTCGTAAGTCGACTTAGGATTTTCGCGATTCGTTTTGCATTTTTCTCCGGCGATCGGTACCGGATGTTTTACGCAAGTGAAAAACGAATCAATCTGCGTATTTTGTTATCAGAATAAATAGAAAGAGATTTGGTGAAGTTGTTAAGTACAATGCTAAATGGAAATACAAATATGAATTTGGATACAATTCTATGTCCATGATAAATAAAACTAAAAAGAAAATTAATATTGTATAAAATATCATAGGAAATCTATGGCTACTGAATTGAAAGTTATATTGTATGACTTCGACAAAAAATATTTAAATTCTATTTAGCAATACGCGATCAAGTTTGATTTAACGACGATAGTTGGAATAAATACGTCATTTCAACATTACTTAAATTTAATTTAATTTTCTTTTAAGCATAAGAATTAATTTCATATACAATACTTTGCTTTTTGGACAATCGATGATAGATATATTTATTTAAACTCACACAGTTTTAAGATAAATTTTTAATATCAAACTTTATCATTTGCATGTGGCAAATAAATTTTAATATCCGCAAAAAATCATCATTCATGACATATACTTTCTGCGACGGTTACAAATGCAGGTACGAGCGCAGTTTTACAATTTTCCTGCAATTTGGCATAAATTGTGCCGGCAAGACTCTCTCTCCTCCCGCCTCGCCATTCCGGCAACGAGCTTTTCATCGAGTCATAAGTTAACGAGCAAGACTCTCTTTTCGCGCAGACAACCGTGCGGGCCATTCCTTTCCCGAGTTATCGACAACTTATCGCCTCCACTTCGTGTTCTAATGCGAAGATCGTATTTAACGGCCGTCGCCGCTACCGCGCCGCTTATTACAGTCGAGAACTTCTCTCTGTCTCTCCTTCTTATTGCGATTGTAAGGAAACCTCTTCTCGGCGATCGTCGAGAAGAATTTGCCGGGACACTTTATGTATACCCACGTTCACGGCATGTTATCCCTTTTACTTTGATACTCGAATTGTGAATGTATGTTTTTCCTTATTAAAGCGTTAACGCGAATATCCACACGGAAAGAGACATTCAGTAAGAAAATTATATAACTGTGCTTTATAGTGCTAGTAAAATCATGAAAAATATCTTATCGATAATTATAAACATTTTTTATCAAATATAAAAAATACAACATTCTTTCATTATTGTAGTTTTTTCGCCAATGATGGTATACCGATTTCAATCACTTATTGGATTATAGTCTAACTTTCATTCTTTATATATTTTTTGGTTCTATTCTATTCTCATTTCCGTGTGTGTCCATATATTTTCGTTTTATTTTATCAAAGACTCTTTCTTTGCTCATTTTATTTCGATTTATGTTTATTATTATTAGTGTTTTGATTATCAGTTGTCGTTCGTGGTTCCTGGAACGAGTTCCGGGAACAGATCGATGGTAACAGTTTCACGAAAGCACGGGTTCCTCGTTGACGACGACGAATGTCGACGACACGACAACACGGCGACACAGCATTGAGGAAAAGCGCAATCAGGCTGGCAACACGGAGTCTATCTGCTGCCGGTTGATCTACAGCCACAAAGAGGGATCCTCACTCGGGGGAAGATTTTCACTCCGTGCCGGTTGATAAGCCCCTACCTCCGGCTGGAGGGCTGGAAAATATCAAGCCGCGCGAGAAACTCGACGCGATGCGACGCTAAATGCATTTCCAACAATTTTCGTTACGAAAGTGTCCGGCAGCCGTCAAATTACTGGTGGGATGATCGACGGCCGCGAGCGATCTCGTCCCGCGATTATTAATAAAAACGAGAGCTGCCTCAACAGAGACGCGAGCGCTACTCCGGATTCTTTTTTTTTTTCATACGTATCTATTCTTTTTTTTCTATCAAATTTTGACAGGGAGTTCAAGGAGGAAATACACTGGCGTGTTGCGTCGGAAATCACTTTATATCTGACTTGAAAAATTCGCGGTTTTTTCTTCGTGTTAATGAATTAAGCGACGGAGTTTTATTCGATCGAAAATCTGGTTATTAATATAAAAGCCGCTGTCTCGCGCGCATAAAGAGCGTCTAGTTTAAGCGATAGCAAGGGAAAAACGCTTTGTTATTGACACCATCGGAAATTATGTTTAAAATTATGTCCAAATGACGTGCAAAAACGTTACATCCAAATCACACGCTATAAATCCTACTTTAATTAATCTCTTGGTTCCTTCAGTCTCTTCTTCGTGTTAATAAATTATGCGATAGATTTTAATTCTATTAAAAATCTGGTAATTAATATAAAAGCGAGAATTATACCTCGTGCATTATAAGTAAAGTGTGTCGATTATTGCTTAAGCAAAGGAACCATCGGAAATTATTATTAAAATTAGGTTTAAATAATGCATAAAACAATTGCGCTCAAGCATACGCATCCTTTTTTAATTAAAAATCGTAATTGCTGATTAAGAACCGCTATTTGATTCTAGTTTAGTTCCTTTCTCTTATTTTTTTCCTTTCTTTAACGTTCAAAGATGAAAAATACGGTTATCGACGTCATCAAAAATTATCTCCCACGTAGAAAGGACAATCGTCTTCTCCTTAGACAAAAGCAAATCCGCGCCGAAATTATGCATCGGCGCGGCGGGGGAGAACTTTATCCGAATCTATGCTCGATTTGCGCTTCCACGTGCAATTTCCACGGCGCGGGCGAGACACGAGATTTATCGGGCCGCGGGCGGGCGCGGGCGTACGATATTAAGGCCGCGCATCCTGTACCTGGTGTCAAAAAATGAGGAGGCGACGTGAGAGAGGAGCGCGCCGATGCGCGGCGGCGTTTATCTGCGAACTCCGGCTCATCGCTTTCTCCGCCTTCATGCATCGATGTCCCTTATCATCCCGTGTCCCGCATCGTGCATTACGCGAGCGCTCTCTTCCCTACCTCTCCCACTCTCCTTTCTCTCTTTCTCTTTCTCTCTCCTTCTCTCTCTCCCTCTCTCTCTCGCTTGATTGATACGCAAAGTTGACAAAGTATGCGAGGCGGAGGCGCGGCGCGCTTGCCTAACGTCGCGCGGCGTGCCGCGTAGTAAAGGGGTAATGGCCCGGCAACGGCGGTATCTCCGCGTCGTTGTGTACCTTCGACACGTCGCGTCGGCGTCGGCATCGCCGCTTCCGTATCTTTTTCCGAAGCACCGGCGAATAGATGAATAGATAGCCCGGTATATTTCACATCCTCGAGCCCCCCCCCCCCCCCCCCCGCTCTTCCTCCAGGAGTCTAGGTTTCTCCTTGCGAGTCCGCGATATCTATTCGCGCTCCACGTTCAGCGCCCCGGATGTGAACCGCTTGGTTCATCAATCCTTAGACACACGGCACGTACATATCGCTGCGACGAGTCAGTTATCACGTCAATCCACCGCTAGGATAACTTCGCGACACCCTGTAGCGACAGCCCCGGAATCTCGATTATTCAAGTATCCGCGGACGTTGTTGTACTCGTTCATCTAGATAGACGAGTACAACCTCGACGATCCTGCACCGCGCGAAGGGAACGAAGGGGAGTTGCCACCGTACTTGATACACTTGATATACCCTTCCCTTCTCTCTCTCTCTCTCTCTCTCTCCCTCCTTCCCGCCCGTATCCGAAAGTTTCTGGGTCTCCACGATGACGAGGTATATTCGTGGGGGGGTTGGTTGTCTGGTTGCCGGCTGGTGCACGGGGGGCGGTGTGTTGGTAGGGCTTATCGCGAAGCGCACGCGGTCGCCACCGCCAGTCACCAGCCGCGGAATTCCGAGGAATTCCGTGGGGGAGGGACGGAGAGAAGAGGATATGCCGCGGCGGGAGGGGGATGTATATCGTCGTTCGGTGGTGCCAGTTTTCTGATCGCGATGGATTTCTTTCCCGGTGGGAACCGAGCATCGCACCGGCCTCGATAGCGCCGAGGGGGGATGAAATAAATTTTACTCCACCCCCTCTCCCTGACGTAACCCCGCGACGATCGCGACTGTCCCGTTCGTTGCTGCAACGCGTCGGGTAATTCGAGCTTCCGGCAAACGTCGGTCTTGCGATAGAATTTTCGCGCAATATTTCCCCTCCTTATTAAATTCCCGCTTTAATTAACATCCAATTCCTGCATTTAATTAAATAAACATGGAGAAAAATATGTAAATTTTGTATAACGATTGAAGCAAAATTAAATAAAATTGCGCGCAAAAAATTTTGTTGAAATCCTTATATACAAGTTTATATATGTGACTATCGAAATTTAAAAAAATATATGGATATATTAAATTATATTTCTATATACATATAACATGAAAAATATAGAGCTAAAAATAATCATACTGGATTAATATTGCCCTCGCAGAAAAGATTTCTGATAACGAGACAAAAAAATTCTTGATATACTTAATCTCATCACAACCTGAAGCAGTATAAAAATAAAATACAACAATAGGTATTAAGATTAAATCAATAATTCCTATTCCCCTCTGTCGAATAAAATAAGATTCACTAAATATCTTGAGACAAGAGTAACATATATTTTAAGCTTATATATATATTCTTGCGTTTAGACTAAATCTTCACGCGATGTTAGCGCCACAATATTTAGCGCGATGTGTGCTACCGTCTTTTGTCGACGCCAATAACGTGATATAGGGTAAACTTGGGTAAGATGGCCATAGAAGAAAGATGGCCAACTTATGTTCTTTCAATCTAGCTCACCATGAAACATCGAATGAACATGGGTTAGCCATCTTTCCTGTATAGCCATCTTACCCGAGTTTACCCTACTATTAACGAGAACAAAGCGTAAGTGTTTACATCGTAGTCGTGGACATAAAGTAAAGCAGAGTAAAACATAAGTCATGAAAGGCTACTGTATATACAATACCTTTTACGTCTTACATTTTTCTTTGCCTTAATTAATATCTATACAACAGACGTCTCGTTCTCTGTTATCAGCCATACGCGATGACAGAGATTTCCTTCAGATCCGTCTATTGTTGAATCAAGAATGTTATGAGATTGTCACAAATCGCTATCTAAAGCTTTCTGATAAAATTAGGAGGATAGCATAGATTATTTTATTCTAGATTTAAGAATTCAAAATTAAAATATTCTTTTTTCAATACTAAATATGATTATCGTTATATCGACCCTATTTTATGATAGATTGAAGAATAATAGTATTGTATCCAGAAATCTTTTCTGTGGGTACGATGTTACGATATCTAGAAATAATCTACATCGCTTCGCCTGATTATAAGTCGTTATCGATGAAGACAAAGATGTCAAGAAGCTAATCATCACGGGTGTATTTGTAATCGGGACACGTAATTGAATGATTTTCTCGACTCGACGATTCTTTCGAAAAACACAACGCCGATTTCGCGGTTCACAGGAATGTTGGCTGTAATGGGCCGGCATTTGCCGGACAATAATAATCAGTATATATCGCGTAAGTTACGATGACTAAGGCCTCATGACATATGCACCAGCAAGGACCTCGTGCACAGGGTGTCCCGGAATTCGCTCCAAGACCGCGGTGAAATTCGCGTTCCGATAAAAATGTAGAGATAAAGAATGTCCATGAAACATAAAAAATAATCGAAGATGCATTCAATCGAGGCTTCCGGGATTCGGATAGATAAGATAAATTTGTTTTTCAGACACATGTTTGAACGAAAAACATTCTAATCCTCGGCGATTCTTAATTTAAACGTCGAGTATCGAGACATTTCATTTTTATGTTAAAAGGAGTATTTAATTTGCAGGGGTACTGACTGTATAAATACTCTGTATAACAAAATAATTCGATGTAATTTCATCTAATTATACAATAATTTAATTAGGATCATCTAAATTGCTCGCCTGATGATATTATCGCCAAAAGCTCGAAGTATGATTCCCCAAAAACCAATCGAAATCGATCTTCGAACAAAGAAACCAACAATAATTCTGGCATATCTCGTACGCACACACATACACACGTGGTCCCGTGATCGCGCGTCCCGGATCGATCCCGTGCGGTGGTTCGCAGTGAATTTTCAGGGCGTTTCAGCTCGTCCCGCCCGACGCAGAGGTCGAGGGACGGTGGGGAGGAAAAGAGGAGAGGGCGGCCTGGGGCTGCATCGAGATCGGGACGCGATGTACACCAGGTGTATCGGGAGGGCCGGGACCGCGAAGAAGAGTGCTCGGTGCGGTTCGCCGCGATGCAATGCAGATACGAGGCTGCATGCACAGTTCGCCCCCCCCCCATCTCTACCCATCACCCCTCGTGCCACCCTCGCTCTCCTCTCGCAATACGATGAGACATGCGTCTGTCGTGTTCAAAGTTATTGTCTTAGTAAATATAAGTGCCACAGCGCGCAAGAGGCTAATTTTCTGATCAATCGATCGTTGATTTTTGCGTTTGCAAAAATGTAAGCGTAACACAAGTAAAAACGTAACAGTTATAAAAGATATTATGAATAAGATGTCTGTGTTTTTAACAAATAATATTTCTTTCTATTCTCTGTTATTTAACTGAAAATGAAAATCTCTGTAAATTTAATGAAAGAATAAAATCACTTTTCGTCATTCTTAAGCAAAAACTTGAACTTTAGTTCAGAAACTTGAAATCTTATGAAGAAATAGTTATTTTTATTTATAAATTTTCATAAATAAAATACGGTTACAATTCCATAAACTATCAGTTCCAAATTCGTCAAAGATATGTTTCAAAATTTTACACAATTACATCGAACAAAAGAAATAAAGAAACTATATGTGGATTCTTGTAACGGTTGATGTCGCACGGCCCGATCACGCGTGGGCATCGTGCACGAATTGTCGAACCGAGAGGGGATCGCCGAATCCGCGGTATCCGAGACCGCGGCGAAGTCAGTCGCTCTAACAACCGCCAATCTAGTAGATTAAGTAGATCGATCGCTCTGAGTTCGCCCCGTCACCAACTCTTATCTATTTTATTTTATTTATTACATGTATACTATAACGAAACGTGGAGTGCCTCTGAGAAAGGTTGACGTCCAAAACGCATGAACAATACAAACGATTATTATAATTGACAAGTGCCCGCCGTTTGTGGTACGCGCGACCGGTGCGCATCGTGCTCACGTTGTACTCCTATCATTTAAATAAATTTGTTATCAGCATTTTGCATTGTACGTTCATTGGTACAACAGAAACATTGCAGAATATTATCACTTATTGCTTACTTAAAATATATTTTACTTTATATTTTATGCATTTTTCCTAAATAATGACGTCTTTCTCGTTCGCATTGGCATACGTTACATTATCTACCCGAGTAAATCCCCTCTCTGTATCTTCTGGTCCCCTTTCAAGCACAGTCCGTTCCCTCATCGCTCTCTCTCTCTCTCTCTCCTTTATCCCTCTCGATCCTTTCGCCTTTCTCATACGATTCACTCCGTCTTGCCCCGGCCATTTTACCTCCTCCTGCCCTTCTCGCTGCCGCGGCCCTAACCCCCTCCCGGGCCTCCATCGCCGGTACGCGGCGGATGGGAACCCGAGATGCCCTCTTACAGATACAAATGGGTACCTATGCCAACGGCGTAACCTGTTATTATACATTCCCCTATACAAACAACGTGTTAATCGGGCCCCACACCCTACGTGCGCCGCGTACGGGGGGCCGGGCCCCCCCGTTTCTCCCTCCAGCTCCGCGCGGCAAGTGCGGAGAGGATATCCGATACGCACGCCCCGTGGAAACCCGATTTATCGATCGTTTATTCGCCGCGAGCCTTTCTCCGGATCGTAGCGCTAAATTGGAATGCGCCAACCCCCGGATGGGGCCCCATTTTCGTGCAAATCGTCCTTTTCAAGCGTCATTTTTTTTATAAGGGATCGTGCGAGAGATATCGCTCGGCGAGTCGACAAGTCAATTTGTTTTGACCCTCGCAGTTTTCATTTTATTTTATTATTTTTTTGTTTTATTTTTGGCATATTTTTCATTTCATCTTATTGTATTATTATTGTTATTTTGAATTTAGTTTATGTAAAATTGTAAAAGATTGTGTTTGTATCTTTCTCACTTTTTTCCAATAAAGATGAGAATAAATTAGGTAGATTTTATTTATTTCCTAAATTTTATAAAAAAGTATGTAAATTTTTAATGTATATTCATATCAAGTGTAAAATATTTATATTCCTGAGTGGAGAAGATCACAAGACCCAACTTTAGCGATGAAATATGCATGCATATGTTAGGTATATGTAATATGTTATATTATGCATATATAATATGAGTGCAATACACCCCACAATAAAATTTATATAATAATGCATAATAATATTACATAATAAGAATAGATAATATAATTTTACATAATACGAACAATAATATAATAAATAATGTAACGATCTAATATTACAGCCTCAAAAATGAACGATGGGACCAATTCGATAGCGCGGCCTCAAAAAATCCATCGGATGGTTTCTCTCCCGCTCTCTCCTTATCGGTGCTGTCCGGGCGACGCGGCCGATCGGAAGGATCGTAACCGGCGGGACCTCGCGAGAAGAGGAGATCGCGCGCGTTCCGTTCCGTTCCTGAGGAGGCCTGCGATGATTTGTTTAACTCGGATCGCCCTCGATGCGATGCGCGCGCGAACCCGCCCATGCGATGCGATACAGCGTACCCGGGGTCAGCAACGAACCCTGACCCCCTGGCTAATTGTTGTTGGCTCTAGATCGCTGATACGCGGGCCCGCGAGAGATCCTCTAGCTCTCTCTCTCTCTCTCTCTCTCTCTCTCTCTCTCTCTCTCTCTCTCTCTCTCTCTCTCTCTCTCTCTCTCTCTCTCTCTCTCTCTCTCCCTCTCTCTCTCTCTCTCTCTCTCTCTCTCTCTCTCTCTCTCTCTCTCTCTCTCTCTCTCTCTCTCTCTCTCTCTCTCTCTCTCTCTCTCTCTCGCCCTCTCTTCCTCTCGCGGGTATCGGCGGGACAGGATCGTTGCCTCGCAGGAATTTAATGTGAAATATCAATTACGTCATAGCGAGTCTTCGACCGTTCCCTTCAGTTCGATTATATTTCTATATTTCTAATTCTCTTTCCTCCTCTTTATGTGTCTGATTATAGACTCGTTATATTATTGCGGATTTATTATGTACTAGAAATAAGTTATTAATTAAATGCGATTTGCGATTGTGGCGCTGCTCAAGAATTGTTTTTATTACGAATCTTCTCGAACAGATTTATGTCACTTAAGCTCGCTCTTAATTGATTATTTATGCTACATTTAATCGACCATTTTCTTTCGTCTCTTGTCGTCCGCAGTTGAGGGAGTTCAATTTCCCGATAAGATTCTTAATTGAAGATAATTATTCCCTTTAATTATTGAGTTAAATTGATTAATACTAGATAAAGGAAACTCTTTAATGACAATTGAATATTCTCAGTTTCAGATGTTACTACTCACGGAGAGACTTTTTATAGGTAAAAAAAGTGGTTGTTTCACACACAATACCGGCAGCATAACATTTAACATCAAAAGTTTTTAATTGTTATCTGTAAAAATAATTCTTAATTCAGTGTACTGCGTTTATTGTAAAAATTATAGATATAATCCGATATAATTTTGCCTATTAAAATCAGCAGCATCTTATCTTGCAAAAAATTACAAAATTCAACAAAAAATTAAATTATTTTTCGAGTCCTTAACCACAATAATTAAGTAATTAAATTAATTGATAAAAATCATAAATAATTTCTCTTGCCATATTAAAGTGTAAATGTCTAATCACTTAACATTAAAATATAAATATTTAACTATTAATTAATCAATATTCCATTTTTGGCAAATTACAAATTCCAATTTATGACCAGAAATAAACCTCTTTTTCACTCTTTCTCTCGACAATACGGTATTACAATGTTATTTCATTTTACCGGATGATTGTGCCCTCTCTCGAAATCCCTTTCTCCCTCTTTTCGATCCTCCCCTCGATTTATGTATCATGCGATTTCTCGATCTATATATCATTACCAACAAAGCACTCTCCGTACTGACATACGAGATCGAGGCGCGAACCACGAATCGCGAGTAGATCACGATCGCGCGATCCGACAAGGGGGACCCGCAAAAGGGGGCCTTAGAGAGAGAGAGAGAGAGAGAGCGCGAGACGGAGAGGGAGAGGAGGAAACGCGCGGACGGATAAAAATGGATGGAAAGGAGACAGCCATGGCGGCAGCCATGGATCCGCCGGGGTATCTCGCGCGACCGAAGAGGGACTTATCTGCGGCGGGCCCCCGCCGGGCCCCCCCGGGCCCGCTGCCGCGCGGTCGTTTCTGATATTAAAAATCCACCACCGGTAGATAGTCGCGCGCTCTCGGCTATCGGATAGCCGCGCGCACAGCGTTCTCGAAGGAATTCTCATTAAAAATAGCTATCTCTATCTGCGAGAGGGGCCTGTGCGCTCGCAACGGCGCAGCGCGCGGGGCCCGGATTCTGTCTTCGTCGGGTCCGCGCGTGCAGGCCATAAGTCCATCTCGCTTGTCCGACCAACGACGAAGAGAACGAGAGAAAGAGAAAGAGAAAAAGAGAGAGAGAGAGAGAGAGAGAGAGAGAGAAAGAGAAAGAGAAAAAGAGAGAGAGAGAGAGAGAGAGCTGGTCGAGAGCATAAAAAGCACGGTTTCTCAGGCAGATACGGGATCTTATCTACAGCAGAGCCGCGGCGAATGTTTGGCTCCATTCGTTCTATCGGCTGGCCTTATCGGTCCCTTCCCTCTCTTCCCCGTCGTTTTTTCTCGTTTTTTCCCCGGACCCGACCTTTTTTTCTCTTGTCCTTCTTTTACCTCGTAGTCGGCCGAGCGAACAAGACGCGCGCAGTTTCTTCTTCCTGCCGGATTAACGCGCGTAACAAGATATCCAATGCGATTTGCCTTTACGAAACATCGCGATGATTTTTGTAACGGGAGTTCCAATAACACTCGTCGCAGTCCAAGATGTCAGGGAAAAACGGGATTCCCCGAATCCATGTTTCGGATTGATCAGTTAACGATTATATCTCATACGTGATTTTCTCCTTACAGATTTTAATATTTATTTTAATATCATAATTAACATTTTAATTAATATTTTAATATAAGTCGTCTTCGTTTTAGTATTACTTTATACTGATTACGTGCGAGATAAAATAGCTCTACACATGCTGATAGCGAATATTAATGAGAATAATTTTTTTGGAATATGTAAATTTTATATTATTTTGTATTAACATAATAATATATTTTTTGTATTAATAATGTATCACACATACATACAATTTACATATGTCAATATTGGCGAGTATTGGCTCATACATGTGCGAAAAGATGTCCGAAAGATTTAATTGGATTGTAAAAGACCCAAATATGGTCGGCAAGTGTTCGACTTGATGAAAACGGACATGCACACACACACACACACACACCCATACCCACACCAACATACACACACACACACACACACACACACACACACACACACACACACACACACACACACACACACACACACACACACACGCACGCACGCACGCACGCACACACGCACGCACACACGCACGCACGCACGCACGCACGCACGCACGCGTGTTTCTTCTACCCATCAGCGTGCGAAAGATAATTGGTCTGTTTTTATATCGATCGACAGTTCGCGCTCGTCGATCAGTGACGGTCGAATTCATTTTGGAGCGATCGGCGGCGCGATTCCGTCCGAGCGGAACGGAAGGAAAGAGAGCGGAAGAGAAAAGGAAGCAAACTTTCCGAGAGAGAGAGAGAGAAAAGAATAAAAAGAAAAGAGCAGGGAGGGGGAAGAAGCACAGGGGGTTTCACGAAAGTCGAGAGAGCGAAATAACCGATAAGGGATAAAGGGTGGGAGGAAACGGGCGGGTTAACCAACAAGCAAATTAACACGTGGGAGGGTCCGATCGGCAAATGAGATAATTGTGCAACGAGGGGCTCCTCGGGGGCTCTCCTTCCTCTCTTCCTCCTTCCCTCCCTCCCTCTCTCTCTCTGCTTCCTTCGTCCTTCGAGCCCTTACGAGGCTCACGAGAAGGTGAGATCGGCAGAGGCGTGTTACCGATGGACGTATGTATCCATCGATGGATCGATCGGACGAGAGATCTTCACCTCACCGTATCCCATACCTCCTCGCGCGCCACCCCGCGCTGTGCACACGGCCCTTCCTCCTCGTTCTCTGTGCCTCGCCATCGAGATTACACGGGGGGCAGGGGAGGGGGACAGGAGTACCGAGAGATCGCCGAGGGCTCTCGCTCCCCTCTCTCTCTCTCTCTTTCTTTCTATCGCGATAGGTTTACTCGTAGTCTCTCGTTTGTATCTTTATTTATGAAATCGCGGGAGGGAGCGATGTGGAGAGAACAGGACGGACGGAGATTGAGAGCCCCCGCGATCCCTGTCGGGCCTGTGGAATTAATTAAGACGTCCGGGATCATGCGAGAGTGAGCTCCTCGCTCGCGCGATTTCGCAGGCAGGATAGTCTCCCGCGATACCTGCTTCGCGATAACGGAAGGGTCATTGGTAGCAATCTGACAATAAGAAGATAAACATTGGGAATAAGCAGCTAGTACGAATAACTGCTACCAAAAATTTCCCATTAGATCTTTCAATACTTAAAAAGATATCGGAAAAGGCAATTTTCAAAAATAATCTTAGAGATTTAATATGTGAAGCATATAATTGGAAAGTCTCTGCTGTTGTAACTTTTATAAAATGAGATTACTCAAAAAGACAACTTAATCGTTCGTACCTTGTCTCTAAGTTTCTTCAAAAGATAATTAAAATTAATGAGCAGATATACGGAAAAAAGTGATGTATTAACAGCATTAGATCTAATTGGAAATAATCTTGTTAATTCTATAACAATATATTAATCAAATAAATACATTTTATTAAAAGAAGAACATGGCGTATTGAATTAACAAGATTATTTTCAGATTAATGCTGTTAATATATCATTATTTTCTGCACATGAATGCATAAAGAACGGTCAACGAAAAATCGAGAAATCAGAAATATCTTCGACAATAAGACATCGTAATAATAAGACCAACCATTGCTGTCAAGAATGCCTTCATTGTTAGAGGTTCTAGACGTTTCTCTCCGCCTTATTAATCCGTTTGCATCGAGTTTGCCTTGCAGGCGATCGATAATCGCGAGCGAAAGCAAAGTCCATCCAGAAAGAGAGAGAGAGAGAGAGAGAGAGAGAGAGAGAGAGAGAGAGAGAGAGAGAGAGAGAGAGAGAGAGAGAGAGAGAGAGAGAGAGAGAGAGAGAGAGAGAGAGAGAGAGAGAGAGAGAGAGAGAGAGAGAGAGAGAGAGAGAGAGAGAGAGAGAGAGAAAAGGGAAGGGTGAAGAAGGGAGAGAAAGAACAGGGTATATCGATCATTGCGATCGGAGATCTTTCGATCGATGATCGATCGATGTGCGATCGCGATCTACGACCGTATCTACTCTTCCCGCTAATCATCGTCTGGACAATTTATCTGGACAACGGAAACGTTCTGGCGATGCTATCGCTGTACTCGATAAGGTCGCTAATCGCATCGCGTTCGATTACGATCTGTAGATCTGTGTTATAGATCGCGTCGCACTTTTTCACGAACGAATACAACTCGAGAGAGACGCGAGTTTTTGCCTCTTAATCGACTAATCGCATTAAGAGCGATGACTCATGCGAAGTTTCAATATCAAGGTAGGATGCTGAGTTTAAGTAAGATGATCTTTAATAAGATATCTTAATAGAAGCGATTTAATTAAAGAAAGGAATGTAATACCTGTTAATAGAGAGAAATTAAAACAAATTAACAGGGTTAATAGGACTCAATTAACAGGCTTCGAAGATGTAACAAGAAAAAAATACGCCGCTTAGCAAATGATCATATCAAAAGAGATAATTACAAAAAGAGATCATTCTAAAAATTGTCATAATATCCAACCTTCGCCGATTTAATATAGAAGTTTTTAACACGAGATTTTAGCAGATTATTTTAGCTCATAATTTATCAAAAAATAATTGTAATATAAAATTATTGCTAATTTAAATTATCTCATACAGAATTTAATTTTAGTCCGTAATTTATTTATATAATACGAAACGTTCATTAATATTTAATACAGAATTACGAATTTTTAATCTATGATTGATTAATTATAAAATTCTCACCAAGAAAAAATTGTGTGCCCATAAAATCGAATTTATCCTTCATTAAGATTTCGCGCGTCGACCACGAGACATCCTGTACGAGATAGCCCGTCTAAGAATTTATCCCCCTATATCCTAATACGATACGAAAATTTCTTCGTCAGCGGTCGACTCATCGGGGAAAGGATCGTCGGGCGAAATTCGGAGAACAAAGCACGCGGTAAAAAAAAGCTGAAGAGAGGCGACAGAGGTGGTGAGGGGCGGTCCGGAGGGACGGGAGAGAGAGAGGAAGTGACGTCACGCGAAAGTAACGAGCCTCGGTTAGCCGCGATAAGGCGTTCTAATCGCGCGATCTTAATGAACTCCTCCCATTAGCGCTCTGCGAGACCGCGACGGGCTGCGACTCGCACTCATCGAAACTCTTTCTCTTCTACTTCTCTCCTAGAGAGAGACAAAGTGAGAGAGAGAGAGAGAGAGAGAGAGGGGGGGGGAAGAAAAAAGCAGAAGGAAATTTCAACAAAATTTTAAAAATATCATAAAAATATTATGTATTCCACATACCTATCTTTCACATAATTTATTTCGACGAGCCAATTTTTTTTATTATGTGGTATGAGATACGCCTTTCTATTTAACAGAATTAATACTGATATTTTCAGAGCCTGGTATTTAACAGTGAGATTTTCTATAGTATCATCCTTACTCGGAGATATAGAAAAAGTATAATGTATAATTAATCCCTGATTATACCATTGCATTTAGTAATATAATTATTATTACTTATTAATAATTGAAGATTATTATGTCGACACATACACACATAATTTATGATATGTAAATTACATACAATATTAATTATATGTAATATGTATAATTTACATTATATTTTACGAATATTATAATAAAATAGTCCTTCCTTCAAAAGAAAATTACGCTACAATAATCACGTCAGAGCTTGATCATACGTCAGTATGATTTCAAGGCACAATAACTTTCATCCGGAAGGGGCCAAAGAATTATATAAGAATATTTCAAGAAAGCTACTTACTCGACAAGGAGAGAGCAGTTTCGGCCCGCAGCTGACTCGCCCTACGTTGACGCCACAACTGTATAATGCTCATGATCCGCGCGGCAGGGAACGAATTCTCAAACTGGGAAGACACTTAGCGTTCCCGCACTCGTCACGTTTCTCAACATAATCCGTAAATCATTCCTCATCAAGGCACAAATAGCAAAGCGAGTTCTTTCACAGAGATTCAATCGCGGTGCAAAAGCAGCATGTGTGTAAACACGAGTACGCGCATCAAAGTATCTCGAGCAAAAGTTTCGGGCACCCACACATAATTCTCACCGCAAATGTTTCGAGGAGTTCTCGCTCTTTTAAACGTAATATATATACAGTTATTAGTTCCTCTATTACCAAAGTTTTCCATAATTTTAATAATAAAATACAATCTTTCTTGAAAAACATAATTCACAAATAAGCTCATAAAATAATCCGCATCGAAATAAACTTCTGTAGATTTTCAAATAAACTTGCTGCAAAAAAACATAAATTAAAAATTTTGTTTCTGTCCGAAAGTTCTCGATCTACGGTCCCTTTCATTTTAATTCGTAGACGCGGGAATCGCTCGCGCGAGTCGCAAACTCGCAAATCGATCGCGAATCTCTACTTTTCCTAGTTAACAGGATAAAAAACGTTTTTGCAGGCTGGTCGAATCACAGACGAGATCGACCAACCAAATTGCCGGTCGCGGAAATCGATCGTGGAACGAGCGACGGAATGTTCGCGCTCTTGGGACACGACACGCACGTCACGAATCTCACCGATCGATATATCGTTAAACGTTTGACGCGTATCGCGACTCGTGAACAATCAGCTCGAAGAAGAAAACCTCCGAGTCCCGCGCGCGCCTCACGTTCCATTAAAATATATTCCATATATCGCAGGGTCACGAGCGCGAGCTCGAGCGCGAGCTCGAGCGCGAGGATACCAGGCGGATTATCCGCTCCTCCCCCTCGCTCTTCATACACGAGAGAGCAGAGATCTTATCGCGCGCACGTTGCCCGATAAGGCGCGCCGGCGTACCCTTATCGATCGTCATCTTATCGATCGCACACACGCACGTTTACGCGCCGCATCTACGAGACGTGAAACACTGCATCGATTCTACGCGACTACAATTAAGAAATTTATCCCGCGCGCGCGTATAATCTCGAGATTAAAAAATCTGACACGTTAAAAAAAAATCTTTAAGTGCGGACAAAAGTATGAATATAAAATTATAAAGAACAGAATTTCTTCCAAAAGAATAACGAATTTTAAGAGGCAAACAGAAGTATAAATATAAAAATACAGAACACACGTAAAGGTATAAAAACATAAAAAATATAATAGAGAGAGACAGAAAGAGAAATAAAATAAGAAAAATATATAATAGTAATATACAAAAGTGTATAAATCTAAACACGTAAAAATGTAACTGTTTTAAAAACCGGCTCTGCGTCAGGATGAAACTGGAAGTTGAAAGTAACGAATGTGTGTAAGAAACTTTCCGATTAATATATCCAGTATGTTTCTTTTTCACGAGGAATGGCGAATAGTTTTGTTGTCTCCGCTTCGCCGTGCGTTTTTTGACGGATTAATTATAACTTGCTTACAAGTGCAAGAGAACCCTCCTACATGCGCAAGTTTTAATTGACGCGTGCGGTTCAAGCGGTTTCGCCGCTCTTAATTATGCGATTTTACGTACACGCGTATGAGTTGTTAATATACTTTATTTCATTTCAGAATTCCCTCCTCTATCTCACGAGTCCCTCATTCCGCGACGCAATTCAAATATGTGTGTGTATATACTCCTCGTAAAAATTATCTTACAGGCATCACGAATAATATAATAACAAAAACATTGTCAAGTTATAAAATAAAATGTAATGTTATCTGTTAACGTTATATCAGCGTCGACCCTTGCAACACGTTATTTACATTTAAGTAACATTATCTATGTTAGATTTTCAACTTATTAAAAGTCTTTCATTAAATAAAGATATTTGATATATTTAATATAAAAAAATACCTATAGATTAAGATTAATATCTTAGATATAGATATAGATTAATATCTTTATAGATTATAGATTAATATCTTAGATTAAAGTTCAAGTTATTGGAGATTGTGATATTTGACGCATTTAATGTATTGAAAATCTTTAAAGATTTTAAATGTTCTGTAAAATTATGAATCTATTACTTTTATAATTGAAAATGCATTCGTCACTCAAACAAGATGTTTATTAAAATACCTGAAAGTTTTGTGTAAATTTTATTTTTCAAGCTGTAGAACGATAAAAATACTTTCTTCTCCAATCGTCACCTTTATCGCCACAAAATTATATTTTTCCTCATCCACAATGGAATTTCACAAAATTTTACGACTTTTAACTCTCGGATATCATCATTCCGGAGTTTATCGTACTGACAGGTTTTCACTATCGGAACGATCACATGTAAAATAACAAACACATATAAAATACAGAAACAAAATATTTAGCACTCAAAAAATCCACACAGATTTCACGTCGTCGCGCGTCGTTTCGCTCTTCGTTCAACTCTTGTTTTTATACCGCGCACTTTCGTCTTTTTTAATTTTTCTGCTTTACTTTTCACATCGTAATTTCGTGGCTTTTCTAATACCGGTTTTCTAGCGAAACATTTAGAGACCACGACGAGATGCTCGCTCTTGCGGTGCAAGCACTATCACTGGTTTCCCAGCGGCCCAGGGACCCATGGCTACCTGTTATCATTCTCCTCCTCCTCTTCGCACTCTCGCTCGCTCTCTGTCTCTGTCTCTCTTTCTCTCTCTTCACCTTTCCCTCCATCTTTCCCTTCTGCCGTCGCTTTTCTCGCTCCGTGTCACTGCCGATCCTTCTTTCCGTTCTTTGCATTCTGTTACCGCACGATAAGTACCAAGTAAACATTCGACAGTCGTTCTTGTCTCTTTCTCTCGCTCTCTCGCGCCCTCGCCCTATTTTCTTCTCCTCGCTTCACTTCGTCTTCTTCTTCATTGTTGACCCACCGGGTACACACACCGGAAGACAGCAATTCCGGGGCTCGCGCTCTCATGAAGGAGGAGAAACTCGGTGATTCATCAATTATTCCCGAGAATAATCGCTGACATCAGTATCAAGTCATTTCACGACTCGCGCGAATCGCACGCGATCGCTTTCTTCGAAAGATCAAAGATGAAATAATGAGAATTTTATCAATTTGTTTCCTCGCAATGTTATTTTTTTCTTGCCGAGCTAAAATCCTGATAACACGCTTTAAATATACAAAATATCAATACTCTCTTAGATGCAATACAAACAATTAAAGAATGTAGGCTTTGGTTACTGCCCGAGTAAAATAATTTTCGCCTTTTTTATCATCTCGAGTTAGACGCAGCAAAAACTAAGAATAATTCTTGTAAAATAAGTCAATTCTGTTTACTATATTTATCTTCTTCATGAATATTCTGAAAGATTGACTCGGCTGAATTCGGCTGCTCCTCGGACCTTGGCGAGACCGCGATATCACGTTAGTTTTCCGGCGGTGGAAGCGGCACCCCTGTCGCCGCGCGCTCCCCTCTCGGTGCCAGGCTCGAACTTCGCTGATAACGCGCGACGATAACGGATAACGATAACCGCCGCGCAGCTCGCGATACTCCCGTAGCAATGCGCGCGCGCGCGCGCACTCGGCTCTCCATGAGTAATGGAGCGATAACGATAAGGCCAAGGCGTGAGACACGTAGGGAACCGTTTATATCTAGTAAGCGTGCTCTTTGTCTCCGCACGTCGATGCAGTATCGCGCGCCGCGAACGTTTTCTGCTCTTTTTTTTCCTTTCTTTCTTTCGTTTCTCCTTGTCTTTCTCTTTCCTGCCTCCGTTCATGTCGAGACGATACCGTTTCCGCGCTTAACTCAGGCTTTGATCTGCGATCTCGGAACTTGGAAGAACCAATATACGCGTTCGAGAGATATAAAATAAGTATATTACACATAGAGCACATAAGGATTTCTGCAACAATAATGTATTTATCATGCGCACGTCCTATTTCGATTTTTCTTTCGTCAGCTGGTGTCTGTGCTAATTCTCAACTACCTCACGTAACGCGATCTCAATCCTGATAGTCTACGCGGTAAGATTATTGTTCTATGTACAGAACGGAGAGTTTCTTTGGATGCTGATTAATTGTACCGCACGTATTTTATCGCGTTTACCGCCTCGCGCGTCGCGCGCTCGTTATTTTAAGTCCGCCTATTATTTCGTAACGCATTATTGTTTATGTTCCTCCCGGCGGAAAATGCGCGAGGTGCAACGGCCGACGCCGCGCCGGCACACAACGGGACGCAGCAGCAGCGTACAACGCAACGTACAACAACGCGGCTTGACTTTATTCGCACCGGGTAGAGACGAGAGAGAGCGAGTTCAGTTGGTTCGATAAAAGCAGCGACGCGGCGCGACGGCGGCGCGCTCGAATTGAGGTACGATGACGGAAACGAGTGCTGACAGTGCCATAAATATTCACACGTCGTTAACTACTGAACTCCGGCGACGCCGACGTTGCGTGCGTTACGAATGCAAAAGTAACACGTGCATTTGTATATAATCCACTCGAACATTAATGCATCCATTCTTGCGGGCGGCTTTTCTTTCCGAGGGAAAGGCACAACCGCGGACAGCTTGTAGGCCACCTGTGTAGTCTTAAGAAATGTGGCGTGGAAATAGCCGTTTACGAGTTTCCGAGATCGACAAGAAAAATGTGTCTTTATGCATCAACTGAAGTGTGAAAATGAATAATAATTGTACTAATATTTCCAAAATAATATAAATCTGTCAAATCGCATAAACGTATCTATATTAACAAAATTTATCAATATTATTTATATACATATTATACCTACATATTACACATTTATTTATAATTATATTATATTACGTTGAATATGTATATTCAACGTAATACTATAATATAATTATGAAAACTGATATTAACGGTATAAATTAATAAATTAAATTACATTAACTGTAATAATGACGATAATGACGCTGGTTGATTAATAATAATTGTTGATGTATATTTCTTTCCTTTCAAGATCCGCTCTGATACCCAAACATATAAATTAAAGTAAAAACTGAAGTTATGCATCTACGCGCAGTAGTATATTCTACATTAATTCAATATTCAATCTCAAGTATGACCTTGATGATAATCGACGATGGTAATTTGCGATGAAAATACATTTTTTTTTCTAGGTTCAGTGTGCAGTAGCCCGGGCAGCCTTAATTAAGCTTCGACTAATATACCTGTACGCTTTTACGCGCACATCCTAATTCCATAATTACATATCTAGAAGTACGTTTACTCTTCCTCTTCTACAATTCGTCGTCATAAACTTGCACCAAACTGTGTTACGTAAGAGCTCTCCGCAAAAATATATTTCTGATTTTTCCGCGGGGAACTTCGTTACTTGCATTTTCACGGATGGTTCTCTCAGGGCAGATATTAGTTACGGCTTATTGCACGCGCGCGTTTATCAGTCCGCGGTGCGCGGATTTTTCGCTCGCGAGGTTTCGCAAGCCGCGGCTACCGCCGCCGATTCACGCGCGTTTCAACGTACGTACAACGTTATTCGGCTGCGGTCACGCTTCTCTGAGGAACCGTTGCGAAACAACGTGCCCCGCCGTTATCGACGTTGCAATCGGTAATTACCTGCTAATAAATTATTCGCGTCAGCTTTACGCGATATTCGACGAGAGAGAGAAAGAGAGAACCAGTCGAACTTGTATTTTCTGCGTCGCCTATCAGATCCATCTATCCGTTATTCGATATCGATGTTGGGCGCGTATTAATACGCGCAGATTAACATCGGGATTCGCGCAAACGAGTTTTCGCGCGACAAGTCGCAAAGCGACCAGAAAGTCCGGTCCACCGACGTTCCGCCTCGAAGACGGGGAGCGAGGAGAAAGAAAGGACGGCGGGACACATGTCGTGACTCGAAGAAGAGCCGCGTTCGAATTAAAAAAAAAAAAAAGAAAGATTTGAATTAAACAGTGCAATTACGTCGCATAACTATTGGTAATTAATTCGTCGAGTGTCGCTGAAACGAGCGGCTGTTCGAATTAAGTCGTCTGTGAGACTACACAAAAAATATCGTAGCTGCGCCATTTAAATCATTGATGGCAGTCTATTAAAGCGGATACAGGCTCGCTCGATCGGAGGCGCTCGCGAGGAGAAAAACTCGATTCGACTGGGACTCGGAAGGCAAGGAAAATTCTTCCGCCGAATTTCTTCGCCCCCTCGCTCTCCCTTTCGCCCTCTCGCGCGGACTGTCAGCGGGTTGTTCTCGTTCGCGGGGTATATCGGAGTCGTTTATCCGGGCGAGGAGCGACCGACGGCGCGACGCCGATTACGCGGAATCCCCCGGAGACGCCGGGCGAGGAGAACGATCCCGTTGATACGCGCAGGGGATCAATAACCCTAAGTATGAACGGTTTCAATTAGGCTACACGCCACGAAATCATTGCGAGAAATCATCTCAATTGAAGCTGTTCCTTTGCAACTTAACTCTCTGTCAATTTATTTTAAGGATGCCTTCCGCAATTACGAAACAAGCAGGAAATTCCATTTTAATTCTATTTAATTCAGTTTTTTAATCACATTAAAGATCAAGGGATCTCCTTCCCACTTACGTAAATTAATAAGAAGAGAGAATTCTTTTCCTCCATTTGTAATATTCAATTCTTTCGATCGAGGCACCTTTTTCGCGACTGCAGATCGTTCCGCTTGTTTTCCGCGAATAACGTCAGACGACTAATTTAAATATCCCACTTTTCTTTACTTCGCGCAGCGATCAATTTCCTCGTAAAACGGAGTCGGTCAATCGGAGAGAGGACGCGTGCGATCTCTCGACGGGGCGACAGACAGGGCATGAAAAAGAGCGCGGGCGGAAACGACGACGGCGAGATTCCACGTAATCGCGAGGAGAGAACGTCAAGAGGACAGCCAGGATGGATCATCGCTGTAGTGTCGGTGACCGTTGGCCTCTTCGAGTACCTAATAGAGGGAAAGAAGAAGAGAGGCGAGTACGAGGTACGGCGAGGGGAGAGACAGACACGGAGAGGAGAAGAAGAGAGGAACTCCCTGGCGCCGTGTTATCTTATTCGTTAAGATCCTCCGGCAACGGCGGGGGAGAGAGAGCGGGGGAGGGGAAACGGATTCAACACACAGTGGTCTCACTGTCTCGTCCATTCTCCCCCTTTCTCTCTCTCGGGCGGCCTCTCTCCCTCTCGCTCCCTCGTTCGGGAACGCGAAGGTCCCGGGGGAGAAAATCCAGGAACGGCTCTTCGAGTCTAGACGACGCGAGCGATAGCTCGGTCCCTTCTCCCTCCCTTCCTCCCCCACCCCGCTCCCCGTTCTTTATCGGCCTCGTTCTCTCATCTGCCCGGGAAGATGGACGGATACCCGATTGATGCTCGGAAGCCCTACGCAGTGACCAGCACTGATTTTTTTAGAAACTGGAGGGAGGGCACGCGCTGGTCGGTCCACAGCGGATGCTGCGGTATCCCACGTGAAGGCGATCGCAGATACAGCCACTATACTCGATATATTTAGCGCTAAACGCAGTCATCCGACCTTGAATTTCATACGTTCTCAATAAAGTCTATTATCGCAGCTACGTTACACGATTTCAGCGAGTCTCTTGTCGCCGCGGGTTAGATACCGACAAAATTAAATTAACCGAGATACGAAAATTGTTAACATTTACACGTGTCAGATATCAAATGGATTGAGAACCGAGTGGCGTAACGCGCGGAGACCGGAGACCTTCGGCTCCCCAGGCCGCGCAGGAAAGTCGTGATGCGCGCCGTCTCGGGGAGGTTCGACGCGGACCTTACGACGAGACGCTGCTCAACCCCGGCGTATACGTTATCGGGAAAATAAATTATACGCACCGCGGCGGCGGTGGCGGCGGTGGCGGCGGTGGCGGCGCTACCGCGAGCTAGATACCGCCGCAATCGGCGGCGTATCTAAAAAGCTCGCGCCGCCGGAAGCTCTACTCTTCCTCCTGTCTCTTTCTCTCTCGCTCTCTCCCACAACCTTCCGTCCCGCTCTCCGACGCCGACGTCCGGAGTCGGTGTGGGTGCTGCGTGTATCTGTGTGTACGTGTGTGTGTGCGCGCACGTGTATATATCCACGTCGCGCGCAGATGCCGCAAAACCCCGAGCAGGAGTAGCGACGGCACCGAAGTCCTCCACCGATAGCCTGATGGTCATTTCTCATTTGTGTAATCTGCGCCACCCCTCGAGCCGAGCTTTCTCTATCTCCAACCTCCCCCCCTCTCGCCTCCCGCCTTCCTCCCCCTTTCGAGCCTTCTCTCGTCCGCGAGAGCCGCCGCTCTTGAGGGGGATATGCACCAGCCGGAGGTGGGAGGATAAGCGACCATTTGTTCCGCGGGGCGGTTTTTGACGAGGCGCCCTAATCGCGCTAACCCCCCCTCGTCCCCCTTCGTCGTTTCCTCCCTCCCCCGGCATCACCGGCTACCACCCCTGGCGGGCTAATCGTAATTGCAAGCGACGATAAAAAGTGTCCGCCGCTTTTTCACCGCCCGGGGAACGGGGCGAGTTGCCCCCCTCCCCGCCCTCCCCCTCGCGAAAGGACAACGACGAAGTGTAACGCGAGTGCATCGCGCGAGAGCCACCCGTCGCTCGGAAACAGTCGCGTAATTGTGGGCCGTGGGAAGGACGCGGAGGGGGAGTGATATTGCCGCGGGACCTTCAGGCTCTTCAACGTCAGGATGACCTGTTTTCGGGGGGTGTTCGCCCGGGAACAAATCTCGCTCGCGTTTATTAATGAGGATTTATGAGCGTCGGAGATTTTTATTAAAGGATTTAATCATTCTCACTAAAGAAATTTCACAATTTTGTTGTAGAATATGAATGGAGATTTCTTAGATGCGATTTCGTACCCCCATCGAAAAATTCTCGCGTTAATTTTTAATACTTAAAATGTGTGGAAATTTATTATTTAGTAAAATAGTAAAATAATTATTAAATTTATCATTTTTAAATAGAATTATTATAATCAATCGTCAAGATTTGGAATGTGCAAAATTGTCAACGATTAAAATAAACACGTCGATACTACGTTCTGTTTTCGTGGTAAAAACTATTACCCTATCCGAATCATATAGTTGTTATCAATCGTCGTTTTATCTCACGTTATGTCAACCGAGAGCGCGGTTTACGCGAATTTAAAAGGCGACCCGGACGAGTTCACTGTAGAATCGGGCAAAAAGCGGCACGCTAGATAATTCGTAAGAACATTTCCGGAAGTATTTATTACCCGTGGCGGAGGACGTGTCGGTTTTTGCGGGTCTGCGAGGATCCTTGGACCCGAAGACGGTGTAGCGTCACTTTGGAGGAGGACTTTGACAAATCGTCGATCACCCCTTGAGGGCTGCCGCTTCCTATCTCCGGGGCTTTTCATCCCTGACGGGCCGGACAATGGTCTCCGACAAAACTCAGCCCTCCTTCCTCCCGCCCACGAACTGCAGTTTTTTTTTCACCGCTCTTCGCCGATCTAACGATTTCGCCGTCATGTTGTCGTCAAACCGGCACTGCAAATTCGACTCGAGCGATCAATCCGCACGAAGATCGAACGCGTATCATCAGATAAATCACTTTTCATCTTGAATGGCGCTTTTCTTAAATTTATTTTAATAACCATTAATTCTGGCATCTTTTGTCTCACGTCTTTACGTGATATCCATCTTTTATAAATCTTTCAGCCTCGAAAAAAAATAATGAGGTGCCGAGTTGACGCGATTTCCGCCAGTCGTTTAATAGATAATTCGGCCTTGGCATTCGCGAGTAAACAGACGCACTGTTCACCCGTTTGCAGACAGATCCTGTGGACGAAGACGAAGAAGGAAAAGAAACGAAGAAGAAGAAGAAGAAGACAATGGACGAGGGGAGGAAGGGAGCGAAGGGAACGTTTCCGCGTGATAAGATAAGGCTCTCTTATCGGCGCCGTTTCGCGATACTAGTCTGGGGGCTAGTCGAGAGACTGTGTAATCGGCGTATTTGCGACGCACGACATGACCGGTATTTGACCCGAACATCGATTCGCCATTAAGCCATTAACGTGGACAAGCGCGTCGCTCGGTCGTTTCCTCGTTACAGCTTCCTTCAAAAGTCGCGCGTAGGACCAGAAGATAAAAATCCGAGAAATACTTAGGAAGTGACATCACTACGGAGGATGAATGGCCGCGGTTTATCTTGTCAATTTAAATATAAATATTAATATGTGAATATAATATTAGATGTTATGATTAATACTATATATGTATATTATGTAATTATGTTTGATATTATAATTTATATTTTGATATTAATATTGCTGCTATAATATTGCAATAATAAAATAATTATGCATCATAACAATCATTACAATATCAAAATAGTATGAATTATTAAACCGTTATAATTATTCTATGAAGTATTTGTGTATTCCATGAAGTAATTGTTCTATTAATTGTAAAAAGAATAGAATAGAAAAGAATTGGTTTCTAATCTTTTTCCAAGAAAATTAATTAATCAATCTTAAAACAAACTTAAATAGTACAAATTATGTAATAAATTCATTGTTCCATTAATAATAACTGCATATATATGTATGTTCTAATTCTAATAATATTGTGGTTATTTCTGTCATAATTCTGAAAGTATAATTATGCTTTTAATAATTTAATTCTTGAGAAACCGTGGCTGCAAAATTGCTTCGTAAAATTGTAGAGTTAAGGGCTCAGTTCTGAAATCGAGACAATAGCCGGAAGTGCAAGGGCGAGCGACGGAAGATGCCGGTCGATCGATCGCGCATCCCGCGCGTTAAATGCGGGCTGCACCCTCCCGCGGACACGTGTCCGGCGGTGATGACGACAGGTGCGAAGCCTGCCTGTCGAGGTAACGCGCGAACGCGTTTCCCATTTACCCGGGTTTCGGGCCACACGTGTGCCGCCGCGTGTGTTCCGGTCGTTTATCCATCCCCGAAAGGATATAGCGAAGGCGGACTCCTCGAACACGTGGCAGGACGTCTTGAGGACGTGAACGAGAGGTGGGCCTTGAAAGAGGGAGACCCGCAAGACCCCGAGCGCTGCAGGCCGCCTTGACACCGAGGATATATCGATGTACCGCTGCTCGAGATGACACGGGGCACGCACGTGGATCTGATTACGCGTTGGCGAACGCTATCGCGAGCATATTCTCGAGGACTCTTTTAGCACGTTGCGTCGCTGTTGCGATGATTAGCGATTTGAAGAGCGAATATATATTCGAAATTATTTTTCTCGCTTTGTCAAAGAATTAAACCTTAATGGAGAACAGAATAATTAGATTGTTGTTATTAGAGAGAATTATTATTATTATTATTATGTTATTGCAATCCAATATAAACTTCCGTCATTTTATTATATGCGTCATACATAATGCCATATGTTTACCAAATAAATTATTATCAAGCTACCACTGAATATATTGCTCAGCCCTCGTAATTATCACGGTGAAATACACTTAACGTAATTACCGTTGCGCTTTATGAATAATTCGTGGCGCTTGCGTTTCACACACGTGCAACTTTCATTCTTCTCAATTGCAGTCTTTAATCGACGCTAACGCGATTTAAAAAGGCGCTATTGTGCAAAGTTACTCCCTTGCGCTGCATTCATTATTATATCAGCCGTCATAAATCGGGACGAGGATTTTTATTTTTATCCCAAGTGCGCGCCACGTGCGGCGCTTGTGCGTCAAAATCGAACGATTGACTTTCGAACGGAGAGAGAGAGAGAGAGAGAAAGAGGAAGACAGAGACATCTCTCTTTCGAGTTAGACGCTGATAAATTCGTGATCAATTACGGGGCCGGTAAGCTCGATCTCTCGCAGCGAGCCTCGCCTCGTCGAGTCGACTCAATCCGCGAGATATCGATCGGCCAATTGGCGGAAGGAGCCGCCGGTGCGTGGAAATAAAATCCCATTTCCATTCCTGACTGACAGTAGACTAATTTTTTTTTCAAACTTATTGAAGGACCGTCTCGCGCGACGTAGACACCGAGCCATCGACAGACGCCGTCGAGATTTCTCCCGTTAGGACATTTCGCGTTTAAAGCCAATTCATACGCCGTCAGCGATCGGCGATTCCGAATGAGCCGGTTGAAAGAATACGGCCGAGACAGGCCGAGCGCTGCACGGCGACAAGAAAATCAGATTAAAATGAGATCGTCACGAATTTCCTTCGTCGTTTAACTGCTTATTAATTAAAATAAATCTTGGGCTTTCAATTGTATCGTATATTTCAAGTCCAATTTAACAGAACGCAAAATAAAAGGAAATATGTATTTCATATCTTTTTCAGAGGTATTACTAACGATTTTGAGCGGTTAATAATTAATAATTGTTCTTATATTTTTAATTTCTTGACAACAAACGCAATAATGTAATCATAGTTCTTTATTTTACAGTTTTAATTGTTTATATAAAATGACATACTATAAAATAGAATTTAACTTAATTCGCTTATAGAAGATTTATCTTAGAGATCAACAGAATAGATTTGCGCACTAAATGCGCATTCGATGCGCTCGATTTCACTTCGAGAAGTTCATCGTCATCTCGGACAATTTATCAAGGAGACAATCGTCGAAACCGATCGCGCAAATTCGCCGCCTTCAGCCCGGTCGGAAGTGACGCGATCGTGAGTCTTCTCGCGAGAAAACTCTTGTCGGGGGGACTCGGCACCGGAAGCGTTTCAGGAAAGCGGGAGTTTGACGACGACGGCGCATCAATGAGAGAGAATCGCTTTTAAATGAACTGTCGAACTGCCGATCAGGGAAGCAGCGAGAACGGGCGCGAGGCTGCGATCGCACAAATTGACTCGTCGGTCGCCAATAAAAATTCAATAACCCTCCGGTTATTGTCGAAAAGTTCGGGCGCGGACCTTTTAGCGGCCGGGCCCCTCGCCCTCGATTGTCGTTTTCTATTTTTTTCTTTTTTATTTGTCCACCAACGTTCACTGGAAAAAATGCTCGACGATGTTATCACGGCACCGCGAATTGGCTGCTGACGTTGGTTACCCGATTTCCCTCTCTTTCCCACCCTCTCTCTCTCTCTCTCTCTCTCTCTTTCACCCTCTGGGGGCAACCGGTCCACCAACACCTCTCTGCCCCCCCCCCCCAACCCCTGTCCTACGTTTGCGGTCGAACACCGCGTGCTGCACATTTATATTCCCGCCCGTCCGTTCACACATCTGTGTTTTTGTGTACAAATTAATCTCCGCCGCGTGAAAAATGGGAAGGGACAGTCGTTTGGGAGTTGATAGCGATTGTTTCATCGCGTTTCAGGTGGATACGTCATCGAGTTTTGATAAGGGATCGAATTGGGCTCTCGATCTTTTCTTACGATATCAACCCGTAATGACATTATTTGTTTTATTGTTCTCTTATTTAAAAAAATTAATAGAAGTAGAGCTCATTTTGATAAATACTTATCAATCAAAGCAATTCGCAAGTTACTTATATACTTGCAGATAATAATAGTACCTTCTGTCTCTTACTTGCATCATTATTAACCTCATTGCTTCACTAACTTTAATATTATTGCGAAAGAAAGTGATTCGAATTTCATCATCTATATATTTTATGATTACTACGACCGCCAACCAAATGTATGATGTAACGGAATAATCTCGAATTATATCGCCACGTTGGCGAGATATGACAGACAAAAACCAGAGAGATCCGCTTGTTTCCATTTCCTTTTTAATCGGAACGAAAGCATCTGGTGGCCCCGGCCCTCGCCCGGCCAGATAAGGGTTAATCCGTCTTAGACCGGCGAGCTTCACGATCCCTAATGAGATACTGGGTGTCAAAACTCCGACACAGGGCACAAAAACATACGGGCGCGTACACACACGTATACACACCGTGGCCACCGAATAACGGATCGGCCCGATTAGATCGCGCCGATAAGGTCGTCCAAGAGGCCCAGGTATACTTTGCTCCTCCGTGCCCCCGCAGCTCCTTTTCGCTCGTTCCAAGTATCCTCCGGAACGAGGATCGGGGGAGTGCGGGAGAGAGGGTGAGAGGATATTCTTCGAGAAAGACAGGGCGGGAGGAGAGATGGGTGGGGGGGAAGGGAGACGGGAAGACGAGAGGAGACGCGGGCAGAAAAGATAAAGGGAGGACTAAAGAGCGGAGATTAGCGCTAATGCACCATCGGGGAACGAGATGACGGTGGGGAACGGCGGAGGGGGAAAGGGAGACGAGGTTCATCGTATCTCTCATATTTCAGAGCCCCGTGACGTCGTGGAGATACCGAATCATTCCCACCTAGAAGTCGATGTTATTTTTAGTCCACCCGGTCGCCCGCCCGCCCGCCCGCCTCGTCCTGTTGCCCTGCGATCAGCTCGGGGGGTTACGTCTCTCGGATGTCTTTTCCGCGCGCGGAAAATTGCCGGAAGTGTCTAAACTTTTTATTTCTCGGGGAAACTGCGGATATTTGTCACTCGTAACAAGATGTAGGGGAAACCGGGGCTAGAAGTCACACGGGTAAGTTGTCACAAAGCTTATATCTCACTTAATAGATTGAGTGGAATATTCTTCTTTATATAGTGTAGGTTGCTCCTATCGTGTTAGTCGGGTGTACGAAATAGCTCGTTTCAAAAACATTGCATATGATATTTACGAGCATTTTTTAAAAATTGGAGGTCGTGAGTAAATTTTTTTTGCCTCTATTTTTATTGTTCCGTTGGTTTTTGGAATTACTAGTCGTAATTTCTTTTTGGTCATAAGAATTATTATAGTTTTAGATAATTTTTCCTGTATTTAGTTAACCGTCGTTGCAACATAGTTTATAAATATAATCTTTTTTGTTCAAAATGACCGTTCAGGGTAAGTTGTCTCAAATGAGATGGGATTCGAAGTTTATGAGAATTATTATTCTTTCATTTACTCTAAGTTTATGAGAATTATATTACAAAGTTTATGAAAATTATTAATTTTTCGTTTAATTCACGCTGCAATATATTATTAAGTTAAATTTACCAAAAACTGGCACTAACTTTAATAAAATATTAAAACAGGAACTATTTGTCGTATGTTTCCTTTACATGAAAGATACATGACAATCAATCCAGAGTCATGTGACAACCAACCCTGGGTATGGCCCGGTCTCCCCTACCTCTCGGGATTCGCGCGATCAATGTTACTTGTTAAATATTCTTACTTGACTGAATATTTAAATGCTCGATTTTCGCGTGAGACTGCTTCGCGCAAAAAGTACGGATATTTATAAAACTGTTTATTAATACGTTGTACGAGTATGCGAACGAAGGCTAATGCTATCAGCTCGAAGTACGATAAGAGCTCGTAAATAACGTTCAAGTAGGAGAAATAAGACGATAAAAGTAGAAGAAAGAAAAAATCTGATCGATGCTCGCACACATTTCGACATCCCCGAAGGTTAATCGAAATATCAGATGTTTTCACAATAAAGTCAGATATCGTGTAGAAAGTGGTATAAAAATCGTCTCCATAATGTAAAAGACGATACTCGAATCTCTTTCGTAACATTTGTAAATCACATTAAATAATATAAGAAGAAAGAAAGAAAATTTAACTTGATTAAGGATTAATCTTCGATATTAAACTTTATGATTAAATTAGATATGATAAGTAAACTAGATAACTATATCTTCTCTCCTAAAATCTCACTAAACGGCATTTTCTTTACGGGTCGAAGAGAAAGGGAAAATAAAAGAACACCTTTTTACACGAGTTAAGGGTGAGTTTTCGATACTAAATAGCTGCTCAATTAAGCTGGATACGTATCTCCCCTTGAAATCTCCCTGAAAAAGATCGTCTTCAGATCAAAGAGAAATACTCGCGTCCTACGAGAGGTGGTGGCCCTTTTCTCTCGAACGTATCCGAGAAACGCCGCGGGAGAAGAGAGAGAGACGGAGGAACAGAATCACGGAGGAGTGCGGGAGGGTGAGGGATAGAAAATACAGCAGGAGCACCGTAGTACCAAGCCGGGGACCACCGACACCGCCGCCCACTCGTGTGGAAAAATGATAGCAGCGCACTGACTGAGTGCCCGGGTCCCCTCCCCTCTCCCCACAGAACGGGGGGAGGGAGGAGGGTCGAGGGTGGACGACGGGGTGTACTACGAGCGGGCTGCTGGAGAGACAGGGGGCGAGAGGAGGGGCGGCGGCGGGGCGGGAAGGGAGGGGAGGGGGTGGATGGCGAGATGCCTGCTCCCGATTCCCTTATCGCCGCGGCACAGTTGTGTGTGCCTTTATGAAGATCTGTCAAACTCACCCTCGACCCCCTTCCCACCCCCTTCTACCTCACGGATCCTTCGTCGTCCGCCTGCCCCCCCTGTCGCTCTCCCTCCTATCCGCCCCTCCGTTCCGTCGCCGTGGACCTCGTGTAATGATCGTATTTGTGCATCTGGAGAAACGAAGTCTCGCAATTGTTGTCTTTCCTCGTTTCTATTCCCGATGCGACCGATGCATCATCGCAAAACGCGCTATCTCGACCCGCAGTGCAGTGAGAGAAGAGGGGAGGGAGGAGGAAGAGAAAGATAGAAAAAGAGCTGGACAGATAGAGAGACACGCGTCTTCGCGTCTTGGATCTTCGCTGTATGTCTCTGCGTTCAATCCCGAGCGGACTTTAGTTTGGTGTTCTACCTCGAAGATCGACCGCAAAAATTTTTAGAGGAATGTTGAAAAGCTCTAAAGACAAGTTCTAAATAAAAGTATAAAAAATCTATTATCTTTATAATATTTTTATTATCCTTGCAATATTACTTGTATATTTATTTCATTGTAACATTTAAGATTATTATTATCGTTATGATTGTTATTATTCCGTGAAAATATATATTTATAAATTCTCACGGACTCTATTAGCGAGAAACAATTCATTTCTAAACATTCCCAAATCGCACAAATCAATGGGTAGCCCGGGACGTACCGTATATCCACCCTTCCACCATTGAGGAGCCGATTAGTCGTCGACGACCCCGGCTGCTCTCGCCGGCAGAAGTTCGCATTATCATGTTCGAATTCATTGATTCCGGAGCACCCCGGGGGAGGTGTGGGAAGAGGCGAGGGAGAGAGAGCGGGTACACGCGAGGGGCCGTCGGAGGCGTAGAACTTGGCGTTATCAGGGCGTTTTGTATGAAAGTGTCTACGAGGTGTGATATCGGCGAGCACCGCTCGCCTTTTCGTCCGCCGGAAGTCGTCGCGCGATGCGAGAGACCAACCCCGCCGCGATTGTGGAACGGGCGGGGTGACGATCGCGGCACCGCGGGCCCGTCGAGAAATAAAAGCCGCAAACGCTTCGTTCTTATCGTCGCTCTTCGAATTTCTGCGCGGAGAAATTTTTAGGACTTTCGAATACATAGAATTTCTCGTAATTTCTCTCAAATGTCTCCAATTATTTCTCTGTCGAGCATTTTGGTCGAAAATCATCAATTCTCTCTGTGTATTTTTTTTCCTATTTTTCATATAAACTCTCTTTAATTTTTAATATTTTTAATTTAGTTTAATAACTGATTATAAGATATATTTTCGCGTGAATGTATCTTCATAAGTATTTATCTACTCTTTGATATCTGTACGTTCGTAACGTGTCTTAATATATTCGGGCGAATCCGAGAGGCGATTAAGTATCTTCGCGCGACTTCGGTTGCAGCTGCACGAATACGGGATCGCAGCGATGAGAAATGCATCACGAGTACGCGATGGATTCGTCGAGATATACCCAGCGCTTTATATAGATAATGCGCTTTCGCGAGAGAACGATCCTCCGGATCGAAACTCGGCCGCGCGTCTAGTCGCGAAGCGGCGCGGCGCGCGAGTTCTGCCTTTCCGCTTGAAAAGCCGCGATACGGACATACGTGAGCACGAGCGCGAGCGCGAATAACCCACTTATTAAAATAGATCAGCCTGGAATCCGAAGTCTGATCGCATCGATATAGTCGTGGAACGAGACAACAATGCCAGCGGAAAAGGTGCGAATAGCCGTTTAGACAATAGGACGAAATAATTCAATTTTTTTGAATAAAGAAATTCCTTTTGTGCCGCAGATACATACATTTTTGAAATAAATTAAAGCTTTAATTTTTTCGAATATTACTAATCTATGGAAAACATGTGATTGATGCAGCGAAAGAAACATCAACACGCTCTGTACTCCGTTATGTATGACGATATACTCGAAACTTTACACTCGGAATCAAGAAAAATTTTTTAGTTTAATACATCGAGTTATTTTTGGTCTGATCATTGACGGCTTTTTCCACTGGCGAGTCGATATCGCTTTTAATACTTCCATTCCACGCCGTGTTTGCGCGACTGTTCATTCAAACCACGTGTATTACCGATAATAGCATACAATTATTCTAAATAACTAATTTCTATTAAAAATATTAGACACAGTCTGAATGGAAAATTCAGCGTGTACCACTGGTGGCTCGCGCTGAACTTTCCATTCAGACTAATATTACAATACATGGCCTAATATTATTACATGGTGTACTATCGGCGATACACGCGGCTTAAAAGTACAAGCGCACAAAAACGGCACGGAACGTATTAAAAGCGATGTCATCGATTCGCAGTGGAAAAAGCTATCAAAGATCAGACCGAAGATAACTCAATGTACCGGAGTAAAAAATTTTTCAAGTAAAAAAAGTGTCAAGATCTGTATATTGTTACGTGTAACGTTATTCCGCCTTTTCGCGATTAAGATTATTAATATTTAAAAATTAATGAAAAGAGCAATCTTTGTATAATAAAAATCAAAATGTATTAAAACTGACAATATCCCAAGTGCTTGAGCGATCTCTATCTATCTCTCATAAAGAGCTACGTTATTTCCGGGAAATCAGATATCGCGTTTCAATCTCTCTCCAGCACACGTGCCGGAATCTGCGATATCGTCGTTCATAGAGACGAGAGGGTGAGAGAAGGGGGAGGGAGGTAGTTTCGCGGCGCGGGAGAATCCGTCTTAAAGAATCGCTCGGTTCTTATCAACGTGGAACAGGGAATCTCGGCGGTGCAGACGCGTTCGATCATCGGCGGTGAGAACAGGCGGCGGACAGCTCGGGCGATCTGTTACGAGAGCGAGGGAAGAAGCGCGAAACCGCGTGAATGGCGGCGAACCAACGCCATAAATTCATCCGTCAGTCTCTATCACGAGCCCCGCCTCGTCTTGATAAAAAAAAGAACAGGGCGAGAGAGAGCGCGAGAGAGAGAGAGAGGCATCGATGAGTCGTCGCGAGAAAGAACAACAAGAGATCTCAGATATATATACATATATATATATATATATATATATATATATATATATATATATATATATATATCGCTATATATATATATATATATATATATCGCTATATAATATAGTAATATAAACAGCGTTCAATTGCTATAGATTTCATCTATATGTGGAAAATTTAACTCTTTTACATATAACTATTAATTAATCATTAATATAAGTAACTATGTACGTATATTAATAAGTAATAATTTATACATTATATACACAGAAAAAAAAATATTCTTGATTTGAAAATATATTTAGTTTAAAGTTCCAACAACATGAAAATCTTGAAATGAAATTATATTGCGTTAAACGAAGAAAATTTGCTTGAATGAAGTCATTATATAGTTCAACCAAGAAAAAAAATGTTGAAATAAAAAGTTGAAATTCTTATAAGAAGCTTATAGTAATCTTGCGTATATACGAAACAATCTACATCTTCTTATTAGAATTTCAACTTTTTATTTCAACATTTTTTTTCTTGGTTGAACTATATAATGACTTTATTCAAGCAAATTTTCTTCGTTTAACGCAATATAATTTCATTTCAAGATTTCCATGTTGTTGGAACTTTAAACTAAATATATTTTCAAATCAAGAATATTTTTTTTCTGTGTACTTACTATATTCACATAGATGAATTTAATATAACTATTTTATGTAATAATATTAATTAATTATTACGTAATGTAAGTTGTTATATATACAATGAAATAATAGTTTATGCATTATATTATATTCATAAGTAACTTTTATTTTAATATTTTACAAACTTTTCAAATATTATAGTCTCTCTCTCTCTCTCTCTCTCTCTCTCTCTCTCTCTCTCTCTCTCTCTCTCTCTCTCTCTCTCTCGAATAATTATAAATTCCAGCAATTAACTTTTTACTTTAAAAAGTAAAAATAATAACAAAATTGGAAAAATATAATCACTAATATAATTAAGCAGTGTACGAAAATAGCAGAATGTAATAATATTAATAAAGAGATATTATTACTAAATACAAAATTACTAAACACAACTCTTCTCCTACTATCGCAAAAATACTCACGAGAACAACATAATAACATAATTGCGTAATGAGACCGTCTTCGACTTACCTGCAACAAAAAAGAATTATCATCATTAGTATAATACAAAACAATTAAAATCTCAATTATGTATATTCACTGAAGTACAAATAAACTGTCTAGTATTATACATTCGAGAGATTCTCATAATTTGTAAATTAAATAACGATTCTTTTGTAACAAAAATATTATAATAATGTTAATTAAACTCTCTGTGTATATTATATATACAATTTAATTTACAAACTGTGTTATACTTCAATTAATGTATAATTAATGTAAAATATAATAACCAATATTAAATAATATAATTAATTAACAGCTACATAAAAATATTACATTTTCTACACATCTCTACGGACGAAACACATGATAATTAAAAACTATAAACGTAGCTGTAGGTATATCATTTCACTTCACTTCGTCGCTCTTCTTCTTTTAATCACTTTAAGTTCAGATGTGTAGCTGATTGGCCTACCAATACGTAGCTCTAAATATGAGATATATTTTATATAACGCGTCGTTCGTAATCTAATATTTTACAACTAGATATATTACTGAATTAATATCTGTAGAGTCGATAGGTCGTTTTCGAGAGGAGGGATCGAGGAGACAGCGAAACAGATCGTATAACAGCGCGAAGGAAAGGAGCCATACTCGACGAGGATAGGAACACTCATTCGCCACCCCGTAACTTTAGAACCGCGCGTGCAAGGGGTGTAGCCGGTAGGGCTCTAATTTCCGATAGAGCGCGTGACTCGAATTCGCATCGCTTTAAGGACGTCGTCTTGCCTTTCCTCTACTTTTCCCCTCCTCATTCCGCCCTCCCTTGTAGAGTCTAACTCGAATGACATCGAGGATTCGATAGGGTTCTTCAAAGAGGCACTCTTTTAACTAGAAGACAATAACCTCGACAATAGCCACGTGCATTTAGCTCCGCATGATTTTGAAAGCCTCAAGTCTTTCTATTTTTATTTGAGAATGTTCTCGTTCTTTTGTAAGTATTTAAAATTTATTTGTGAGAAAAAAAAAGAAAAAGAGAGAATATATAAAAAAGATATTACTATTTAATAATTATTATAACCCTTTAGAAAATATTTGAATATAAATAATCTAACAGTCTTTACAGAAGAAATATTTTTGTATTTATCTTTAAATTTTGGAATGTTGCTACAAATAATTTGTTTCTAATGACCAATAATTTAATATCATCTAAAAGGCTATTAAAAAAATTAATTTACAATCAAACAATTTTGCGAATCACATTTATATCGCACTAAGCTTTATTTTACTTTTTTAATTTAATTTAATTTTTATTTTTACGTTATATTTCATATTTATTCTCTCTCTTTTACTCTTCTCTTTCCTTCCGTTGTGCGTGCTCTAACATAAAAAATTTTTCTACTTTGAAATGAACCGCGAGTCAAACGACGCGACGCGTCCAAGGATCAATTATACCTCACGTAAAAAGCCGCCCCTTAGCCTCCACCCCTCTCAGTTTATTCTCTGGATACAGCGACGGCACGATCGAGTCCGGCACTATCGAGTCTCTCCGACTCTAAAAATGGCGGGACGACGACGAGGAGGGCCCGACGACGATAGGGCGGCGCGAGAAAGACACGACCGGCCGGGGGTGTTCTCGTGGAGAACTAAGAGCGGGAGGGGTGGGTGGGTGAAAAGAGAGAAATCGAGTCGTCGGCTCGACTGCACAGGCTCAACAGAAAAAGCTGCTGGCGTCGGCTGGATGGATTTCCCAGCCGCGAATCGACAATAATTGTCTGAATCAGGCGCTTGTCGAGGCCGCCCTCCCGCCTCGCCGTCGCGCCCGGACGCGGACGCGAGGAAGGTAGAGAGAGAGGGTGGGCTTGAAAACGAAGCGAAAGACAAAGGAGCATCCCGTTCGTCGAATCGCGCCGAGCATGGCGTATCTACATCCCCTCGGTGGCGTTGCGCGACCACCTCTATTCAGGGACGACTCCCTTAATACGGCGCGCCGCACTCACCCCTCTCCTCCCCTTTCGATCTCTCTCTCTCTCTCTCGCTCTCTCACGCTCTCTCGACGTTGCGCGGCTCGATTATTACCGATACATCCACTCGGCATGCCTCCTTTTCATCCCGTTACTTCAGGAACGGCGCCCGAGATTAGCCGCGCCAGCCTTTGCTCGTGTGCGCGCGCTACGCGATTGTGCGATCGCGTTATGTATACACAAGGGAGAACCGGCGTGTGTGAAGACGAGCCACACGCTCCGAAACGGATCGCCGCTTTCCCCGATGCGATTTCTCACGCTTTGTCTCGAGGCGCGAAGGCGGCGCTCGAACAAATATGACGGGGGAGAATGCGACGGCCGCCGAATGCGCGCGGTTTTCCGCATCGGTCGGTTTGCACTGCCCATATTCATCGGTCTTCTTTCCTATGCCGACGGCGCGGCGGATGGAAAAGCGAGTGAAGAAACCTATGCATTTTTAAAACAGCCCCTGATGTCGAGGACCAAATCGTATTTTTCAGTTGATATCCTTCTTTTTTATTAATTTTAACTTTTTCAAGATCATCAATTTATTCATTTATAATCTCGTTTTAAGGAGTCTCTATACTTTTTCCTATTTCTTTATATTATAATTCTAAAGACAAAAATCACAAATTTCACGCAACAATTTCAACTTATGTAAGATGTATGTATGTAATATGTATAATATGTAATATGGAAGATTTATTTTCGAAGTGATAACAATGCGGATATCGGAAAAAGAAATTTATAAATTAAATTATCTTCGATTTAATTAAATAAAATAAATAATATTATATTATTAAATTACATAAATTAAATTATCACGAAGAAAGAAATGTGTAAATTAAATTCTTCTTTTTCGCACTCATTCTTTCTTTTCATCTACAATAAAATTTATTATGCTTCTTATCTTTTCCTACGCTTATTCAATTAATTTATTCTTTAACACAAATTGTTAGACAGATTCATACAATAGGGTAGAAGTACCGGTTTTGGCCACTTTAAGCATATTACCATCTTGAAACGCTTCAGATTCGAATAATTATTACTACAGCGGCCTTTCACATATATATTGTCCAATTTAGAGGGATATATTTTCGTTTTCGAAAAATCCTCGAAAGTGTTCGTGGTGGCCATAATCGGTGCAGTGTCCAAAACCGGTACTTCTACCCTACTGTGTTAATCGGCATTAACGCTACGAAACCGCGGATTCCGAAAGCCGTGCGGATATTCGCGCCTAATAGGGCACAATGCCAAGAAAGAACGACTCGAAATGGATCTTCCTCAGTTCCCTACCTCTTTGCAGCGGGCGTGTAAAAAGAATGCATATCCCCCGTGAAAATCTCTCGGCTACGCCCAATGCACGCGTAAGAAATACGGGAAACGCGCGCGCGTATGTGTATATGCATGCGTGCGGGCGCGCGCGAGCGTATACGCATCTCGCGTTGCACGCACGTAAGTATCCGCGTTATGGCCGTAATAATGACCGCGATGCAACGCCGGATAAGCGCGCGCGGCGTACACACGCGAGAATGCTTTTTTCCGCGTCGGCCGCGACGTTTATGGAGACAGGTGGGATCTCTGTCGAGCGCGCGGCGGTGCAGTGCCGCGATGTGTTGTTTCTTACGCCGCGAATCAGCCTTAATGCAAACATTCGCGTCGGATCGATCCGGTTGAGGATGCGTTACAAGTCTCGATGACGTCGGTGCACCGGTAAATGACTCATTAAAAACACTATCAAACGTTTAGATATGCAGACAGATGCGTATATAAATGCGCGGATGTACTTAATCAGATATCTAAACTTGTGGTTGTACGATGCAAGAGAAGCTTGAGATTACGTGAATAACGAGTGTAAAGATCGCGCGATTTATAACGGAAATGATGTATAAATTAATTCCTCCCCCTCCGCTTCCCTCCGACGCGTAAATTTACATGTCTTTTTCGCAGTGTGGGAGGACATCCCGAAGTCGTTGATCACCGGTTGCGAGAATGTATGGCGAGTCATCGCGATTGTTCTATTATAAAGCCTATTATAAAAATTTTGCAGCTCGCGACGCGACGTCGATCGAGGATACACTCGCATTCGCCGATTATCCGCGTGCAACCGCTCGAACACTCGCGATGGCTCTCGCCGATCGCCAGCTTTCTCCCGCTCGCCAATATCGCGGGCCCGGCACCTTCCTCATCCGTTATCACCACGAAACAGCTACGATGAATCATAATCGCGCATCCCTTTCTTCCTTCGAGTCGTCGTCTCCTCCTCCTCCTCCTCCTCCTCCTCCTCCTCCTCCCACGCGAACCAAAGCGAGTTCTAATCGCGAGATCTTGCGCATGACTCGCGCGAGAGCGCTCTCTCCATCATCGCTCGCCGCTAATTTTATTATCAACGCCGATAAAGCCGAAGGATGTACAGGACGTTTCAGAATCGCGACGTCAACAAAAAAGAAGTGTGTAAATGATCTTTGATATCAAAATATAAATAAAATTAATAATATTGTATAATTAAATTATAATATTAAATTATCTATTACATCGAAAAAGAAATGTAGAAATAAAAATTATCTTCTTATATTGCACTTATGTTTTCTCTTTTATTTATACAAAATTTATTTTGCTTCTTATCTTTTCCACGTTTCTTCAATTAATTTCTTTAATAAAAATCTGAAATTTAATGCAATTGTAGTTCGCCAGTACGAAATAATAAAACTAAGACGTATGTGTGTGTGTGAATCGGCCTAACTGGCATAATCATCGTGACGATTCGAACATTGGTTTTGGTCCGATTAATCGTCAAAATCTGAAACTTTACAGAAATAAAGTACAATCATATAGCAATTTTTATTTTACTTTAAATAAATTAATCTGATCAATACAAATGAAGTAAAACAAGCGTGCATTTGTTTTAGTTAACGATGATTTATTTCAAACGAGTTGTTGGTCTATCGAATTTTATTTCACCACCGTTTCTACTGTTACTTATTACTCAATTTCTATATACTTAAAAGGAGATCTACAACTTCGTAACTGTTATCGATTATCATATTACCTATACGTGACAACTCTCAGCGTCGACAAAAGAGGACACAAAGTCGACCGAGGAAACTAAGAATACGATTCGCTTCGTTTCATCCTTATCAGCGGGGGCGAATCGAGGGGCAAAAAAAATAGGGAGTCCATGGTAGCTAATGCGGACAAGAGGGCGACTCGAATTAATCGGTATAAAAGAAGAGAGGCGCGGTGGGAGGGGGAGAGATACCTTACCAAAGTTCCGTCCAATTTGTCATCCCGCCGAGGGACTTCGAAAGTATTTAAAAAGTTCGCCGGTCCCCATCGGGCCACGCTCTCCACTTAATCGTCCCTTCTTCCCTCGTCACCGTAACGCTTCTTAACGCCAGCAACATTGTCTTCTTCAACGTGAGAGGAGGAGACAGAGAGAGAGAGAGAGAGAGAGAGAGAGAGAGACGGACAAGAGGAGGCGGCAAGAAGAAGAGAGAAAGTGAGAGGCAGATACCGTCCTACGAACGAGCAACGCGATTTATAATTGGGAGGGATTAAGCTCCGGCGATAGCATCGTACAAATGTCTCGACCGACGTGATTCATACGGGGTGGTATTTCATACCACATCGGGGCCCACAGACAGTCGTGGGAATAATTCACGAAAAACCGCGCGAATCTCATCTGCGACAATGAGCCCGATCGACGCTCGATCGAGGTCTTCGCTTGCACTTCGATCAGCAAGAGAAACATTCGAATTTCATTAAAACCGGTTTCCAAAGGGCGCTCCAGAATTATCGTCGCTATCAGAAATCATGGATGGATCATATGGGTATTGAAAGGAACTGAGAAAATCTCAAGTTTAGCATTACAAACATACAAATATATTTTACGCTTCCATCCAAGAATTTAAGAAAATGCACCAAAGATTTGGAAAATTTAGCTGTACTTTTGCCCAATATTTTATTATTATATTCTCAATTATTATATACAATATTTTATAATACAAATAAAACCAGAGCATTTTTAAAGAATGTTAGAAAATAAAAATATAATTGTAAGTCAATTTTGCCGCAACTAGAAAATTTACGTTTCCTATTTATAATGCCGACCGCCTTGCAAATCGTTGCTGTACTCCCTACGAGACTCTTCCTTTCCCCCCTCGCTTCTGTTCAGCCGTTCGGCTTTCTAGCCCAAGTACCTACAGATGTCTCGGTAGGATATCAGATGCAAGAGTAACCGGCGGAGGGACGGTATTCCATTTCCACGAGAACTGGCACAATGCGCTCGCGGAAGGCGGCTGAGGCCGCGAAGAAGGGGCGGCGAGGGGGCGATGAGAGGGAGAGGGGGAGGGAAAGGATGTTCGGAACTTGGCACAGAAATCCATTACCAGCGACGAGAAGCGGGAAAGTGAGATTCATTAGGCGCGATAATAACAAAATGAACGTCGCCGACGCGCCGCCTCGAGCTCTCGATTAAGGTTTCGGCGAATCCCAGGCGAATCCTGGCCGGAAGTCGCGGCACAAAAGCCGCCGTTCTTCTTTCGCCATTGGTGCGACGGGAAGTCCCGCGGCCGGAAGTCGCCCGCGTCGGCCGCGGAAATTGAGTCGAGTGTCGCCCCGAATGGAGATGGATCATTTGCATTCTTTTTTTTGCATTCCGCGGACCCACGTCGCCGTCCCGCGCGCTTTATTTCCAAGGTGGGTAACGCGCCGCGAGATATTGGGAAAAAGAGTGCGGTCGAATTTTCCGCGGCGCGTCGGGGCGGCAGAGAAAGAGAGAAAATTTCCGCCCCCTTCCCAATTCATCCCCATATTTTCGTGAACGAAATCTTTTTGCACGAATTAGTTTGTGCAGAAATTATGGTAAACCTGATCTGAAAAAAAATATAGAAAACATGATAATCTAATAAACTTTCATCTGCACTGCAAATCCAAGTGGGTTATTTTAGCATGAAGCTGTTCTTGCACATTTCTTACACTTTTAATCACGTCATTTAACGATTAAATGTATTAACTTTTAATTTAATACAATTTAACGTGTTAAATGACGTAATTTAACACATAAAGAAACAAAAAAGAGCTTTAGTCTAATGTGTCATTTTTACACGTTTACGCGTGTAAAAATAACACATTTGGATTTGCAGTGTGGTTTTCTCAAATTTTTCCGGTTTTAAATGTAATAACATATCGTTTCCCGTGTAAAATGCAAGAATAAAATCTGTAGATTTTTTAAATAAATGTAATACTTTGTAATTTATTTTTTGTCAACATAAGAACTACGATATAAATATTCTGGATTAAACGAAGCAACCCTTAATCTCGTTCTTTCATATTTTCCCGACTTCTGCAGCTGATTCATTAAAGTAATAAAACTGTCTAACGTTTTTATATTCTTTCTGTAACATTTTGTACTCTATCGCATTCTCTATACAATGCAGAAACCGCAATAAAAATAGTTAATTGAATATGGCAACTCCCCTTATCTCATTTTTTCACATATTTTACTGATATTTTCAGCTGCCTCATTATAAACAGTAGCGCGTATTATCTTTCGCGTGAAATACGCTATGCAGGATTATGCATCTCCTTTTATTTTCTCGTATAAACGTAACGCTTTGTACTTGATATTACGTCTCGTATACTGGTGGAAGCTGCGATAAATATGGTCAATCGAACAAAGCGACCGCTTATCTCCAGTCCTCCGCGTTTTTCTGATTTTTTTTTTTGTGCAGCCTCGGTATCGATCCTGACCTCCGCGTTTACGCGTCAATCTTTCGCGATCTCGGCGGCGCGGCGGCGAGTCGTTCGCGAAGGAAGGTGTCGGCGCGGAAGGAGGATTGTTCGCGCGCGGCGTGACGCGTCCCCATCCCTCTTTTTTCCGCCCCTAGACAAGCGGCAGACAATATAAATGTCGGGCGGGAGGGTGTTGGAGCGGACGCTTGGAAACGAAGGCCGGCACCGGGGGTGGATATCTGTGCTAGCGAGTTAATTCCGTCCCCGTGTGCGTGTATGGGCGCACACACGGAGGCGCAATATACGTACGCGCGCGAGAGACGAAGGAACGGGGACGGCGAAGGGATGAGGGCGAAAGTGGATGGAGACGGGAGGGGGGGCGGGGGCGGGGATGACCGGAGTCTCGAGCCGCGCGGGCGAGATAACACATTTTGACGGTATAAAAATGAGTGTTTTTCCCACCCCTATCTGCGGGGAGATAGCGCGAAACCGCGCGCTGCGAAGGCGAGAAAGCAGGAGAAAGAGAGAGGGGGAAGAGAGAAGGAAGAAGGGAGGGAGGATTCTCTCTTTTCTCGCGGGCCACCCTTACAACGAGGAGGGGGAGGGGGGTGGCTTTTCTACGCCGAGAGGAAAAAGAGGAGAGAAAGTGTCTCGCTCTCGATCGAGCGCTTTTTTGGACCTCGTCCAGAACGTGATTCTTTTATGTATTTCTGAAAGAAGTTGAGAGGAGCGGGGAGGAGGGTGTCTTTTGACGCAAAGTGTTATTTCGCCTCGATCCTTCGTGAGCTATTGCGTTAGGAATTTACGCGGATACAAATGACGAATGGCGTGGCGCTCCTTCATTTCAACACCCGTTGTATTCATTTCATTATTCATTTTATAGGACGCGCTAATTAATTAATTGATGAATAAAATAATTAATTGGAGGTTATTATATAAGCTTACATTGCGTTAAATTTGGTTATTATGTTCCTGCGAAAAACAGTATTATTAATTAATCGTACATTACTAATTTGTAAAAAAAAAGTATTAATTAATTGATTCGTGCAAAGGAATATTTGTTAATTAATTTTGCAAAGCCTACAAGTTATTGTATTGTAAAATGTCCTGAAACTGATATTATAGTAAGTGTATCAAATATTTAAAAGCGCATTATTCATGCATAATTTTTAAAGAACCCGTAATTACGGAAAGTAAGCTAGTCACGGTAATTAAATAATCGCACGACGAAAAGCTGATATCAATGTAATTTAAATTGGCATTGTTTTTTGCGGCAAGTTTGTTTCCAAATACTATTATTCACATTTTTTATTGCCGATTTATATTTTAAAATATCGCTCACTTCAATATTCGATGCATGGCATTTTAATGTCAACATCCATCGCTTATTTTATATAAACTATATGTGAAATATAGCTCTACGTAAAGATTCGGGCACATAAGTCATAAGTCATCTCGGAAAGCACTTTCGGAGAACTTACACGCGCCAACAAAACGTATCGATCGGACGGAGAGAAATTCGCAGGTACGAAGGAAACGGAGGGCAGGCGCGGCAACCTGCCTCCACGATCGACGCTCTCTCGCACGATGTAGATGTCCGGATATCGATTGCCACCGCGTATACGCGCGAGATATCTCGATCCTCGCCTCCTCCACCTCCTCCTCCTCCTCCTCTTCTGGTGCACACTCGGACGAACGCTGTAACTCGCACTCACACGTGCGTCTCCTCCACGTGTGCATTACTCGCGAATGCTCATATTTACGATGCACTTTCTCTCTCTCTCGTCCCCTCTCATCCCTTCTTTCTCTCACTCCATCTCTCTCTCCCTCTCCCTCTCTCTCGAATGCATACACGTGTGACCCTCCGTGTGCATTGGTGCAGCCAGAGCTGCAACGGCGAGTATTATTATTGCGATAGCAGAAACAATGCACCTAGCTCGGGCGCGGGGAGGGGGAGGGGGAGGGGGAGATGCAGCATCCGCTATCGCGCACCGCATCTCGATATCTCGCCCGGCTCGCCTTCGCGATGCACGCTCTTATCTCGCGAACCAATTTCGGATGGCATCCGTGTGCGATCCGAAAACCGATCTCCGCTTCTCTCTCTCCCTCTCTCTGCCTCTCTCGCTTACACGCTTTTAGCAGACTCTCCTTCCCTCGAGAAGAGAATTATCGGCCAGAGGGATCGATAGATCGACATGCATCCAGCGTGCGCACGATAAGGACGCGATCGATGACTTAACGGTGTACGTATAAACAAGGAGCGACGCCGCGTAAACACGCCCGAGATGTTATACCGATGCACATAACCGATGTTTGGGGAAGTGTAATTACGTTCGCGATGTGATTACGCTGTTACGGAGATAGAGCCACGTCTCGTACAAATGTATTGAGAAATTGTACAATATGCAACGTACCCGCAATTATTTTAATATACTTATATGGACATAATTACGCGAGAATAAAGTCACACATATTCGCGGAAATATAATTACCGCCACATAAATACATAATTACGTCCGCGATGTAATTACGCGCGTATCAGGATGTATCTTCGCGGAGGTGTGAACGTAATCACATTTACCATTCATCGATTTAGATATTTGCGAGATCGTACGCGCGCGCGTGCATGTCGCGTTCTTAAGGGCTAAGGCGGACCGACCTGACCGGCATTTTCAATCCGACGACCGATGTAAAAAAAAGAAACGACGCCGAGTTCTCGTAGTAATTACGAAAGAACGTCCGGCGAGTCGCGCGTGGGTAGACGCGTCCACGCATAAATGCTAATGCGTGAAACGGGCGGATGCGGGCAGGAGGGACGAGACGATGAGGAATGCGCATCTCCTTCGACGAGTCGACGAGTCGTCCGCGCCTGTCGCGAGTGCGTTGATCAGCGAACGCGTTGATCGCGATGCGTTAACGGCTTAATTGATCGCGAGGTAGGTTCGTGATTTATCTAGCGACTCCTCTGCCAACTTCGGAACAAGTTGCGAGGTATGCACGAGTGTGTGCTTCTAATAGAGAATTCCGCAAATTCCTCGATAAACTCGGGAAAATCTTTTCTTAAGTGCGCAAAGATTTTCTTGAATTAGCGAGCATTTTGTGAGGATAGAAAAAAATTTCTTCCTTCGAGTGGATTTTCATTTCGTTGAAATATTGATTGAAGAGTGGGATTCTGAATTTTGATTGATATTAAATTTTTGATCAGAGGAAAGTGCACAAAATTGTATGGAGTTATTTACAATAAAAATTTAGGCAAATTATATGGGCATATTTAAAATCGAATTTTAAAAAATACTGTCTTCCTTTTAATGAAGTCTTTAGTTAGAAATATTCAATATTCCTAAGAAATGCCTAATATTTCCATTTATGAATGAAAATGTAATGTAGCGCCATATCTCATCTCGGTAAATTTAAGAATAATTTCCTAAATATCTTTTAAATATAATTTAATATCCTCATACTGGAATAAACAAAAATCATTTCGTAACGACAAGAGTAGGCACGGAACTCTTCGTAAGAAGTGATATAGATCAAATAAAAAAAAAGAGAGATAAAAACGAGGTGCATATCGACTCCGATATCGGCGGTACGTCCAATCTATTTACGAAATTTCTGAAACAAGCGCACGTTTCATAGAGCAACGTGAATCATCGATCTGCTCTAGTCGCCGAATGAAGCGGTAAACCGACGGGGCGCCTCGGGGCATCCTCGAGCCTCCTCGGCGATCGCGTTTCCGCTCCGAGGAAGGATGAAGACGTTGTCCCGGTTGGGGCACCGGGGATTTCGCACGACGTCCCTGGGTCTGGCTGGCTGGCGCGGCCCCGCTGGGTGGGTACGCGAGAGATAGAATCAGTAGCTGGAGCTAGTTAGACGATAGCATCGGCGAGCCGCGAAGCGAGGATATACGAACGACGGGCGGAGGGTGCGAAGGGGGCCAGAAAGAGAGAGAGAGAAGGGGGAGGGAGGGGGAGGGGGAAGGACGCGGGACGTGAGGGGCGACGCGCGAGAGCGCGATCGCTGATAAGAGCCGCCGCGGCGCGCGGCCGATAACGCTCCCTTATCTCTATCCAGTGGCGCCGCAACTCCCAAGGCTCTCCGCAAGACTCGCACATATTCCGCGGTCTCGTCTCTGCTCGAGATCTCTCGCGATTTCCCATCTTCTTCTCCCCCCCCCCCCCCGGTCCCGTCTTTTTTCTCCTAATATTGCGTCTTTTTCATCTAGTTTCGCTTTTTAACTCCGTACCCCCCCCCCCCGCCTCGAAAAAGATCATTCGAAAAATATGAGAACCACGCAAGGTCCGGGATTTATAACGTTCGCCTTGAATGCAACTCCGCGTTTCTTCGCGACGAATCTTCGACTTCGATCGAAGATGAGAATGATTTTAATGAAACCTCGCGCGCGTTAAAATAGCTCGATGCCTTTTGTCGAAGAATTCTATGAGAGATGTATCAGAAATTTATTGTTGTGAATTATGTTATTAAATATGTTACTCCTGATAAAATCTATTTATTGTCAAAATCATTAAGAGTTATATCTTTTTGATACTCATTGGAGAGAGATTAGATCAATATATATATATAGATAAAATGAGATTTCACTCGGTGGCTCAGTCATTTTCGCGGTCAAGTGGTAGATACCCCATTTTGGTCAGACAGACGAATTTAAACACGAAATAAATGTTATACTGAAATTTTTATAAAATTATATAAAAATGATCTGAACATATCTACCTAAACATTGTCCCAAAAAAAGTCGAACTCTTCGGAACGACAGAATTCCGACGAATCGAGACCGGGTGCGATCGCCCGATAAATTCCTTATCAGACCGACTGATATTTTCGATCGATACGCCTCCGCGTCGTGTTTATCTCCTCCTCCGGTGGACGCATCACAGCGGGTCCACCAGTTTCGAGAAGCTATCGAATCGCTCTCGCTCGTGAGATCGTGGACGTTAACACTATGGCGAACCATAAAGATGGAAATAATGAAGGACATGATGGAAAGAAGGTAAGAGCGGAAGGAGGGGGCGGGATGGGGGGAGAAAGGCCGCTACTTCACGTGTTATCGCGAGGATATCGAAGTGTGTGTATAAACTAGGACACCGTCGCGTCTGCTCGCTGATACGGCACAGCGACGCGGAGAAACGGGAGGAGGAGGGGCGGGAGGAGGAAAAGATGGTGGTGGTACGGGTGAGGCAGGAGGGAGGCAGAGATTCACTGGGCGATAAGGGGATAGGATGCTAGATTCCCGCGGAAGATTAGATCGCAGCCGTAAGATAGAGAGGCTACCTCGACTGCGTACAACTCATCCGGTTTGCTTTTTCCTTCTCCCCCCTCGCTCCCGCCCTCCCCTCCGCGCGCCCCTTTTGTTCACCTCTCTCTCTCTCTCTCTCTCTGTCTCGCCGTTTCTCTTCCTTCCCCGTCGCGCAAACAAATTGCCGAACGTCTCGCGAGCGAACGTTACTGTCCTCTCTTTCCCTCTTTTTCTCTCTCTGTCCGTCGGAGACCGAAAAGAGGGGGAGGGGAAAGGGAGGGCACAGAGATAGATGAAGGGATAAAATTATCGCGGACGACGGAAGCGAAACGGAAATGGAGAACGCGGCGTGATAAGCCCGGCAGTGAGATAAATCTCTTATCGATATCGCCTGATTAGGAGACGGCGATCCTGCAGCGATAACGCCCGGTTAATCTCGGGGCAATGCGGAGGGATGATTTCCGGGGTAGCTGGTTATCGCCCCTGGCTTCCCAGCGGGATATTTGCAGGCTCCGGGGTATTTACGTACAGTTGCGCTTCGTATGTCGGCTCGCATTACAATACACGGAAGAAACAATCGTTTAAATACCTAATCAATGTCTGAAAACGGCGTCGCAAAAGTCGGCGTCACGCAAAATGTCCGAGACATGTCTTTAACATAGTTATTATAATTTTCTTATACGTTTATTATTCGAAATAAAAAATAATTATTGCGTTATTAAATTATTATTTTAAATAATTGTTATTTTAAATGCATTGCGTACATTTAAAAATATACTGCATCTGTCAAAACCCGAGTATTACCTTCACCATACCTTATGATGTCTTCATTATAGTTTTAATTTCTCATTAGTTTTGGTGAGTTGACTTCACTTCTTTTTGTCGGTTAAGCCCAACTCCCTTTCTGTTCCGATCATTTTGCAAATTATGAACATTAGCAAAATTTTACTAGTATTTCCTCGTAAAAATTACACTGTCTTTATTCACGAAGATTCAATTTTGAAGTGTTCGTCTAATGCTCGGAGAGCGTATGATTATTTATAATTCACTTGTTAACGCTTCGCTGAAGATGACTCAAAGTAGAGCCGAACGTGCGCCATGATTTATAACTTTGTACTGAATTATTAATTAAATGTTACATAACGTTAACACACGCACAGCTAATCGTGTTTGACTCTCGAAGTCCACATTTTCCTTGTTACTCATTTATCACATTAATATTTCGATAGTTATTGCTATTGTTATCTTCTATTCGCGTAGAAATAAGTCTGTGAAGAGATAATTCGCGAAGTATGACGTAAAGAACGTCTCAATGATTATCGTAAACCAAACGCGCAATTAGTAACCGGTTGTGGATCTGCATCTTTGAATTCAAATTATGCTTAAAATGAAACCGACCGATCTCGCTTGTAACAATTTCCACTAGATACTCATTCCTAGAGGGACATACGAATTCATAGACCGAGCATACAATCAGCGGCCGAGAGCTATCTATTACAGATCCGTATCGTGGAAATTCTAATCTGCGTTAATTTCCATCAAGAGATATATCCCTGCGACCATATGAGTTCACGGGGACCGAGAGTGCATATGCGTCTCGGTGTTTAGTTATACATTACAGATCTTTATCTCCGAATTCTCGTCGTCCCTAGAATTGGGCCAGCTGGTCCCATCTGGTCCCGCGCTGCTTAACTCTAATCCCTCCAACCATGGCACGTGTTTGTAAAGGCTATTCTACAATTGCGTAATAGTCCGAGAGCCCGCGACAAAATCATTGTATTATCTTATTCACCGCCATATTAATAGAATTAGTTGTTTTAATCGAGTAAGAAAGGTACATAGTATTGCCGAGGTCGTTCGGCGGGACATAGATGCAGAAAATTATAACAAACATGTAACTTTCGAAAGTGTCCTTGTCAAATCTTATTCACCTTGAAACTTGTTTGCTAGTTAGTTTTTAATAGATAATTTATGAAAAAACGTTTCTTACACCTGGCAAGCGGGACAAAATTGTTCTTACAGGTTGTAAACAACTCTTAATATTTCACGAGGGTCACATGCTCCTTCAAATGGTTTGAAGGCGATCAAATGCCAATAAATATCGACGACATCGTCGTGGAGAATCCGAATGAAGAAAATGAAAGTATTGTATTGTTATTTAAAATTGATTCCTCTACAATTCTTAGCAAATATTCATGAATTATGTAATTTCAGATCAATCAGAGGAAATTGATGACGATGAAATCGGTCATCCTATGGACGACTTAGAATTAAATTATTCAGATACCAATTTCAACTCCTCCTCTGAGGATTCAGACAGTGACGATGAGATTCAGAATATTTGATTTTATACATTATACGTATTACTTTAATAAAAAGAATGAATAATATACAATTATCTCATTTTTTTTCTCATTCGCACTACTTTTAGCTTTATTTTGCGCGTCGAAACATTAAATTTCGTCAATTTGTTCGTGAGTTATGATTTTTTAAATAAAACAAGTCGTAACGTGAGTTTTTCAACATATAATCGTTGTAAAAAAATATTTAAATAAATGATTTCCAAATTTTCTTTACATTGATTTTTAGTCGAAGGTATAAAGATATTATAATAATTTTGGGGGAATTTTTCAAAGCTATTAACATACTGAAAAACGCGTGGGACTCGAAAGTGCATGGTTGGAGGAATTAAGTGGCGGAAAAAACGTTGGAGGGATTAGGGTTAATTTCCATCACGTAAAAGAGTCACGGTCGGTCTCGTTCCGCGTGTACTTGGCGCGAGACACTACCGTGTCTCTTGATGATCACAGCGCGTTTCCATCACAGCGCGCATATACGCGTCGCTTTTAAAATCGACTTTATCAATTTGATGCAAATTTTCTTTATGGATATACATATTTTCAGAGTCAGACTGACATTATACAAATTTCCGGACAGAGTAAATCTGTGTTAAAGGATGTTCTACGGATTTACATCTCGAAATATTGAATTGGATGTAATTATACCGTAGTCGGATGCGACTGATTACACATTATGCGCAATAATTTCTTATCTCCTCCGTATAAGAACACGGTTCTGCACCTCTCTTTCTGCCTGTTTTCCGTAAATCAACACCTTGAAAATTCTAATCGCTCCCAAAACTGCGCCCGCTGTAGCGCAACCTTGCCCGGCGCGAGTTTTAATCGGCCTGAAATTGGTCCGACCTGGTTCCCGGCGCGAATTTCCGGTTGGGGGCGGGTGGATGCTTTCGATTTTCGAGAGCGGCAGAGAGCAGAGAGAGAGAGAGAGAGAGAAGTGGCGGGAAGGGATGAGGGGGCGGCGGCGGAAGTGGGACACGGCGCGGCGCTCTGGTGTCACCGGCGGCGGGCGCGGGCTAGTGACACAATGAGGATGACGAGGATACGAGAGCAGCGAGCGAGACGGAGAGGGAGCGAGGTGACTTTATCTGGCGCACTGACGCATCATGACGAGCCATGACGTTCAGCGACGGCGGCAGCGCGAGATAGTATGTGACTCACACGCCGAACGAGAGTACGCGAGTAACGACGATAGAGCAAACTCGGAGAAGAGAGAGAGAGCGAGAGAGAGAGAGAGAGAGAGAGAGGGGTTGGTAGAGCGCGGGGGTGGAGGCGAAGGAGGAGGAGGAGGAGACGAGAAGATCGTTATCGACACTTTCCTGTGTCCTGCCACGTTCTGAGAAGAGCCACGTTCGAGCTGTATGAGGAAACGCCGGCCATGAATTATTCATGGCCGTCGCCGAACCTCGCCGAAGCCGCCGCGTCTCGTCTTGCAGTCGGCCATTTTGCGCTATCCAGCGGCGCGCTAAGTTCCGGACGGAGTTACTGCTCTAAACAGGAAAGAAAGGGAAGAAAAACGCGTGGGGGGAAGAGGAAAACAGAGGAGACGTAATTACGACACAGACAATTGTATCAGTTCGTCGCGGCAGTGAGGTCAAGTACACGCGAGATTATCGGCGCGTTTTTTTCGATTCGCAGCCGTACACAGTAAAAAATTTTGTGTTAATGGAAGTCCACTCTCAATTTTGTGTTAAAATAACTCATTCATCGTGTTATTTTTTACATTTTTTACTAAAAAAAATGTCGATATAACATTTCTATATGTAAAAAATAACACGATGAATGAGTTATTTTAACACAAAATTGAGAGTGGACTTCCATTGACACAAAATTTTTTACTGTGTAAACTTCGAAAGTAAACTCGCAGACGCTACAGAGGTTTGTTTGGTACCGCAACGTCCTCATATCGCGATTACAGAGAGTGCGGTATCAGAGTGTAACTTTAGGAATATACACTTGTACGTTTAAAAAAAATTTTGAGCTTGTTGAATTGAAGAGTTGATATCCTTGTGGAATTAAAAAAATATTTTTTGCTAAAGAACAAACGCGATATGCTAATAAATGGAAATGCTACTAAAAATAGTTAGTATAACTGTTAATAAACCACACACATATAGGATATATTAAACCAAAACTACTTTTAAATCTGCATCAAGTTTTTTTTTTTTTTTTTTTAATTTGACCTCTCCTGCGTTGCCCGGAAGAACATAAAACCCCCTCAATTAAAATCTCTCCTCGAGATATCTAAGGAGCAAGACGCATATAGCAGTGTCGCCTTACACCCTGCAAGGCAATTTTGGTTCACGCTACAGAAAAGGTGGGAGGGAGAGGAGCGAGTAAGAGATAGGGAAGGACGAGTACGTTAGTTATCTTCCGGCCGTCAAAACGGCGCAAAGTTGTGCTGGTCGACAGAAAGACGAAGAGAGAGAGAGAGAGAGAGAGAGAGAGAGAAAGAGAGAAAGGATGGCGGGCGGGGGGAGGCGGGGGCGGACAGAGACGTATCTCGGTCGCAGCAGCAGGTTGCTGAGGAGACTCGCTGGCACAGATACCGCGACTCCTCAATGTCACAAGATAGCGGAGCACCAGCTCCGCATCCGTCGCGATGCTAGAAGAACGCTCGTGCGCAGGCGCGCGCGCGATGCACCTTGCACGACCGCGTGACAGTGTTACCGGGGGTCGTCACCCACGTGACGTCCTTCGGGGGCGTCCTGCCATTAAGACCTTTAACTTAAGTACGCGCTCCCCCGACGCTACTCCCTCCGACGATGGACGAAGATCGAGGCTTTAATCGCGTTCGCGTCAGATGGGATTAGAAATGCAAATTAAATTTGAATAATTTATAAACGATATGCAAATAAAACTCGATACATAACTTAACAAGAAGAGGTTTATGAGAGCGGCCAACTTTGACATTCTAAGGCCAACATCTTAACTCAATTTCATTTCGAGAGACGTACTCTCCCCGGGAGTGCTTAGCTTCAATCATGTCACGTGATTGGGTTAGAAATTAGAAATGTAAATTAAACTCTCGAGAAACTTATAGATAGCAAAATGATGAGTAAAAATGACAAGATGAAGGGATCTACGACACACACTTACTGCAACATTTTAACGCCACCAATTTCAAATTTAATCTTAGATTGCGTATCTCTTTTTCCTTAAAGTGGATTTTCGCGTTTCATGTTCCGAGAGGAATGTTCCGAATCTGCCATATTCTTCTGACACACTCGTCTCCCCATGTCCGACAACGCGAAGGCTGAATACGTCGAAGAATTAATGGTGCATCTCGACAACGGCAATGGCGCGCGGACGAACGGAGCGGAGGAGTGAACTGCCAGTTTCGGCGAATTTCGGCGCGCCGTTGCAAAGCGCGCGAGATTACGAGCTGCGTGCGTGACGCATGTCGGCGGGTACGAAGGTCGATTTGGAAATAATTTTATCACCCGGCGTAATCTGCGCGAGAGAGGCGATTGAGCAAGAGAGCACGAGCGGCACGAATTGCACGACCGTATAAAAATGACAGGTCGACACTTGTTGTGTAAACAGTCGCGCGCGTCAATTTTTCACGATATTTTGCGGCATCGTTTATAGACGCGCGGATAACGTTCGAAAAATGATGAATAACGATTGTCCAAGAAAACGAGATGTTTGCGAGTCCTTCCGCGAAAGATAAAAAACGGACAAATATACATACAATTACGGGAATAATTATTGACCGTAATGACCGTTGCGTAAAACATCATTTTTATTTATCAATTATCAATTTTTCAAATAAAATTTAAAAAAAAAACGATAAAGTTGATGAGGGAAAAACAGACAATTCTGTGCCATATCTTGTATAAATTTTTTATTAATTAGTTTATGGATTAATAGCGAATTAATATATTTCAAAAGGTCATAGGAATATTTGATCAAATCATCTGTAAATGTTTCTTTTTATGATTTTCTGACGGCACATTATAATTTCGATTTTCTGATTGATTATAACCGACTACGTAAATTTTTGTAACTCTTTCACAATAACAATTAATTACGCCGAAAGGATAAAAATGAGGACGGCGATTAATTCATTTGTACGAGCCAATCGATGCGGCATCCGATAGAATCTGATTGCGAATTCGGGTCTTTTGAGGGACGGGATCGATATATATATATATCCGTTCCTCTCGCAGTCGTTGCCAGAGATTTCGAGCCTCGTCGTCTCCACCCCTTTTCCCTCTCGTGTCCTCCTCCTCTCACCGGCGAGAGGAGAAGGCATAAATATTGACGATCGATAAGCGATTAGCATAATGTCTGGCGATGCGCTGGCGATAAGCGCGTGAATGCGCTTAACCAGAAACAGCGGTGACGTTTCGATCGCGCCGCTGATATCGCAGCCGTCGCTACACCGTCGAAGCTAAAAACCTTCAACCCTTTCGTACCCCATTCTTTCTCTTTCTTTCTCGCAGACCTGATACATATATATATATATATATATATATATATATATATATATATATATATATATAAATTCCGCCTCTCCCACTGAATTAACCCTTCGCCGAATACAAAGGATGGGCGAGAAATATACATTGAAATATAAAAGCGCCGATCACTTCGATATCATTCGATATAATCAGCTTTTCATAAATATACATGTAACAACCTTGACCACTGCGTATATTAATTTCTGTTATTGACAATTTACAGATACAAATAAAACAATTAAAACGTAGACTTAAGAAATTTGTAATGGAAATTTTATAGGAAATATTATAGGTTTTCTTCAATAAAGATTTAAATTAATATAATAAGTGAAAAAAAGTTGAAACAATAAAAAATAAAATGATTTTGTTAACAATGAGACGACCGAGTGTCTGGAGGTCGACGCACGCGACTCGCGGGACACCCAGTACAATCCGACCTAGGCGTCGAGACGAGTAAAATCATGAATGAAAAGTGGCCACGAAAAATTCCGACCCATGTGAAATGAGAGGCACATTTCTCGCTCGACGATCGCACGATCGAGCGCCGGAGATCCGACACATCCGTGTCTCGCGGGACACCCGGTACAATCCGGAGGGCGGGCTCAATGTAACATTAAAAACGAGCGGCGGCCGCGCCGCTCTTTATCAGTCATTTCCATTTCTTGATAACTGTTTCTGCTTATCGGGGAGCACGCTCGCCCGCCGCTTTCCTCACCGCTTCCTCCCGCCACCCTCTTCCCCCTGGCGACGACGAGCTCTCGGGAGCTCGTTCTCTTTTCGTATCGCGCCCTCGCGCGCGCTCTCTCTCTCGCTCCTTCTTTCTCTCTCCCTCTATCCGGTAATAACTTCACCTATCGCCTTCATTGATCTCCCTATCACTGTTTTATCTCGCTACAATGGCGTCGCGGCAAGTGGGCCGGACTGCCACGTCCGTCTCCGTCCGGCGACTTACATGAGCGAGCAGGAAAGATCGCCGCGTGGAACCGCTGCCGTTGCTGGTGCTGGTGCTGCTGTTGCTGCTGCTGTCCTGTCGATCGAAAGGACGACTTTCCGAGCAGCAACAACAACGGTCCCGTTCCTCACGGCTTTGTCAGCTCTATCTAGATTTGATTATCGAACGAGACGGCAGGAATATCTGATAGAGAGTGGAAATTCGAAACATCGTTGGCGTACGTCGCAACATGTACGGTGATCCATATTATTTCTGCTCCGCGTATCGTTGGCACAAGACTAAAATTCAAAACTCCAATCTAATTGTCCTGTATTGTATACATTAAAATACATGGAATTCATTATCGTGCAAGCGCGCGCGAATGTGGAATAAAATGTCGAAATAAAACATTTAATATTCATTATAATAACATCAAATGTCATAATTATAATTATTATAATTATATATTATATATATAATTGCATAATTAAAGGTGCATTATTATCCTAGCTGTGACAATTATAAAATTTAATCATATCTGAGCTTTTAATTACCATAACGATGACTATAAATATGAGTAATAATTCAGCTCGGATCGAGTTCAGCGATTACACCCGATCGCCAGAAAATAGACGAGCGCACACCTATACACGACGAGGGGGCGAATCGAGACGGACGAGAGAGTCTGCGGCGAGCGGAGCGGCGATCCGATAAACTCGAACGGGGACGAGGATATCCCTAATCTTTCGGCGATCTATCGCGAATGAGCCAAGTATCTGCGAGCGAGCACACGGCCCAGTCTGCTCTCGACGAGGCTACGCTGATAGAGGCCCCGGCTACATTATTCAACGTATACACGTATGCATGCGCAACACGCGCGCGAGCGCGCGACACGAAATTTAGCGAGAAGGAAGAAAGAAAAAGGATAAATTTCTTCGTGCTTTGAGCATTGAGTACGCGCCTCTCTCGTTGTTTAATCCCCGGTGATTATTTCACGTTATAAAAAGAAAGTCGACATCGAGACGGAAATTCAATTGTAATACGATCTTTTTCAGCTTCAACTTCAGTTCCAACTAAATTTAGATTAATTGTTATTTGTTCTAAATTGTTATTTATTCTAATCTTACTTCAAATCAATCTTAATTCGATCTACTGCTTCGATTTTACTTCAATTAAAACGGTAGAACATATCTGTATGATCAGAAACTGTCAATCCGAACGTATAATATCTTCGGTGCTTCAATCGATCGAGTTGTGATGCTTCATGTTTCTCGAATTTACGAGCGTGATATCGGGAACGTATACGGGAGCATCGAATCGCGATCGATACCGATGACGATGAGAGCGAGAGCTGCACACCGGTATCGGCGTCATATCGCATATCGTATCGGCGCGAATCGCTCCCGAGGACCCGACGAATTTACATAACGATATTATTAGCGAGCGATCGAGGAGTAAATAAGCACGCGATAGCGCCGAGCAATCGTTAAAGCCTATTCGTATAAGAGCTCGCTTCTAACAATCGTCGCTGTTGTCCAGCGCTAAAGCGTTCCTCGTTTCTCTCGATACGATTAAATACAGTTTCATAGAGTTAAAAGCGAGAAGTCGATGGGGAAAATGATAAATTTATTCAAATACTAAGATTGATTGAATTGAATATCAAAATACTTGAACTGCAAAAATAATTTCGTAAAGATTCTGACAGAAAATAGTGAAATCACCGATTAATACCGTTAACTTAATTAAGTTTATAGCGCGCGATACATTACAGCAACAATAATTAGAAGTTTATTTAGATTGTAAAAATGCAATAAACCATTAACAAAAGATTGAACAGAATCGTATTAAGAATGCAGCAGATACAGATCTGCAGTTCAGGTAGGAAGAGTTTCTGATATAACAACATAATAAAGAGATAGTAATGACAGAAAAAGCGCCGAGTTTATTTAGATTTTGCGAGTTCTCGAGGAAAGTGGCAAGAGAACGCGCTAACAGGATTGCAGTCGATATAGATCTCAGCTCGAACAGATCATCAATAATCTCTAATTAATAAGCCTCGACAATGATAATAACAACGATAACAGCGAAAGACACGATACTTTACAATCAATGAGGTATGAGCAGAAGAAGAAGAAGAAGAGGAGGCGGATAGAACAGGATGAAGAAACGAGGGGGGAGATAAATAGAGTAGGATGGGGGGACGGGGGGGACTCGGGGCAGGGCTCGGGGAGATCCTCGTTAACGATACCGCGTTATCGGCGGAGAAATCGGCCGATCGTTACGGCAGATTCAGCGCGGCCGGCGCGTCTAAGACGTAGAAATTAGAATGTATTCATCAAGCGGCGGAATTTTAACGGGCCTGTATATTAATTAGCGACGAGAGGCCGATCGTGGAGGAAACGAAGCGAGACCCGCGCTCCCTCCGGGGCCTCATTAACCCCGTCGTATACACGGACGGCCCCGCTCGAATCCGTCAGTCCGCGAGTGGCTGATTGGTAATTAGCGTATACGCGGGCGATAACCGATCGACCGATTCGGAAGCGACGGTGATCGATCGATCGCGCGTCACAACTTTTATTTTCCAAATTCGACAGTAATTAAATATTGCGTTATATGTCTATTAACGCGTAAGAAATTAACTTCCTTACGCGTACAATTTTATTCCTGATTGTATTCATAATGGAAAATCGTGTTACAAAGTTGAGAGAAATAAAACATTTAAAAACATAAGAAACTATATTTCAATAGAGATATATTCCGAATATCTCCATTCCACAAAATTCCATTACAAAGTATGTATTTCAAAAATACTAAAAATAAAAAGCACGAATATACAATATTTTTCTTTCTCTCTTCCCCAGCTTCTCGATAGTTTGTGGTCTTCGAACTAGAGAAAGAAAGAGGAGAGAGATCGATCAACGGACGCAAAAATGGCGACCGGTGCAAGCTTATCCTCTCTTCAACGAGCAGGTAGAGCACCGTGTTTGGCATCGATAGGAGGGATACATCGAGGACGACGTCGCGGTCACGTCAATCGATATAGCGGCCGTTCGATAGCCGTGGGCGAGGGCCCATCTCCTCCTCCTCCTCATCCTCCTGCAGCGCGTACTTCCATCCGCGCATAATCATCGGCAATAAATCTCGGGTTGCATAAGTGTAACGAGAGATACGGGATCGCAACGCACACAGCCCGAAGCGAGGCGCATCGTCGACCGGCCGCGGCCGGCCGCAGCAACGATGCAGCGAGAGCCCCGAGTACGCGATCATGCACCGGGAATCGTGAGAGAGCGCGGGGAAAGTTCGAACCGTGAAATTCGCCCGACGGGGGGACAACAGCGTTCCGCCAGCGCGCGATCCTCTCTGATCTTGAGATTATTCAGTTTCAGCACCGATCCCGACATTCAAATCCAAAACGAGAAACGCAGAGGAAAAAATATATATTGCGGAATTCACACAACCAAGTATGTGATATTCTATAGGAGCGTGTTCTGGAGATTGATTAGAGTTGAAGATTTTTTTAGCACAAAAAATATGAATGCTTAATTAAAACCGTATTAAAAAAAAATTATTAAATCTAAATTTAGAGTTGCAATAATCCGAGCTATGAGCGATCGAAGTTGTCAACGGCATCATAGAGCTCGCGATTTATAGTACCTACACTGATCTGTTATTGATTGTTATTGCTCAGCTGATTTCGTCTTTTTGATTTCTTATATGCAAGTTTATATTTATTTATGTACCTTGTATACTACAGCAATCAATTATTGATAAATATGGATGAACAAGCTATGAAAGTTTAAGATAAAATCAACACATTATAATAACAAATACAGTTGATATTATTCGCGTGGTTTTTCGTTAAATAAACTAATTAATCATGTAACAAGCGAAAAGTGGATTTTCCGAGTGCATCGTACGATATATAATTATGTATCTTATTAGTAATTAAAGATTGATACATAAACGTTAATTTGCGCACTATTAACCGCGTTGCCACTCTCAGTACTTGCCTACCTTTATTTGCCACTTTATTATACTTGTTCATTTTATTAACAAAAATCTTTTAATTATCCGTTTATTTTAATTAACCATTTATTTTAATCATTTATTATCCATTTATTTTAATTAACCATGCTTTATGAAATAAATTAGTCAATATATGACTGTGAAATATCTTTCATTTATGTTAGTGATACCTATATATGAATACATACAAAAGACTCTCTGAATATTGCTTTCTCTCTTCGTCTGAGTCATATAATATTTAATTCTGGAAGAAAATACAGGGAGGTCAGACGTCGACTTCAAATTCTATTGAAAAGATGTTTGGAAAAGAGATAGAAGGAAAATAAAATCTATCTAGTTTATCTGATAAATATAAAGATTTTGAATTATAATATCTCATAGTAAAAAATATTGTCGAAACAACCAATAATAATAAATCTTATGTATCTTCCTGATGTTCTCAGTTGTATTCTCTAAAAACCCTGTGTGCAGAGCGTTTGGTAAAAAGTGTAGAGAATTTCATATCTTTATCAGATTTGGAGATAATCTCTCTTTTGTGAGGCAAAAATTATCGTTATTCATTATCTTTTACCGAGCTTACTCTACCTGCGAATTATTTTCCATCCACTTTTATTATTCATACTCGCGTGCGAGATTGCCTTTATAAATTTAAATGTATACGGCGTTTCTCGCAATTAGAATTCTGTCGTGTAAGACACCGAAACGCGCGAATAATTGACATGTAGCGAGTTTCATTTTGTGTTTGCGCAAATTCGTCCTTCTATGTACAATAAATCCACATATAATAATAAATAAACTAATTAAATAATATACGTAATACATTCAAGAAATCAAAAAACAAAAATTAACATTATTTAAGTTGCAAAAATCAATAACAGATCTGACGCTTGTAAATAGGTACAATTGCAAAATTAATTTCGCAAATTTTACACAATATCAGTGACTATATATCATTGATTGCTTACAATTATATTGAAAATTATTACAATCTCGACGTTTTTGCATTAGAAAAACTCATTTCGCATCTTATTCGAATTAATGTCTAGAATATGCTATTATAATAGAGTATTCTAAATCTCCATATCGGCATAGAAAGTTTTGAGTACAAAATAACGCGTAAAGATATAATCTAAATAATTATCTCGTAAAATAGAAAAATGTGAATTTGCTGTTCCAAATAAATAATAAAACGCAACATTGATCATATAAAATTCCACTCTTGGAGAACTTATTAATCTTTTCTAACTTTCATTTCTCGAGAGCAAGTAAAACTATCTGATTATAATCGTTCCTCATCGTTAACTCCGCGTAAGGAATTTCGGAGGTCTCGCGGGGTCCTCCTTCAATCTCGAGGACGGGGGAGAGAAGACGAGGACGTCTCTCCGAAGGGCACTTCTCGGGGTCGTGCGATTATGCACGCGCGGGGTGCAATTAGCAGCCAGCGTCAGAATGCATGCCGTTAACGGGTGTCTGAATAGAAACAATCGGGTGTGTGCACAATGGAGAGAGCCACAACGGACCCGCCACTTAACCGAGCAACTACACCGCGCTTGAGAACGCGCGCGCGCGGTATATCTGTGATATTGTGCGTACCGTAAAGTGCGCGCGACAACGAGCTCGGATCGCTTTTCTGAGAGATTCCACTGTTTAATTGAGACTACAATCTTTTTAATCTCGACAAACGATTGGATATCAGAGGCAACAAAGCGTAGATCGATATCGCTGATTAGAACAAAGTACTAATAGCTAGTTGCTACCCTAGAATCTCAAAATTAAAAGACCAAGGTATTTTCTTTCACAGCTCTCACAATTTCATGTAAAATCTTACCATTTTAAATATTCGCGATTTTTTTTGCTCAGAATATTTATCATATATTTTTGACATTTATAAAAGAATATATATTTATCAAGAATAAATTTAATTAATTAATAATAGTAAATTATATAATATTGCAATTCTCGTTGCATTTGTCATCTTTCTAAATAATTTACGGTCGAGACGACCGAATTGTTATCCGAGAGCACCGCGAGCAGAGCGAGAGCATTAGCGTGTCTATCAATGACACGGATGCTATCGCTATGAAAATCGCAACGGCGAGCGAGTCTGCAAAAGTCGCGACGCGCTATCGGCGCGCGCCCGCGCGCGGATGTTTTAATGCGTTGCAAATCGACAGATATCACCATCGGCGACATAAAGTTTATCGCAAGGCTAACGACAAATCGTAATCTGCACCGCATACCGACTTGGTATCCCCGATAGAGAGACGAAAGACGAGAGAAGAGGAAAGAAAAGAAAGAGAGAGGGAGAGAGCAGGATCGGTTTATTGTTCTGGGGCAAGCCCCGTTGGAACACATTACAGAGATAAAAGCAAAATGCAGGCGATATACAAGGCGTTGCACGATAAACAAATATGACCGAGGGAGGTTCAAAAGAATAGAGAAAAAAAAATCGGGAGATATGAAAACACCAAGAAGCGTGGAGAAGTGTTAAGTGTAATTAATAGCCTCTTGTCTGAAATGGTCGAATTCCAAAAATTTCTCAGGGGATTATGTAATATATATATTTATCTTTAAAAATAATTTAAGCGTGTCATGCTTCGAATAACAACTGCGTTTAGAGAAGCTAGGAAACATCTTTGTGTTTCAAATTATGTAAACCTTAAATCTGTTGGATTAAAGTATAAGATAACTGGTACTTGAAATAATTATGCTATACTCAAAATAATTTCAGATTTTTCAGAGATGATTTAAAGAATTAAAGAAGCTTGCATCTGAGTGATTTAAATTTATCGAATCTTTCGATGATTATCTATTCTTTAATTTATTTGCCCTGATTTTTTTAAGTTTCAGATAAGACCACGATTCTCCTTAAAAGTTCGCTTTTCAGCGATAACTTTAATCCTTTCCGACGCGTTTACGGATGGTTCGTTAGAGTCATCGTCACCATCGTGCGGCTGTTTAGCACTTTTATCTATGCCACTCGCATAATGAATAGCAATTACTTTCCGGTGATCGGACATCGAAAGCGGATGTCGACTAGCCGTGAAATAATGAAGTTTGGCGTCATTGATAATCGACGACGTTTTAAAGAAAAAAAATATATATATATATATACTCACTAGTTTAAATTGCGGGGAGCCATATCCTTATCGACAAAATCTACACTCCTACGTCGTATTTGATTTCAGACTTACCTGCAACATAAAAAATGCAAATTTAATTAGCACCAGTCGTTAGCAAAACGGCTTCGTAATTATACGGCTTTAAATGATACGAGTATAAATTTCTCGAACGAAATAACGGTCGTATATCGAAATAAAATCGCATCTTTATGTGTTTAATTTTAAGTTTTTTATCTGGTATCATGAATAACATTTCCTTGATCTCGCAAACAACGCGTGAAATCCTAAAAGCACTTCGCAGAATCGCGAGAGAAAAGAGAGAGAAATCGAAAGTTTAATATCATCCGTATCATCTCGGACGCATGACTTTATACACTTTTATAATTATTTTGGAGTCGATTATCAAGTGTACCAGCACGCGCTACGCGGAACGAGGCGAAGTCTGAAGCGATAAAGCACCACCGCGGATGATATATATGCTGACCCAGAGGATCGTTAATTATCACTCGGCGAGCATCGATAAGCATCGACGGTGGCGACGCATTTACCGTATCGCGGGTATTTTTAACCGCGTTACGCCTGTTTATTCCGCCGATCAGAAGTCGCGGCCGTGTATGCGGGCACCCGTGCTCTCGTTATCGATTCCGCGGTCGACGACGATGTTCCCGAAGAGTCAGAAACCGTTCCCGGGAATCTCGTTGGCGCTCGTAAGTGCACGACGTGCGCGATCGCGGCTCGAAATCGAGTCGGCAGGTCGCTCAATCAAAATCTGCGCAAAATTTTCCGCATTAACGCAGCCCTTTAAAAAAATTCCAACGTGGGAAAATCTGATTTTATTTTATTAACAAGGTAATATCAATCCGCGGGGGAAAACTCGACTTTAAAAAAAGACCTAAAAGGTCTCTCCACTTCACCACTCTCGTGGTACTTATTTTTTCCGTCCACTCTGTGTGACAGTTTTTATTATATATGGTGTCGCGGGGTTCTCGAACCCGACTGGGCGCGCAGATACGCGTCTTTAGCGGAGAAAGGGTTAATAAATCCCGCGAGCGACCGACTCGTAACTCACTCGCCGGGCTATAACTCGAAATAGTTGGCGTGGCTTATCCGACGCCAATCGGCCGTCGTTACACGTTGCGCCGCGACACGCTAAGAACGATCGCGCGATCACTTGAATGCAAATTAATATTAATTTTAACGAAAGGGCAACGTGAAATTTAAATCAACGAAACTCCATTTATTTTACAAGCTCGAAAAGTATTCTACCAACATTATAAAGTGCATTAAATAATATCGCCACTAAGATCGTGTGACAAACTTTGTAATAAAACTTTAAATATGTAGTAACTTAAATATAGTAAACAAACAGTACGATGAAAGGATCTAACGATATTTATAGCAAAAGTAATTAAAAAAAACACGAAAAGGTAGGTGTTAATTGCGATCGAAGGAGAATATTTTTTTCAGCTCAAAAAATTAAGTTTCCCATATTTTCTGTTTACAAATTTACGGAAAACGTGCTGAATAATAGCACGTTTGACGAGGGCTTCCGCAACGTGTAACCGCGACTGGACGAGTCGCACCTGTTGCAGAGAGCGAGGCGGTCGGGGAGTTCGGCGATCGATTATTTAGCAACAAGCCGCAGAAATTGGAAGGTTAATTTCGCCCGCTTGTTTACGCTCGTCCGCGATAATTCGTGCCCCTTCCCTCGGCCGTTCCCACCCTCGCGAGGGACACGCACCCTCGCGTCCTTTACATCGCGCCGCGCGCCGAGACGCAAGGCGTTGTACTTCCCGACGTGTCGAGAGAAAGAAGAAGATATAATAGACAAAATTTTGCAAATGTAGGAAATTTCGGACAATAATAAGAAAACATTACAAATTATAAATTAAATTAATATTACAAATTAAAGACAATTTGCATAATGACAACTTTGTGAAATATATCAACAATAAAAAAAATTTCCGTAAATTTGACATATAAATATATTTCCTGTCCCAATTTTTCCATATTAATCTTGATACATCTTCACTTTTTCCAAATTACTTAAGAATATCTCGCTTCTCGCGCTTCGTAACCGTCGTCATTGATCTTTATCGGCGGCTAAATGACCGCCGATCGACTATCCTCAAATTCTCTCGAAAGTCGATGAATCTTTTTTCCTGAGAACGAGCAGGCGCGACTCCGTGCGGCCCTGAATCTCGCGCTGGCGGGGCGGCCACGGGGTGTATCGGAAACCCATGGGAAAGAAAGAATCCGCAGGAAAGTCATCCGGCGGTATCCGATGGGACCATCCGATACCATCCGCGCCGGGCCTGGGCATATAAAACTACACGGCTATCTTCGCAATCTGATGCCGCACGAACCAGTTTTCGGTGCGCGGGACCGGATCTTCCTGCCAAGGAGGATCCGGCCAAGAAAACCAACTCTCTGTGCGCCTTCCTCTTCCCCCCCCCCCTTCTCGTTCTTCCCTCGTCTTGTATTACTTTTGGCACGTTAACTTGAAGTACATTTAATTTATTTTTTTCCTCGATCTCGCCATCTTCTTTTCATATACTTTACATATATCCTCGTGTCCACCTTATCCTTTTCTTTTTATTTCAAAGATTAAAAAAGGAAATATTACAGAAGTTGAACATTCCGCGAACAGAGTAAATTAGTTTCTCCTAATTATATATAGCTATCTAATTATCTATCTCTGTCTGCGTCCACCTCTTCTTCCTTCCTTGTTTGCTCTTGAGAGCGCAGAAATACTCGGCATCGTCGATCGATCGATCGGTCACCAGGAGAAAGCGAATCGTGCACGTTCCTCGATCGAAAGTCGAGGAATTGCTGGATATATATTTTTAATTCAAAAAGATCGCGCCGAGATACAGGTAATCCTATTCTCCTTTAATCCAGTTCTAACGACGAATTTCAAATTTTATTTCGAAATTACATTTACTTTCAATTATTTATCTCTATAATAATCAACTTTTGCGTCTAAATTTTTGTGATTTCGTTTAACTTTACCGGCTTCGTTGTTTCAACTAATTTATCTTCCGTAATCTTTTTCATCATCTCGGCTCGGAGACGGACTTTATTTGGAATTTGGCGAAAAATGCGAGGTACGAGGAACGGGTCGACCGAGGGAGAAGACCTGGATCCGGTCTTTTTCCATTAGGCTACGCGACTGTGATGACCGATGGACGAGGCCGATGTCGATAACGTGGTTATCGAGTGATCTGGGGGCGTCCAAGTGTTATCGCAACGGCGATAAGCCGCGGCCGCCGAGTGATACGCCAGTAATCTCATCTGACCCAGGGCCCTCTTCCACATCTCGAGTGTTTATCTGTTCTGCGACCAGCATTCTCCAAAGAACCGCGCTATTCATTATTTATTCTTCTTACCCGTTTAAAAATAAAATCACCGCGATCGAAAATCGTGTGATCTCGAATCACCGCGGCGTTCGTAAAAAAAAATATGAAATTTCCAATCCATAAAAGCCTTTCCCTTTTAATCAGCTTTAAATCTTACTCTCCGATCGCTGAAAAATTCATTTCTCGTATCTTTTATTTTATTAATCGGAATTTCTTAATTTGTTTATGTCTTGGGCTCTTTGATATTGTCTATCTTCTTAAATTATAAGATACATATTTTATTTTATTTTATACAGTAAAGTTTCAATTTGTCCTCTGAATTAATTGTTTTATTATGGCGGACTTTGCAATTAATAATTGATAATTTCTACCGATTAGCTGCATCTTCGTCGACGCGAGTGCACCTCGGTGCAGCGCTTATCGTCTCGTTTCCGCGTTTAATCGCGGCGACGTGTTTTCGAGACTCTGGACCGACCGACTGGAGTTGCATTCACCGAGATAAGGAACCGAGTAAGAGGAAAAAAATCATTCGATATCCCGCTATCGATCGAGGCATCGCGCTCTACGTGAACTTCGGTTTTTCGAGGCGATAAACTTCCTGCGTCACGGGAGAAAAAAACAGAAGAAAAAAAGAAAGAAAAAGGAAAAAGATATAGATTTGAGAGAAGGAGAGAGGAGAAATTGGATTTAAATTCTAACAGATCTCCTAAAATCTGTGACTCGCTTCTCAAATGGCTAACGTTCATTTCTGATAAATTGGTCTTATCGAACATATCCTTCACAAGAATTATGGATGGAAAAACCTATACTCCACATGCAATTACATTATAAATATAATAACATAATATAACTTGATTTATCTTCTTTTCCCGATCTCATCATCTTTCTTTTATTTAATGTACTTTACATATGTTATGTATATTTTATTTTTTCTCTTTAAGATTGAAAAAGGAAATATTACATTTGAATATTAAACATTCTGAAAATAGAGCAAATTATGTTATAATAAATTATATTATAAATACAATAATATAATAATATTAGACATAAAAATTCAGTTCCTATATACAAAATATCCTGCAATTCGCAATCTTAATTTTAATGATAGACATGATTTCTACGACCGATTTGCGGTCAATTATTTCTTCGCAAATGGCGAGTTGCATAAGACGCCGTGTATCACATGAAATATTTTTATCGTATATCCAATTGAGGTCACAAGATCTCGTCAGGGCGAGTACATCGACACTGGCGGGATTTTCGTTGAAGCGAGATCGCGATGGATGAAACCCGATCGCGACCGGCGCCAAGGACGAGGATCAAGTTCTCGGTTGAGCGGAGGCGCTTTCCTCATCGTCGACCACCCTTGATCGTCGGTTTCTCGACGATTTTACGTCCCGCGACGCGATCTCTCGATCGCGACGCGCGTGCACGACCGATATCGCAGCGATCGCTATCGCGCGCCGGTTTCGCGAGTGCGAACACGCCCGCATACCTTGTAATTTACACCCGATGGGACGATGGCAGCCGGCAGAGAGACATATTTCTTTCCTCCGTGCAAAACATAGAACGTCAGTAAAAAAAAAAAGACTAGATCGATGCTAAACGCGATATCGTATGTGATTAAATGGAGATGCTAAGTGATTAAACAGAGATATTTATTGTTTCCTAACAGATACTCTGACTACATTACATATACGCGGATTATATAGTATATTGCCGGAAATTCGACTGCACTCCGTTCATGCCGCTATTTTGCGGTAAACACGCTCGGATTGCATTTTAGACGACGAAGCATGCCGCGATCGTTCTCAATTAATCGATCTGCTTCGATGACCAAGCGCGCTGCGAGATCGTATCGTCACGTAGAGCTTCCTTACTTCGATCGAATGATAGAGAAAGAGAATAAAAAAAGAAAAAAATGTATTGTGTTCTTAAGAAAATTCCCTACAAAAGTATGCAATGAACTGTAAATAATAATTTACAAATAACAATAAACCATAAGCTCTAGTTTAAGTAATATATTAAACAGCAATCATATAAAATACAATACGATAAATAAAGTACAAAACTAAAAAATCCCGAGTGATATACCATATAGCATTAAATTTAAAATAATTAAATTTACATTAAATGAAATCAATTAAAACAAATAAAAACAGCAACATAATGACATAATAAAATTGCCGATAATGGCAAAAGAAAAAAAGAGAGAAAGAGGAAATGAGGAGATAGAAAGAAAACGCAAACAAGCACGTGTAAAATGGGAAAAATGATTAAATGAAATAAAATAAGTAAAAGCAAAAAAACACGAGTGCGGAGAAAAATAATGAAGGAAAAGATACAAAAGGGATGAAAGAACAAAGAGAATGGCGAGGGAGGGCAGGCAGAAAGAAAAATGACAGAGGAGTAACGGTAACGCGATGCTCGCGTTTATTATCGCGACATTCCGCGCGATTATCCCGCGAGCGAAGCGTTATCGCGCGCGATCGATCGGAGATCGGTATCTCGCTCGCACGGCCTGGGCCCGGTTATCGCGTCGTTGTTATCGTCGATCGATGAACGGAAATACATGCAACGCAACGTGACACGCTGCACCCAGTCTCTCTCTCTCTCTCTCTCTCTCTCTCCCCTCTCTCTTCTTTTTCTCTCGCTCTTTCTTTCTCTCCCTTTTTCTCTCGTTATCGATCCTCGCAAACATCTCAATAAGGAAATTACGCGAACGCGCTCAATTAAAAAATTCTACTGCATAATCAAATCGACAACGACATTTACATTGCATGGTTATATTCAATAGTATTATATACTATACGTTGCGCGAATCATAAAAATATTTTGTTGCGCAGATAATTTCCTGATACCAAAGTTAAAACTCGCGATTAAACTTCTATGTAACGAGATGTATTTATCAAAAGATTTTATATTTTATATAAAATAGATGTAATTGTGTTGAGAGAAAACAAAAACTATTATATATTTATATATTTTTAATATCATGTCAAATCATTACGCAGCTGAGGATGTTACAGACACATTTCGAGGAAGGTATTTAATATTTATTCTTGCATCAAGGATTATATAATCGAATCTAATAGATCTGATGAAAAGGGAGGATTCTGTTTCACATAAAATAAAATAAATAATATTTATTTTTTAAAGAAACTGTCAAATTATTAAATTCTATGGTATACGTAACGTAAAATATAGAAAAATATAGATTCTCAGTACTGACAGTGAATATCGGAATGCGGCCTAGATAAAATACTCATTTCAGAGAAAAGAAAAGTAAAATGCAGATTCACATCAAACTCGGACTCTTCGTAATACAGTCGCATATTCACGCTGCCGAGGGCGCGAAGGGTTAATTTCGGCGAATGAAGTTGCCAGCCGCCCTCTGCGGCGGGGTGTCAGGTGAAGGATAGCGTGTTACGTGCCAAGACACACAAGGGGGGAGGTGGCATATAAAAGCGATCCCGGTGGCTCCTCGTACCCGGTGGCGAACAGCCAACTGAGGGGTCGACTCGTCAGGATGAAGAGGGAGGGGGTTTAGAGGGGCATGCCGAAACGAGCGACGGAAGTAGGGGTTGGAAAACTAACGCGGGTCAATGAAGCGACAGTCGCGTGCCCCGCATCCTTTAGTGGACGCGGTTTATGGGATTTTGCCACCCCATTACGCCAGTGGGCCTCCATCGATCAACCTCAACCTCTCCCCCTCCCTGCCCCCCCCCCCGATATGCATCTTCGCTATTTACAATAAACGGCACCGATCAGCTGCCTTCCGAAATATAAACTGGATCGATTGCTTATTTATATAATTTAATTATGTCATAAACAATGTTATATTTATCAATGCTTTAGTTACACATTTAATATTATATCCTGTACGATTGAATAAATTATTTTTAATATGTGTGATTTATTTCGCATGTTTTTAATATTCTAACTCACGTTATTCCTGTTACATTATCAATCAACATTATATAATGTTATATAGCTATATTATCATACAACACTCTGACTCCTAAATATTGTGTTTAATTAGAGGAGTCAACAAGAGAAGATTAAACTTATATAAGTACACACTGAGACTAAAGCTTCATTCCTCAATTGACTGCGAAATCGACACTTTCAATTCAAAGATTCGTCCGAAGAATGCTTAGCATTGAAAAAGTGATTATTTTCCCTTGAAAATTTTCGTCGAAGAAAAATATACCGCACTCCGACCACACTCAATAGATTGCCGTACATTTACATTTATCATTATCACTGTTACGTTATTATTAGCCCGTTGCGCCGTTATCGCGACGATCTGTCATTTACGCACCGTTATCTCCTTCCGCGTACGGTTTTTCGATTTCGCGAAGGCGGCGTGTCGCGAAGTGCCCGCAAAAATATACGAGCCGGTCGCGGTCGGGCGAAGTGGAGCGTGCCGGAATGAACGGACGCGGCGGCGGCGCGGCGTCGTCGTCGGTGGTGTCGGTGTCGGCGAATACGAACGTGGGTTACGTAGGTAGGTAGGTAGGTAGGTACCGGGGTCGAAGCAAGCAAACCGGCGCGCCGATAAGAGCGGCGGCGAGGCGTTATCGCGATCGCCGCGCGGCCACGTCGCGCGATAACGATAACAAACTCCCCCACCCCCCCCCTCTCGCCGCCACGGCTCACCCCCCCGTTCCACGGAGCGTATTCCCCGTGTGTATTTGAGCGTGTGCGTGTACGGGTTTGTGTTATACGTACCGAGGGCGAGAGGTGACTCGTTGTTTGCCGGCTTCATCGCCGTTTTCGCCGACTCCGAAGGCGGCGGCGGCGAATTCGAAGCCGAAGTCGCCGAATTCGCGATAGTTTTCACGATTGGCACCGAGATGAACGAAATGAGAGAGGAGGAGAGTGAAGGGAACGAGAAGACAATTCGTCTATACATAGCTTTCTAACCACTTTCGATATCTTGCGGTTTATTGAGCAAAATTCTATTAACTTCATCAATCTCTATTTAATCTCTCCTCAAAGAAAGATTGCTGAATATTGAAATTAAAAGCTTATATGTACCGCCCTGTTACGCGGAAAAATGATGATTGCGTGTTTACGAGTAATTCACGCGGCGCGAATGATTCATTCTGATGAATCATTTAAAGTGAAACGCGAAAGTATATATAGATCAGGCGAGTATTATAATTGTCAGACATCAATTGATAGCAAAACTTCGAAAAATGAAAGATATCACTGCCCTGTGAGACAAGAAAGAAAGTTGCTCTTATTTCCTATCGGGATTTCCCGCTCGAGTAGAAAGTAACAACCACTTAAAAACCTAAAAAAAAAAAAATTCTCTTTCGAGTTATAAGTTATACCGTGCAGTATTTCATAATCCTAATAATAATCGGCAGAATTCACGGTACCACCAGTAAGCGGACGAGTGAAATTCTAGGGGATGCTGTTCGCCGGGTCCGAGCGATGCATTCATCCCTCCCGATCCCTCCGCCATCTTGATAACCCCCTCGGCAGCAGCAGCATTCGTCGAAAGAGCGAGCGCGCAATCTTCAGGACGACGACGTGCCACACCTCGTACACACACACACACACACACGCCCACACATACACACACGCGCGCGCGCACCTGCTTGCGTATCCGCGGGGGTTGGTCGGAGGTTGTCCGCCACCGCAGTCGGCCGGCGGTGTTATCGCGTCGGCCCAGATTGAATATATTTCATATGTTTTCATAACTACCGCGCGCTACGTCGTCCCGCTATCTGCCGCCTACCCCCGGTCGGCCGCTCGCACCCCTCGCCGACCGACCGACCGCCCGAAGAAGGGTGGCCGCCCGCGAGGAGGGGCGGAAGGTCGGAAGAAGGAAAGCGGAGGACGCGCGGAGCTACGGCGAGAGCAAAATGCGAGAGAAAGAGACGCGGCGGGAGGGAAAGAAGGGCTGCCGTAGGGATTGCGGCTGTGAGGGGGGGGGGCGGGAAAGAAGGAGGGGAAACGGGCGAGTACGAGGGGGTGGCCACGGGAAATCAAGCGTGAGGAGATACCGGTTGACTGATGTGCGCCTTTCTGTTGTAAAACGATAAAGGCGCCGTGGCATTGGTCGTGGGACCGTGGGGTTTCCGATAGCCACCGCCTGTGCCCCCTCACCCCTCGCCCCCTCTCTTTCCTCGTCGGCCCTCGCGGGTTTGCTTTACCTCTTTCTTCGCCGTCGCCGCCATGCGAGCAGGAGGAAGAGAGAATGCGGCGCGACGCGCGTGGAAAAATGGACGGCGGGATATTCAGTTTGGCGCGCGGATGCTGCGCGCCCCGATCTTTCTGGACCGCCTCGTCCCTTATCTGCTGGATATCGAGTGCTGCGACGTAGCGTTGGTGCGAGCGACATGGAATAAATGTGTAGAGTGAACGTTAAGAACGACTCTCTCGCTCCGATCTGATCGCGAGATAAAAATCCTCGGACATTTTCTTTAAAAAAAAAATCCTTTAACTTCCAATCTTTTAATTTTTGAAACTTTTTGTCACTTTTCTCGGAATCAAACATCTCGCCGGTTGACTCTTAAACGTTTAACCATACCCACTTTAACGAAATTCGATTGAATGAAGAATAATATATTCGCTAGTCTGTTTGTAGCGCTAGTTTTGATTCGCGTGAAGATCTTCAAGTTGAACTGGGAATATTAATTTCGCGTCGCGGGGTGCTGCGCGCTGACGTGGACCAGCTCCCCTTATCTAACATCTATCGACTTCTAGGACGTTGCGCGTTATCCTAACTGACGCGGAAGAGATACACGGATGATTTCCCAAGGAAAGCGGAGCGGAGTAAAGCCGAAACGAGCTGAGCAGAATCGAGTCGAGAGCGATAAATGGGAAGTAGCAACGAAAGAAATTGTTGAAGAGTGAAGATATATATGCTCAAATCAGAGTTATCTCTTTTCATAAAATCGCAAAACTCTCACTTGGTATGTGTGTAACAGAATTAAAATTGCCTGCGTAAATTAAAAGGTTTAGTTAAGTTAAAGTTGGTAAAAAATTCAACTAAAGCTATAAATTACAAAAAATCGTTAATGGTATCAATTACGTTAATTTAGTTTATATTACGATAAGATAAATTTATTATCATTAAGTGTCTCATTGAATCAAGGAACAATCTAATGCTAATTAAATTAATACTTAGAATAGTAAAATAGCGTCGCGTAAAGCACTCATTATAAGGATTATTGAAGGCGTCAGGGTTATCTAAAAAAAATCGTGGATCTGACGATAAGCGCGTCGCAATGTATGCGAGAAGCTAAAAGTGGCGGGAACTCAGGCTCATAATTTGCAATCAGCCGGCGAGTTGTTAACGCGCGAGTCACTTCGTTACCAGGCGCGAGGATAATTTTATCAGGAACAAAGTCACGCACGGCGCGGGCGTCCTTCGCGATAATTCGTCGATACAGCCCGCGGCCGGGCCTTGAGGCCCACTTCACTACGGTCCCCTTCCTTTCCACACTTTTTTGCATCGCAAACGACAAGATTCGCGCGTCACTGAAGCGAAATTGCATTTGTGCGCTTTATGAAAGATGCCTCTTTATAATCTATCCTCTAAGAAATGCGAGAAATATTAATAAACGGGAAAAATAATAGTACGACTAAAATAATAGAGTTAAAAGTATAACAGTGTTGTAACATATTTCAATAATAAATGTTAATATTTTTTCTTGCGTATGAAGAAATATTTCTCAAGGTATTCCCTCACATTTTTAAAACTTCTTGAAAACCTCTTTCTCTCTGTGCCCTTTTATTTGTATTAAATTATCATTTTATTTCAGTTTTAAGGTGTCAATCTCGATTTCATTTTTAATTTTAATTCTCTAACACACGATGATCCTGATTTTCAGATTTGAGTACATTTAAAGATTTTCGTCGTTTAAGGAATAGAGTGAGATTTCGATTATCCGACAATGGAACGTATACCGGTAACGCTTTTAGATCCGTTCCGCGATGCGCATGCACCGCGAGTGCATAATCAACGGGTGTGCATACGTGGTCCGTTATCGATTGTGCGATCGGATCATAAAGCCAGGCATTCATTCGATATCGGGCCAATACCAGCCACGAGATGATAAGCAGAACAGGCGAGCGAGCAAGCGAGAAAGAGATAGCCAAAGAGAGAGGGGAGGGGGGGAGAGAGAGAGAAGCATAGGTAGATCGTTCTTGGCATAGCTTCTTGTCCGGCAAAAATACAACGCGACAGACACTCTGACAATTCTTTGCAAGAACATCTATAAGGGCTGGACCTCGAATTTTCGGTTACACTGTACGGCAATAAATTCCATCGTAAAAAATGTTTCTCCTCGTCGTCGAGAGGGAGCCGATTTCACTTTCCCGAAAAGGTCTCTTCGTGGAAGGATTATTCGGACGTGACGACACTTCGGCCTGCATTGGCTTTGTGCATCGAGCCGCTCGGTGTAAGCCTGGAAACGTTCGCGAGCCACTTAAAAATCGAGTCGAAGGCGACCCGGGTTCTTCCTTGGATGCTTCGGTAGATTCTGCACGAACGCCGCAAGGACGATTGACAGGATATCTCTTCCTGTACTCTGTGTGTGACTCCAGAAATATTTTTGAACATTCATTTTGCTATTTTGTTATAAATCGTTTCAGTTACATTACAATCTAATATATGTACGTGTATATTGGACTTTTTAAAATTTATCTAAAATAATATCATCCAATTTTTAATATTTCCTCCGATTTCGATTTCAAACTTATGATCATAATTATACCGATATTACGCGTCGTGTAATTTGACCGAGTTAATAAATTGCGTGTCGCGCATGCAGCCGGCGAAGCTTCCTCGAGGTTTCGCGTGTGAAACGGACGTAATGGCCAGTCTTTTGTGCAATTAATTATAGCGTCATTAGTGCCATTGGCTGAGCGTCCGCTCGTTAAATTTCCTTTCTTCTCACCTAAGTTCCTTCCTTCCTCGCGATTTTCTTCGCCGAAATATCAAAGCGTCGATAAATAAATCGACAAAATAATAAAAATAATAAAACAAATAGAAAAGATGTTTTCAAAAAAAACAATAATCTCTCCTAATTAATATACAAAATAATCAAAAATTCATCTACTATATGTATATTTAAACAAAGAATTTTTTTATAACACTCATAATATTAGAGTATGTATAATATAATTTTTCCATAACTTCCCATAAAATAATATTACAATGCATTACAAAGATATTACAAAAGTATTATTACAATAGTCTTATTCTTTTCGCAAGAAAGATAAACGTTTACATCTTTCTCTTTCAATCTTAGCGACGCACAAACGTGAGTTAGAGAACCTTTTCTGCCTCCTTCCCTCCCTGGCAGAGGGCATTCCAGAAAGGAGGAAGATTCGATTGGGCCGATAATTATTTGGGCCGAAGTGGTCAGGGAACGTTATAAAATTCGTTCGATCTCCTTATCAGTGTTAAATACGACTGAGACGAATCTCGACACGAGTTTATTTGGAGTAATCCGCCCCCTCCCTCTCCCCCCCCCCCGGGTCCCCGGGTATCGTTCGGCCTTTTTCTCTGCGCGCGGGGCCCGCAGCAGATAAAGCACCTGCATTCTCGGCCAGAAGACGGCACTTCGAAACCCACGCTTCGTCGATAAAGCAACGGTTGCATTCCTCCCCTATCGTCCTCTCCCCCAACCACCTCCGCGCGTCGCAAAGATAACTAATGCAACTCTTACACTGGGTGTCCGTTTCAGCCGCAGGCACCGGGAATCAAAGAAGCGCTGCGATCAACTCAATGATTAGAGACATCAATGGTTATTACTATTGTTCAGAAAACAAGAGTTTTGTTACTATAAAAGTTTACCACTTAAATTTATTGCTTGTAAATTGTCTTTATAATTTATATTTTTATTATTACTAGAACAGTACCTTATACTAGCAACTACTGAATAATTTATGAAGATTTTATAGATGTTTTAACATTGCATTCTTTTCTTACTATTGTTACGCTTATATCACCTGGATCTTGCATTACAAGTGACTCGAAATTAAAAGCTTTATACGAGGTTGCAATTCTACGATGAGATCTTGTCTTCCTGTTAATTTGAAGTAGATCTCCTTGAATTAAATCCTTAATACAACCTTAAGATTCGATTATCAGATATTTAACATCAAATAATGGGGAAAAAACTAAAATAAAATCATAAAGACATTCATAATCACCCCTGTCAATTTTGTGGTGGGTCTATTCGGGACACCCTGTACGTCGGAGATTTCAAACAGTCCGCAACGCGGAGGTTTTTCGTGAATTAAGACCCAGAAGGGCCCTATCGCGGCATCGGCGACAGTCTGCAGATAAAAGTCCCGACAACGAAAGCATTATTTCTCGACGATAGCAGCCGCGATGACGATATTAGAGCTGTTATTGTTACAGGAATTGTACAGGATGTTCCGTTTCCCCTGCTCCTCAATTCTTTAATCTCTATTTATAATCGAGGAAAGACACACGCGATGCTCTAAAAACCTCGACCCGTAATAATTAATCCTTAACGAATTTAAATCCGCTCTTAAATCCATTCTTCATTTAATTTTTTTTTTCTGAAACTTTCTTTTCATTTTCTTTAATAAATATAACATTTAGGGGAGACCGGGGCTAAAAGGTCAGTTTTTCTTCGGTGCCGATTTTTAACAACAAAATAAATAATTTTAGTTAAATGTGGTATACCACTGTAAAGAGTGAACCTTTAGCTACAAAATTTATATAGGAAATTTTTGTCTACGTCGCTTTGTTTAACCGGTATAGAGCAAAAACGACAACGGTGGAAAAATTGAAATCTCAAAAATGCCGGGGTTTAAACGTCACACTGCATTTTCAATACATATACGTACATTTAATCCTAAAAAATGATAGGATACATTTTAATAATTGTTTTTAAGAAAAAAATATAAAAATTTATTTAAAATTTTTATGCGAAACATTATTAAAAAATAGTTACGAGGGTTCCTCTTTCCGCAGAAGTCACTCGCCCGACTTGTTTCACTCCTCGACGTCCGATGACTCTATTCGGTGTCTGAACGGTTGTAATTCCCGTCTCATCCATATTCCATATGCAATGAGCCTGGAAATGCCCGGAAATGCCTTGGAAATGCATCTGGACTGCTTACTGACCGATTAGCCCCAAACACAAGTTTCAGGTTTGATCGCCCACGAAATATTAGACATCAACGATAATGAAAAAACTACACTGGATTCGTGTTCAGCATGCATTACTCTTTATAATCACGTACCTCGAGATTTGGAGAGCAAATATTATTGCAGATATTACAAAATTTCCACGCACAGAAAATGTAACTTTCACCTTCCGAAAACACGTTTGCCCTCGTAAAAATCATAATACGGCAGGTAACCTGCCGAAACTCCGTTGGTCACATGGGTACCATAAGCAGCGTTTACAATGTTAATAGCGAGTTCACACAATATACAGGTTCCGAGATATTTGATTTGACGCTTCAACCCCGTTGACCTTTTAGCCCCGGTCTCCCCTACTTCACAGTTTCTTCGTTTCCTTAAATAAATTTACATAAAATCAATTTTTATTCGAAAATTTCCAGATTTTTTCCAGAGGATCCGTCGTTTCCTACGTTTCTTCTTTGTGTTATTCATACTAGAAATTTTCATTCTCGAACTTTTCCTTCAATTAGTCTAAACTACACTTTAATTTGTTACTTAATTCACGCAAGCTTATTTATTACTTCATATAAGACTTATTAATTTATACAAACTTGTTTTTTGCGATTTACTCGTATCTCTTTTTGTACAGAAAAAGTTATTCTCCTTTTTTCTTTTCATACAAATATATATTAATATTTATGTACAAGCCTCGATCGAGAGAGAACCGGGAACGCCGCGACTCCGAATTGAGACGTCGTCGTGTTATCTGCACCTTCCTCCTTTTAACCGGTCATTTAATTGATTAAACGGTCAATAATTATTAAATCTCACAGGCCGAGCAAGGCGAGGCAAAAACGCAAGTCGCGAACAACGAGCGTTTCGCGACGACGAGCTCTAAACCGTGTCCGACCTAATTTTAATTGGAAACAGAGCCGTACAGGTATATGATAGTGTGTATGCGTGTGTTGCGCGTACGATATAACGTTCCGATAGCGAGACCCGCGAGAGTATGGGGCAAGGGGGGCATGGATCGTGAAACGGGGTACTACCTTCGGCGGGGGCCCAGGCGTACTTATCTTTACGAGGGAGCACCACCGTGCGCGATTTATTCTAAGCTTTTAACCTTCGCGTTTCTGACTCGCCACATAATTGAAGTTACCAAGAGAAAGACAAAGAGGAAAAATCGAGACAAATGGGGACAGATAAATATGGTAGAAATGTCATGTACGTAATTATTTTTATATAATATTTAAATTTACGATTTTTCAAACACAATATTTTAATAATTTCTTAAATACAACATTAAGAAGAGAGAGCGATAACGAGACATTGAAGTTATTCAAACTGGTGAAATTATATTAAAAATATTAATGTAATTTTTCTCGTAAACATTTTCTCTCTTGTAAATGTTCGGTTCATTCAGATTATTTTCAAGTAATAGAAAAAAGAAACCAAAGGGTTTATGATAATTTAAATTGATTCAAAATTCTTTTGACAACAAAGAAAACAGAAACGAAAAGTGTAAAATAATACATAGATGTTTTAAAATTTATTTTTATATAACTTTTGGGTATATTAATTCTTGTGAAGTTACACGATTTTAACGTCATATTTCAAGTACGTGTCGAAAAAACTGATAATTACGTAATTTGGACGTAAAAGAAACGTCGACACGTGCAAATGAACGTCATAGAAGAGCTGTCGTGGATTTCAAACGCGCTGCAATTCGTGAAAAGCATGTACTGCCGGTGTGTAATGGCGGAGACTATTGCTGTAATTATTAGCACGGGTCTCTCTAGCCGGAGCTAGAAGGCATCGCATCGCATCGCGCCGATCGCCTCGGCAGCGCCGCGGTCGAATCTAATTAAATATAATTAGCCGCGATTTGCATAGATGGCCGATAGAGACCGGACGCGGTGATAAGCGCGATAACGGCTGTGCACGGCCGATACGAGGGACGATTATGGTCGCCCAGGTCTCGCTGCCCGAGCAGACATCGGCACGATCATCGCGAAATTCCGCCTCTACCTCTCCCTATTTATCTCCGTCTCGCCCATTTTTTCTCGTTAAATCCCCCCGTCCCTCCTCCCTCACCGCGCCCGCCGACCTTCTCCTCCACCTCTATCTCTTATCGCTCCCGCCCGGCTTTGTCTTCGCTGGGCCCAGTTCTCCAGGGCCCGAAGATGCCCCCGCAGGTCGCTCAAGAGTAATTCTTAATTAATAGGGGGAGGGGGAGAAGTTTAATTTGATAGCAGATGTTTCCCGAGATGCCGGAGAATAAACAGAAGGGATCGAATCGATTCTTTAATTAAAGGCGAGATCAAGCGTGGACATTTTATGCAGCGAACATCAAAGTAATAACCAAAATATATGATTCTCTTTTTCGAGACATGTTACATTACCTAAGACAGGGCAGTTTCTGAATCTTAGAGCTTTTAAACTAATAAACTCTTAAATTATCCCGATGTTTAAATTCAAACGCAAGATTAGGGCAACAAACTTGGCTGCAGAGATTAGCATGCTCGAGCATAATAACTTTAACCTACTAATCTTAATTCGATTCAAAAACTTGTACTTCTTAACTCACGTACTTCAACGTAACGCTTCGTATATTCTAATTAAAACGCCTTAATACTTCGTATATGTACTTTAGCTTGATACCTCGGCTAGATACTTCGCGGACTTTAAACTCGATGCACCCCCGCCGCTTTCTCCGTCGTTGATCAAGCGCGAGCTTGACGAAAATTGAAAAGGGATCTTGTCGGAGGGCGAGACAACTCAGACAACGTTCCAGTTTACTCACTGTCTCTCGCTCTCCGCCGCGAACCTCTCACCGCGCGACCGTCGCGCACGTGTGCGTGAAACCATGCGTGCGAAGCGCGTTAAGCAGGAGAGATAGGTGTGAGCCCTTCCCCCCCCCCCCACCTTCGCCCCCTCCGACGTCCCTTCCCCGAGGACACGATGGCGCGAGGAGAGGCAAGGGATCCGATATCTGTTCGCACGTCATTACCCCAGACACTGCAGCAGCAGCAGGATCTGGCCAGGATCGTTCCGGTCGCGGGAGCCCGTCTCGCCGTCCCCCCCCCTCCCCCCGCCCCCGCTCCCGCCGCCGCCTTGCTCGTTCGCCGAAACCCCACTATCCTTCCGTGATCTATGGATCATAGCCCGTTTAATTCCGCCCGCCCGCTCGAAACGAGAATCTATCGTGGAAGACGAAGATTCGATTCGATTCGATTCGATGATGTATCGGCGACGTCGGACCGGCGCGCGCGGCGTCTCGAACCGATTTGCCGATCCCGCCCGTCCGGCGATGCGTGCCTTCCTCGTTCTCGCGCTCACCGAGTGCGAAATCAGAACGGAAGCGATGATAATTGATCGAAGAAAACGCGGCTTATCGAAGAGCGGGAGATTCGTATCTTCGAATTTCTGGAGCGTGAGGTGAGCTGAGCTCTCGCAGTGAGTGTAATAATTAAAAAAAAAAACGCATGAAATACTGAAGCTAATACCGTTATCACATGCAGAGAGTACATTAAGATATGGATATAATTAATTCTAATTTCGACGATTAATAAATAGGAGTCGCTTCGACAAATCCTTTCGCCGCGGTTCCGCTCGAAGGGGTCTGGACAAGTGCGAAGGGGGGTGAGGGGAAAGAGAGCGCCGAGAGTGTCAAAGGGCGACTCTGTGAAAAAAAGTTGAATAATCACGGCCACGGCGTGGGAGGGTAGGGGGGAAAGAAGGGTGTTTCGTGCGAGTCCACTCGCATTCCTCCCCATCGCGTACGAATGTTGGCGGCCACGTACGAAAAAAAGGGTTGTAGATACGGTTGGGACGCGGGGCGATCTGATTAGCGCAATCTAATTAACGCTGCTTTTAATGGCGTTCATTAGCACACACATCGTCGCCCTCCCCGCTGAGCCTCGCCCTCCTCCCCACATTGACACTCCGTTAACCCCGCGCCGTTCCGCGTGTGTGAGACGAATGTGTATTAACGAAAAGAAAAATTCGCTTTTTCCCTCGCTTTTCCCCAGCAAGAAGTAAAGAGCTTATAAGTTAATATTTTTAATTCAGTTATTGATTACGAAGTATCAATCTTAATCAAATCAGAGTTGAAATTAAATTTAAAAAATATATTAATATATTTCTCTATTACTTATTTCTTGAAATTCTAATTCCTTCGCTATTTTAATTCACTTATATTAATCGTGCAATACCAATCTTGAAAATAAGAGTTAAAGTTAACTTCAAAAAATATATTTATATAACATATATATTTATAAAACATATTTCCTCATTTGTTTTTTAGTATTCAAATGTCGTTTATTATATTTATCATCTCCAAAATATCCTGTCGTTTTATTATTGTAAATATCGTGACCATCTTGCTTCTTACGATTAGCTCTTTTGTCAGAATACATACGCTCCCATTCGCTCTCGCGCGAAAAATCGTGTTTAAAGTCGATTTAATACGGTCGGTCGCCATATTCCGTATGATCGATCGGATCACTTGAAGAAACGCTCGCGTTTATAAAATCGCCTCTACCAGCGGCGCAATATCGTAAATGTATGTAGGAATGCGCGGATCTTAGATCGCGGCGGTTTCAGCGGAATCGGCGCGGCATGGCACTTCGGCGTCGAGCGAAACGACGCTAACGGCGTGTCGTGTGTGCGAGAAGTGCGTGACATTGTATGGATATTAAGCTGATTTCCCGGCAGATAACCCTCTACCGAGTACACACACACCGCGCGCCGCGCCGGGTACATTACCCGGGTTTTCCCTCCGCGCAAAAATCTTAATTCAGGCCGACGCCATTTTACACGGAGCACTCCAATCGGCCGAGACATCACCCGTGAGACTTACTTTGTCAATGCTTTTTTACTTATGAGTGTCTAAAAACTCGGGACGGATGTCATCTCGACGCGGTTCCTCGAACGCTTTTTCCCATCAAAGTTGCTCTTCTTGCGTCGTCGCTTCATCGTATCTGTTGCGCTGATTGACGTCACGATTATCATCTTCTTACGTGGCTATCGTCACGATCGAGTCCCGGATGGCGTGACCGGAAATCGGCCGGCAGTTTGTTTTAATCGAGCCCGGCGCGGCGCGGCGCATCGACATCTTTCTGGCGTGCGATATCAACGTCAACGGTGTCGGCGGCAGCGGCGGCGGCTATTCGAAATATTCCGGAATAATCGTTTCCCGATAACGAGAGTACGTGCCGTCCGCCTATTAATTAAATGACCGGCAAACGAACGCAAAGGACAATGGAAATAATTATCACTCCTCAATAAAAAGAGCCAATAAAAAGTTCCTTTTTTTTCCCGGGAAGACGATAAAATTGGCCGTTATCCGCGCGGTTTAAAAAATGATAATTGAAAGATAAGATACGGCTATTTTTTTTGTCAAAGACTGTTTTAAGAGAAGCACGAGGTGGCAATTCTAGTAAATTTAATGAAATATTTGCGCGTACTGAAGATTGTATGTGAATTAAATACATGAAAAATGTAACTCCTGAGAACATTTATTGCGTCAAAACATAATTAAGCTACAGCAAACTGAATAACAATAAACAAAATAAATAATTATTCAATTAAAATTCTAAAAAAGTTATAAATCAAGAATTCTATACGTAAAAGACGTCACTGTTTAAGATCAAAATTTGTATTATACGTTATCTTGATACTGGACGCGATGACATCTCTCAAATATAAAATCCTAAATTTATAACCTTTTACAATTTTAATTTAAGCAACAAAAAGGAAGTATTTCACATCTCATTCATATAGAAACAAAATGTATAGCGTCACGGACTTGGCGTGCGATCATTAATCAAAATCACACTCTCGGAATCCACACAACAACGAGGACCAATTGTAGTTGCAACCGCGGAAGAATGTACTCCGCGGGATCAAATTATATATTCCATAAAGACAAGTGCTTTACATATAGTATCGCGCTGTTATCGCGTCTATTGGACAGCGACGCGGAATTCCGCGGGTCGCCCCGCTCACGTGGACGATGTCTCGATCGCTTGTAGCACTCCCTGTAGCTACACACGTGTAGCGGCAGCCCCGCCGCCCGGTAGGTAGGTAGGTAGGCAGGCAGATAGGTAGGTAGGTGGTTAGGCAGGTAGTAACCGACTTTACTTGTACGTCGCCCGTGCACACTCGGTATAGCGAGCCCCGGGTCCGTCGCTTGATATCTGCTACATATCTAGCAACGTGTGCCATGCCTTATCTCCGCTGCCGCGCTCAGCCCGTGCGTCGTGCCCGTGTGTGCATGTGTGCGTGCGTGCGCTGCGTACACGTATGCGCGTGTGCGACGACGCACACGCGAAGGCCTTATCGTCGCGAATCTGCTTCGCGAGAGCGTTAGTGTTCGGCGCGTTTAGCATTGTATGGATATCAAACGATTCTGCGCCGCTCATAGGACGTTATTTGTACGTACACACACACGTGTGTAATAGATATACATGCGTTGTGCGTAGCACGTCGGCGGATTCAGAATTTGTCTCCCCCTTCTCCCCTCCCCCCGTCGAGCGATCTCGAAATTTTCGAGGATTTTGCTCCTGAAGCACCTCAGAATTGATACCTCGAGATATTTATTTCTATACTTTTACCAAATCTCTTTTGTTTAATATTTTTAAATTATTTAACATTTATTAAAATTTTTGATATTAGTTACTTAATATTTTTTTACGTTATTTAAAGGCTTGCAAACTCCGAGATATCGTATCGTTTCGACGAAATACCTGTCGGCAGTAGAATACCTCGATGCCGAATCCGATTTCTGACGATACCGATCTCCCACCTTTATCCGTTCTCTCGGCGTGCATTTTTCCGCGATTCTCGGGTGAACGGCTCGGTCGATCGGCGAGACGAAGCGCCCGCATAAATCGACGACGACCCGGCGGCGAGGTGAAACGGCAACAAATCCATATTCATTGGGCCCGAAGTGCATAAAATTACGATATAGTGTGAGCGAGCGAGCGACTCGCACTCGCGTGTCGACATGCAGGCACCGCATAGCCACCGGATAGATCCGATAAGCGTTAATACCCACGAAAAGTAACCTGACAGCTACTAAAAGGTACCCCCCCTCCCCCCCTCGTGCCCCAATGCGCTACGCGCTTCCGTCCCATCTCTACATTCAAATGAAACATCAAGCCACTCCTAACTGAAGTAGAAAATAGAAAGCTGCGTTATTCAAAAATAGTATTGAAAAAAACGCAGACGTACAACCAACAAAAATCGTAATTAAAATAATATCAAATTGAGATCGAAATCTACTAAACTGAGTTTTAAATCGAAATTAAAATCTCTATTAAATCATACGGAAGCTGCATATTAAATCAGATATATTTAAAAATAGAAGTAGACAAAATATTAAAAATAGAAATAGAATAAACTTAATTAACGAAATTAGGATCCGTATTAAAATCTATCTCTAACAAACGCAAAGTCGAATGAAGCCGAGGATGTAACGTGAGAAAAAGGGGTAAAGGGTCTGCTTGCGTTTGCGCGAGGGTGCCCCCGTATTGTAGTCGCGTTCGCGAAATTGTAGCGTCTTCTCCCCTCGTCGAGGAGAGTAGTCCGGCGTCGAGTTTCGGCGCAATCGACGGAATGCCAGGAGGGCGATAAGCGGCCCGCGGCGGCGATTGCAACGTTATCGCCGTGTACATTACGAAATTATTTACGATCAATAATCCTTTATCTCGCGTAGCGCGGCCCATTAACGTGCCGGGGCCCACTTACAGCTCCGCCACGTATTTACGCGTAACGCGTACATCGTGCGAATATACGTATGCGTATTATGCCGCGGCATGCGTAATGTTATATGTACGGGTGTCCCTCAGTCCATCGGAAAATATGCCAATTGTGAGAAGGTCTCGACGTGAGCTCTATCGAAAGATACGGTGGGAAAGCCAGCGAGGTTTTTCGCGATGAAGCTACTCGACATTGAGGATTGTTTCGCGCAATTAAGCTTGATGAACGAACAAAAATCCAGAGGAGCAGAAATAAATGTCATTCTTAATTAGCTTACTTAAAATTATTCTAGGCGAGATTTATAGTGACTCTTTTACATTGCCTGTACATTTTTGTATGTATATCGTCAAAAATTCACTGGATTAATAAATAAATAAATTCCAGTTAAAATTGATTGAGATATAAATTTTTAAGTGACATAAACTCTCCAATATCCAGTTCTAATTACTTACATAATTAAATGTCCATAATTTTTATTGACCGACATAACTTTTCTATTTCAAAGATATTGAAAATTTATCATTAAAATGTAGAGCGGTGAAAGATGGATATTTTACACAATAAAGTTAAATGTAATTTCTGATTTATACGTCAGAAATTTTCCTTGAAAAACCGCAGCGTCTCGTCAAATCTTTCCCGAGCGAGAGTCGTCTTCGAATTCATTAAAGTCCGCCGTTAAAATTGCCAGGATATAGGAGAGATAAATATTTAAGTTGCTTATACGTACGATCGTAAACTCGCTACACCTGCAAGTGGCGATTGCCGCAATATTGCCGCTTGGCGCCGACGATTTGTTATAATTAGATACGCGAGCGAAACATTCTCTTTTTTTTTTGTTCGTGTGCCCTCTTCGTCAGAGCGCCGCGCACCGCCTCGATCGCGAGTATCCTCACGTGGACGACGGCTCGTTCGCGACGACGACCTCGCGAGAATAGTTCAGGGGGTCGTTTGACGGAGGCCGCCTTGAGAAGACCCGACGTCCGTAAGAACCGCGCACGCTGCCAATCAAGAGAGGCGCCAGGAATGCCGCGATCGGCTCGCGGTCGGCATGGCAAGTGTGTGCTAATTGCCTTGCCAACCCCCCACCCCTCCTTCCTCCCGACTTAATCTGCCTGCGTGCTGCGCCCCCCCCCCTTTTCCCTCCTCGCGGTTATTCATTACACTTCTCGCCGCCGCGCCGAGTGCGAGATTTCTCCTTCTGCCGCTCGTTTCGCCGCGGGAGCCTCGCGATTAAGCCGCGAATCGAATTAAATTTGCATCTCTCTTCGCACCTATTTACGAGCGTAAATAGAAGGCATGAAAATTGACATTACGGAAAAAAGAGGAAGAGAGAACATGTCTCCCATGAGAACCGTTACGAATTTTTTCAGCCACTCCAAACGACTTGTCATAACGTTCACGGGAATACGGATGTGGAATACGGATTTACGAATATTGACGATGATTAAAATTATAGATTAGAATTATTTAATTTGCTTAATAGTGAATCCAATTTTTTTTTTTCCAAAAATTCCGACTCATTCCGCTTACTCCATTACATTTAACATAAATTGGGGAGAAGTAGTGGATTAAGATATAAAAGAATCTTGCGTATACCTGTAAGATTTCTTATACGTGATAGTCGCCCCTCGAAAATGACGACATCTGCACTTCGGGGCGTCATCAGGTAAACGCGCGCGATTTCTCGAAGAGTCCCTTCGAACCTTTCACCTCTTCGCCGATCGGTTCCGGGTGCTCGAAAAACGGGATACGCAGGCATACGGGGCACGGCAGGCACAGGCATGCAGGCAGGCAGGCAGGCGAGAAGAGAGGGTAGGTAGGCAAGGGGAAAATGTTGCACGGGGGCGGCAAAAAGGGGTGGCCAGTGTTGTCGGGCCGGGGGATCTGCGCGCCGGTATCCGTCTGCATCTGGGAGACGGCTATGCATTTATGCATGTTTCGCGACTATCGCATGCTTCTTGCCAATAACGGGCTCGCCGTCCGTTCCATGGGGAGGAAACCCGGGGCACACACAGCCGCCATTTTCGCGGGGCAGCGGTCTCCTCGCACGTCGCTTTCTCCTACGCGCGAACCTTTTTCCTTTGCCACCCGGACGGGTGGCGGTATGTTCGAGAAACTCTTACGTGTAAACAAAGGTAGGTGATTAGAGAGCATTAAAGTTCTTATCAATGCTTGCTGTATAATGGAAGAATATATTCGTACGGATTTTTAATTTAAAAAATCTCGGTTTTACTTACGATTCTCGTCAATTTGTTTGATTTTAATAAATCCTTAAATCATTTAAATTCACTCATAATTCAAAAATATTAAACTACTCTGTCATTTGTTAATTTTACAATAATTTATAGTTGATAGAGGAAAGTCCCCTATTATGAGATACCACATCTATTTTGTGTGATTATCGGAAGTCTATGGGCAGAATTGAAAAAAGTAGTAAGGTCATTTTGAAGGGAATTTAATAAGCTGTAAGATGCTGAAATGTAAAATCTAATTTAAATATTAAGTTTTATGAAAATTAGAAAAATGTAAAAAATGAGATACCCCGAGAAATCGCTAAAAAAGTGCAAAATACATCGGTATTGCAATTAGAAAACTTCATTTAATGTCTCTGAAATACAAATGTAATGGAGAAGCTTATTTGCAATAATCGCAAACCCACTTATACTCAATATTTCCAGCGCAGCCAGTGTGCGCCCAGCATGAGCATGCGATCACCATCAGCACACTTTTATATAAGTTCGTATGAACCTTCCCTTAACTTTAACACAGTATTTTCCCTCTTTTTATTACTGTACAATAACCTTCATACTCTAGCAACGAGCGTCACCCTGAATATCTCATATTACGGACCCCACGCCTTGCGGTTTCGCGATCACCAAATCTATCCTCTACAATTAAGCAACTCAACATATCCTGTATTTTCCTACTAATACGACCTTACTCTATCGCTGCATACAGAACTCGTTGTCAAATATTTATTTATTATATAATAAACGAGGTTCAAAGTCTCACCTTCATGGAACTTGACAACATCCAAATTCACAATTTCGATATTCGTAACGAGTGCATGCACGATCGAACAATGAATTTTCTACTAAATAGGTTTTACACCAAGGGCAATAAGTTCATGGTGGACCCAACAAATAGAACCTATTAGTTTAGCAGAAACCCCGCTATCGCATATTAGGAGCTTATCTCATAATAGGGGACTTTCCTCTATATATTTGAGATCCGACCAATTTATTTATTTGTCTGATGACTCAATAAAATCTCTTTGAGAATTCCTCTCCCGAGTATCGATTGTTAGCGTTGACACCGCCATCACTACGGCGCGGCGAGACGATCATCGTCGATTTCGCGGTCGGCATTCGCCGGCGCGCCATGGCCGAAGACGCGAAGGCGTGCCGAAGAGGGTATCGACAGCCGCGATCGACGGCAATTGCCGAGGACAGAGGAAAAGGGCAGACACGGCTCGTCCATTACCGAGGTCGGGAAAGTCGCTGTTAGCCGCGTGAACGATTTGCACGGCACTCTCGCGCGGACGGATGGACGAACGAACGAACGCACGCACGAGTCTTCGTGACGAGATTCTCAACACGAGACGCGAACGGCGTTGCTGCAAATTGAAATATAGCGCGTATACTTATGCGTCAATTGTTCGCGCCCTATTTGCTTGATGTCTAAATTGTCTAATATATAAAAAAAAACAAAATAATCTTTTACCTCCTGAGCGGAAAAACCACTCGCAAATTTGTTTTCAATCACGTACGATTTTGGAATTATTTATTATTAACTTATTATTAATTTAATTATTTTTATTTGGAGATTTTTATTTCCGAATCAGCGACCGATGTTGTGTAAATATTGTAAGATAAAGCTATGTAATTATACTCTTTCTTTTTTTCTCAGAAAAAGAGAATTTTTTGATAAACTTTTTTATAAAAAAATAAGAGATTGAATATCATTATCAACTCTCCATTCCAGATTTTTTTATACCTGATACTTGTTATTATTTAACATTTTATTATTATTATTCATTGTTATGTAATCGTGTATCCTGTTCCGTGCAATTCTGCACATTCCATACATATAATTAGTTGGAATTATCACGTATTGAATACACGATCTTCCAATTAAAATCATAATTATTCCGATTCCTTGATTTCTTCGCCACGCAATTATCGCATCCCAAGATCAAATATACCGGTAACACGCGCGCATGTATCGCGCCGAAGGATCACGGATTCTCTCGATCCATGCCGCGAGTACAAGTGGTAATAAGCCCCGAAAGGCGGTGGAAAAAACCGGGTGCCCGCGATCGGGGTACGTGTTTCGCACCGCGGGGTGTCCGCGCGATCGGCCGCGATTCAATTATCGAGATCGATATCTCGACCGCGGCGCGGCCTCCCCCGACGTCCGTTCTCTCCCTCTTCGTCTTCTTCACGCACACGCACACGCATACGCATACGCATGCACGCACAAAAGACGCGCGCAACACACCTGTCCGCCCTCTCGCTCGTCGAGACGACGACGAGCACGAGATGATTAATGACGTCATTCACGGTCGAGCCTAACCGGGATCAGGTACAAATGACGCTACAAATGCCTCGAACATAAGTCGTACATGCGGAGAGTAAAAATCGAAATACGGGAACAATGCGAGATATACGGAGTATCTTAAGCAGAGTATCTTCAATAGGCATGTGATATCGATATAGCGTAACTATCGATATAACACAGCGATAAGAAGTAACTTTTAGAAAAGTAATAGTTGCTATAGGAAATATCGCAAATGTCAAAAAGATTTTATCGAAACTTATATTAATCAACATTTTTGACTTGCAATAAAATATTTTTGAAAATCACAACCTGTTAAATATCTTTAATAATTCTTTTAACTCTTTTCGCAGGGAAATTCATGTCACGTGCAATTAGATACTAATTGCAAAAATGTCTTCGGAATCGAGTTTTGATTTTTTCGATTCACGCGAAGGTCACTTAATAAATAAATTTATAATGTTTTTTTGTTATAAATTACGCATCAATTTATGCCTTCAAAAAGATCTGTTTCCAATATAAATAAATCTCCTAATATTGTTATTCGATAATGACATAGAACCAAGGGTTGGCGAACAAGATTAATTATTCCCGCCGCCGTTTTCTCCTTCCTCTCACGCTTCTGCTCACTGTCAGGGTATTGGTCGGATAAATAAACAAGGGAAAAGAGAAAAATGCAGTCGAAAGCGAGAAGGAGAGAGAGAGAGAGAGAGAGAAAGAGAGCGTGCGAATGTGGGCATCGGCGATCCGATAAATTCGCCCTTTCTCCGCGCCGGCCACCCTCACGGTGGTCGTTATCGCCGCCGGCAATGCTTTTCCAGGCACCGGAGAAATAGTTCTCCAGATAGCGGCGGGAAAGTGTGCGCTTTTCCGACTGCACGTCCCTCCCCCTCTTTCCACTCGTTCGATATCGCGGGCGATTTCGTATCGCCGGATGATTTCTACCGCGGCGAAACAAACGACGAGAAACAAGTTTTAGTGTCAGTTAATTACCGAAATGTATCATATTTGTACGATGTAGAAATTCATTCTTCAAGAGCGCGCTTTACCTGTTACTGTACTCTCTCTATAATTGAATAAACAATAAAATGATATGATAAAATTGTACGAACGAACGATATTATATGAAAAATTGTATAATTGTATAAATACGAATTGTGTATAAATCAGATGTCGATTATGATAATATATAAGATTACTTAATTAAATACGTTTATTGACTCCCCTCAGGGTTGCAAGACGTTTTGTAGGGACGTTCCCAACCCTTTATTCCATTCTCATCCAATACTACCCTTTCTCCTCTCACTTAACCCTTTGGACCAACGGCTTAACGTCTCTTTCCGAAAGACGGAGCCCAGTTTGCTCCGCACAAGAGCCTATCTTGCACGGAGGGCGCAGTTTTTCGGAAAAAACTTTCCATGTTACATGGCTCTAGTGGACTATACCTGGTTCCTCAGATTACGAGTCTGGCGCTCTACCACTAGGGCACACTGCCGCCTATAAGAGTACTTAATTTACATTCATATTTTGTAATTATGTCATATTATAACATATGCAGGATATCCCAGAAAGATTTAAATTTCCGAATCAAATTAAGTGGAAATATCGGTTAGACACTCAATTTTTAATAACATATAAAAATAAGAAACAGAACAAGATGTATCCTCAATTTTCAAGAAAATCACTTCTTTTGCATCTTGACGCTAAGGTAAAAGTATCGATATCCTAAATACGGGCGTCCCCTCCTTTCGACTGAAAAGGGGTGGCATTCGGGGGTGCAGGCGAGTTGCGCGCGCGATGCACCTATAGCCCGCACCTATTCTAACAGCAGCTCCCGATAAGGGTTGCTGCAGCCCGTAAATATCGACTGGCAAGGGCGCCCCATCCCCCTCTCACCGCCGTCTACAGGGTGCTTTATCGTCGTCGGTATCAGAAGTATCGCGAGACCGTAGTCGCGCCAATTGTTTTACAGTTCTGCGCGAGGAGCGTATCCTTCTCAGCGACAAGATAACCCGCCCTTATTCCGGGATAAGCAGGATAACAGAGATCGCGACCAATATCTCTGTGTTTCAGTAATTTCTAGATATTCGATCTACATAAAACACTCTCCTTATCTCACTTATTTTATCGTTATTAATCATCCCTTCACTCATATCTCCTCTAATTTTTAGTCATAAACATTTTAATACAGATATCAATTTAATAATAAATTAACATAAATAAGATGTAAAAATACCCAGATTAATTAATCTGTGAACTAACGTATGTAATTAATTACTAAAAATAAGAATATGTAATTCATACAAATTAAAGAAAATTAATATTAAAAAGTCTAATTTAAAATTTCGAGCTAATTTTCTAGAATTGGCGATTCTCTGCTCGAACAACGTTAATCTGAGAATTAACGGAATCATTCCGATGGACGTCGGTGAAAAGTACAGATAAAGGGCCGTTGGCACCGCGACGTCGGCGGGCGTCGCGACGTGGCGTGCCCGTTGGAAGTAGGTAGCGGCGTTCTCGCGCGAAGAGAAACAATGGAGCGTCGCGACGCGTCGCGACGCAAGCTTGTGCCTTCGCGCCGGAATAAAAGCGACAAAGCCGCTGATTGAAAAAGCACGGTTTCCGTCAGCAAACCGACGGAAACGGCGCAGATATTTACCGCGGATCTCACGAGCGCGTGAATTTTTTTCCCTTTCGCGGTACTTTGTTAACCCTGCCACGGTGTGAAATTGTCTCACTAGAGGAGAAAAAATACCTTGCCCGTAACCGTATTGATTGCAATATAATGTTTATTGTAATGTTAAAAGCAATGTTTAATTGTACATATATTAATTTCATGATTATCACGTTGTGTTATTATGCAGTTCCAAAAGTTTTAAAAATCCAAAAAAATATATAAATTGAAAATACTCATTTCTATTTAAATATTCCTAAATAAATATCTCTAAAGTTACCTATTTTTAGAAATTCTGATTTATTAGATAAAATGATCATATCTTTATTCCTTTTTTACAAATTATTTTCTTTCAAACTGGCATAAAATTAAAACTTTATTTTTTAGAAATCTCTTCTCCGAATTATACCATAATTGTCGTTATTAATTATTCAATTAGAACTGAGTCGTATTTCCAGAGTCGTATTAAACCTGATCATTTTTTTTTAATTTCTCCAGTCTTTCTTTTGTCTCTCCATTTTAACTTTTGCTCTATGTTCTTTGTTTATTTTAATCGAGGGCACCGCGGAAAATCTAGCGTTGACGAGCCAGAAAAATATACGGATAGAACTAAAGGAGCATTCAGAACGTAAGATTCAATAGCGAGTGGTAAAATAATGGCGTAATATCTGCGCCCCTGGCTCGGCTGGCGCATATAATCACGTGTCTCCTTCTTTTTTCCCCCCTCTCCCCCGTGAAACGACGCTGCTTTTGAGGCTTTTATCTGATCGACTCTTTCCCTCTCCGCGCCTCCATGCCAACCCCTATCGTACAAATAACAGGAAAGCACCCTCTCCGATAACGTTCCGCAACTCGCACCCTTCCCGGCATCCCTTTCACCCCCTTGCCCCATCGTTCGACATCCCGTCTTGGCATCGAACCAGTTAGCGCTCGCAATTAGATGCCGTAATTACGAGGTAAAAGTGCCGCCGCGTGATTTACCTGTCGATTTTACGACGTCCGAAAGCGGCGATGGAAAACTATTTTGCGCGATATCCCTCGCTCGCTCGCGCGAAACGTTTCGCCACTTGGAACAATCGATAGAAACCTCGCGCCAATTCTTCTCCTAAAATAACACGTAGATATTTAGGCGGGTAGATAGGCAGATAGATATTAGGTAATTTTTAGGAACAAATGCGGTCACAGATGATGTTCGTTTGATATTCGGCATTATCGATAAAAAAAGCAAATCTCGCTTGAAGAAAGCTTTCTTGAACTTTTCAAAAGACCGATTCTTATTCAATATTTAATTATTACAATCACACCATATATTCATGGATATAATTATGTATAAAATACATATTTAAATATATTTAATAAAACTAAATTGATGAGTGATAAATACAAAATTGATAAAAAATTTTTTATAAATTAAAATAATAGCCTGCTGTTCTATTTATCTATATATATATATATATATATAAATGAGATTTTAATCTAATAAATATTTTTAAGAAATTCCCATACTTATATATAATAATCTCGTTGAGAGATGGGTAAAATGAACTTATCATAATTTTATCTATCATAATTAAATGTGAAGAAATGTTCTCATTTGACTTTTGTCAATTTCAAAATGTCGATATCACAACAGGAAATCTTAAAGAGTTATAGCAAACGATCTCGAGAAAAATCATGAAAACAAAGGAGACCCTACTCTTTCCGATTCCGAAGTTGCAAATTTCTTCAAGTTATTCTCTCGAAGAACGATCTCCTGATCGCGTTCGGAATGTCTTGCGAGGATATTCAGCATTGTCCAGGAATAATATTTCGGGGAATGGTATTTATCAGCGTTAAAAATGATAGAAGACAATTGAGAGGAGGTCTCGGCGAGAGCAGTGAGAGATGTCATTATCGTCGTGGCGCGATACATCATCCGGACTTTTGCCAATCTCCTCGCTCGAGGACACCCGGGGCCGGACGGCAGGACGAAGGTGATCCTGCATACTGGGGGGAGGGGAGCGGGGGGCGGCGAGGGAGACCGAGAGTACGTGCCCTGTGTCTCTGATTTCATAATTTCCGTGCGGCGGAACGTGCGCCATCCGACGAAAGCGCGCCCGCGTTCAGAAGAGGGATTTAATGCGGGAGAGAGAGGGGTGAAGGGAGGGCGGCATTCGACGAGGATACCGCGCATCCCGGCGCGGGATAAACGAGAGCGGGGAATCATCCCCCTTTCCCCTCATCCTCATCCTCTTGCGTAAGAAGACGGACCAAGTTCGCCAGGAGGTGCCTGCAGGATCCACGACGGAGAGGAAACTCGATCGTCCTTCTTCGTGACTTCGCTTCCTATGTGATTCCATACTTCTCGCAGATAAAATGCAAAACAGAGCTCCGAGGGGGAGGGAGGGGGCGGAATCATCTTCTGAGAGTTGTCACCTCGAGGCCTGAGGAGAAGGCTAATGAATTAAGCGGGGTCATATCCGTCGCGTGAGGATCTTAACTAAAGGACGTCATGCACGATGGAGTTTTTGATTCGCCAATGTGTAAACCAGTGAATAATTTTTTCGAAAGTTTACGGAAAACTATTGTTTTAATGAAGATTTTCTAACCTTATGACGAATTTCTCTCTTTTATTTTGAAAGAAGATCTTCAATTTTATCACACAATTTTATAATTAATAAATTCTTGTTTTCTACAAAATTTTAAATTTGCGGAACTAAAGAATGCCAGCAATTATAGTTCCATAAACTTATGGAACTACACGGGAAAAAAATGATGTATTAACAACATTAGATATAATTAGAAATTATCTTGTCAATTCAATAACAATATTAATGAAACAAATACTTGTTTTATTAAAACAATACGAGCATGACATATTGAATTAACAAGATTATTTCCAAGATTATTTCCAATTAGACTAATGCTGTTAACATAAATATTTCTTTTCCATGTTCAATTGTTGATATTTCTTCATTCTGGACATTTAAAATTCTATTATATTTTCATGATAAATAATGGATAGAGTAAATAATTTCGATAATAAGAATTTCTTAAATTTTTGGAGGTAAAAAATTTTGCGGTAAAGCATTCCGCGCTCAAGAAATCCTCATTAAGAGAGAACCGCCATCTGCATTGTCTCTTTACGCATTCCTTCTGTACCGGAAGAGACGCCGCTTCTTTATATGCACCCGGTGATACACGCGCGGGGACGCGGGGCGATACCACGCGAGGGATGAAGGAGGGAGAGGAGGGGAAGGAGAGTAGCTTGCTCGCACACGAGTAGGCGAGCGTTCGCTCGAGCGCTTTTAGAGGCGCTTAAGTAATACAAATGCGAGTTAAGAGACGCGACGAGCATACGGTAACGGATGACCGCTGTATCTCATTGTTTTCATTTCCTTCGCCACGCCGGCCGGCTGTAAGACGCGGAAATGAAGTGCGCCCGCCGGCTTGCCATCTGGGTAGCTGGGAAAAGGGATGGGGAGGGGTGGGGTGGTGGCGGTCGGATGGCTCCGACGAAGGGGGCGGGCCACAGCCTTCATCCCCCTTCGTGCATCCTGCATGACAACGAGGGCTGCCACTTTCTGCCTCTCTCGTCTCCTCATCTTCTTTGTGTGTATGGGTGCATGTCTGTGTGTGTGTTGTGTGTGGGTCCACGGCGTCCACGCACGCGTGCCCACCGAGAGGGATAAATGGCTTCCACGCTTTCTCGCGACGTTTTCTCTTCGCAGAAAAGAATACCACCACCTCGTAAAGAGACGGGGATTTTTCCTGTGATGACGTGCGGTTTTTTGAAGCTGGGAAAATTAGTTCGACGCGGCGTAAACGCGTGCTGCACGGTCGCTTTGTTACAATGTGTTACAAGAGTAATAGATATCTTCTTGTTGATTCATGAGTATTAATGCACAATTCTTTATATGACTTGTAAATTATACTTCTAATAAATTTAATTAATAAATATTAGGCAAATCTTCATCATTTGCACGTATAATAATGTTTCTAATATTTGAAAATAATATAGAATTAGATCTAAATAAAAATAGATGTTTTGCTCTTAATTAGAGTCAAGAGTTGTTATTAAAATATATTATAATATTCTCTATACTTACGGCGTGAAGTATAAAATAGTATAACATATATTGTGATTTATAAAAATAATTGTGTATATATATAAGAGTGTCTTAATTATGTGTTCAATTTATAATAAATATTGGGAAGATGAAGATGTTCTATATGACTTAAAAAGTAAAAATAAATGCCAACTTTTCACACTTTGTACAAGATTGTTTGATATAATAATATAATACCCTTTAATATAAAATAATTAAAAATTTTTTTTTCTTTTAGACTATTTTTATTAGATTAGTTTTACAATTTATTCGTTTACATATTAAGTTAAAAATAGTATTATAAAAAATATACATATACAAACATATCACGTATACTTTCTATCATAATACAAAGAATGATTTGTTAAATAATGCATGACGACAAATGTTAAATACATTCTTTAAATTTACACCGAACGTGGTTGTCGCTACCATTGCGTGCCACGTGCGTGTGCTTGTCATGCGGGAGGAAGAAGGGCGACGTGATGTAGCATAGAGGGGGAGAGATGAGAATGCAAGGTATATGTAGGAGAGAACGAGGGGGAGTAGAACGCGTGGAGGGGATGCAACTGCAAGCAAGGCGGAAGAGGAGCGTGGGGGAGTAGAGCGTGAATTAACACCTCCACCGCGGCATCAGATAGCGCCCCAACCCCGTTAGAAGGTACCGGGAAGGTGTTGCTTCTCCGCCACCCCGCCAAGTCCGATCGCTCGCGCAGAAATGCCGGAAAGGGACAAGGATTAAACTCAAGGACAGAAAAAAAGAATCGATAATGAGATACAGTTGTCAACAACGTCTCCATAGTTGTAATAATTTTTTAAAGATTTTGCGGAAGACATGTAAGAGTTGCGACATTTTCGAAGGATATTATAAAAACTTGGTTGAATAAAAATTGACCAGTTCAACATAGATTGGAAGTAGAAAATCAGGAAAAGAGTTTGAACACCATCTTCAAATGCAACCAGTGATTTAATTGCATTGATTATTATAAAGCAATTAAAACAATTTGAAGATTGAATTTGAAAGGATTGTGCAGAGTGTCACAAATTGACGCTAAATCAAAGCAATTTTAACACAATTAATCTTTGATGTATATCAAACTAATGGCAGGGGAAGAATTCATAAAGTAAAGAATCTACTCGAGTCTAACTGAAGTCACTCGAGTGCTCGAGTCACGACTTCATTAATTTACAAGTACTCACTCGATCCGCGACGCGATAACGACACAATTATCGCGGCGAGTTATCGCATGCTGCATTCCCGACATCGATTTATTCCCGAGGCACAAATATAGCGCGAACGTGATATCAACGATATCGCGCCACTGATAAGAAACTTGCGGGCTCTCGATTCGCCGAAGATCGCACGACAAAGCGGCCAATCGCGGCCCGCTCGCGCGAAATAGGCGTACGTTACGTTGATTAAACGTGTTATCAGCGGGCACTTCGGCCCAACGGGCTCCGATTTGCCGTTGCGCTACGATAAGACCTGATAATGGCACGATAAGGTGGCCGCTTATCAACTATCGTAACGATAGAAATTTACGCCATCGCGAGCGAATCGCAAATGTCGGGTTTCTCGAAAATTCATCAGCAAAATTAATCTCCTGCGAAAGAAGGCTATAACTTGTTTTTGCATTTACGCTATCTTCGCTTCATCTTCCAATCAAAAGCAAACTGCTTTTAGTGGTATCTTATTATTATGTAATTCTTCGTTATATTACTGCTAAAGTAAGTTCTAAAGTAAGTATTAAAATTAATTTAAGTTTAAGACTTGATATAGATTGCAAATCTATTTCGAAACACTAATATAAAGTTATATTCTGTTAAGTACACTTTTAATTTAATATTTAATAAAAAGTGTTGTTTGTAATAATAAAATACCAGTTATAAAAAGAGAAAAGACAAAAGATCAGTCTTTATAAATTTTTTTTTAATTGTCTAAAATATTAAGAAAAAAACGATAATTGACAAATTCCATAAGTTCTGACATCCAATTTTCAGAATTACATGCGAAACAAGAATCTGTTGTTGTTCGAACTATCACTTTATGTCAAAAATTATACACTACCTAAAGATAAAAACAAATCCATATCAGATACTCCGGTAGATTACTAATAATTATTCGTTTACGCAAATAATTCGCATTTATTCGACACGCTCCCAGATGCGGGAAGCGGTTAATCGCGGTGCGACGTTCCGCGCGACGGAAGCGATATCACTGGCCGAGCGACTAAAGCGTTGATAACGCGACGCAGCAATAGAGCAAAGAAAGGGCAGGTGCTGTGCGCGTAGAGAGAGAGAGCACCGTCGCTTTTAACTATCGCTTTGAGGGCCGCGCGCGCGCGCGCGCGCTATCAGGAGACGCGCGGAAACAGAAACGAGGAACTGGAAAGTCCTCATCGTCCCACGACGACGGCAGCGACGGCGACGACGACGACACGGAGACGGCGATAGTACAGGGTCCGGGTGACACGTAGAGTTAGGTCAAGCGGGTTAGTATAGGTAAAAGAGAGAGGGAAGGACAAAGAAAGAGAGGGGGTGGGCAGGAGGAAGAGAAGCAGTTAGAGCGTGCTGGTGGCTCTCTGGAAATCCGGCCCGCTCGTGTGGGCAGAGAAAGAGCGCGCCGGCGAATAGGTAGGTACCACCTCTCTGATAAGGAGACATTAGCGCGACCCGTATGCGATAGCGCGCGCCGCTGATAAGCGACGTACGCCGCGTTGCGCGTCGCTCGCCTCCGTCGTTTTTGACGGCGTCGGAGAAAGTCATCGCAACGCAATGCGATGCAACGCGACGCGACGCGACGCGACGCGACGACCCACGCACGCGGATCGGGATGCGACTGAAGAGTTACGGGCGCGATTAACCGGTTTATCCGGACCCGAAACGTGTTACGAAGAGGTACTTCACGTACATAAAAAACAAACTAGCGAGTTTTTGTCTTAATTTTCTCGGATCATCTCGCGCGTTGTATGTGTTTTATTTATATATTACTGACAAATTATGTTTTATTATTGAAAGTTAATTATATGTTTTTATATTTAATTCTGAGGATTTTAGGAGATTTTTTTGAAGCCGTTATGTATAGTTCTTAGCTCTTGACTTTTTATAAATTATTATGTTTTATACAAATGTAGCTGTTATTTGTGTTCATGCAAAATATCCCAGTTTTATATTTGGATATAGAGATTATATACAAGAATTATTGCATATAAAATTATATAACTTGTATATATAGTAAGGTCCAAAGTTTCCAGCCCAAGAATATTACAAAAATGATAAAATAAACAATTTTTTTAACGTAATCATTTTCTATTTTAATATATTTTTAGAACGATGAGTTATTTTTATTTGTTGAATTAATTTTTAAGCTGAAAACCTTTGGATCTTATTATATATGTAACGTAATTGTGCAAAATCTCAACTTTGCTAAATTATGACAGAAAAAAGATCTTCATACTATCCCTCCTTTGGAAATATATGTAACGTTATCAATCCTTTATCAATATTTATAATTGTGAAACATTAAAATAATAGAAAATCAAAATAAACTACACAACAACTCAATTACTTTCCAGTGCACTTTTTACACACTTCTCGGTATTTTGAGATTAAAGGGAAATACCTCGTTTACGCGGTAAGAGCACAGTTCCAATTCCAGCAACCCCGATTCTCTACCCCGGGGAGCGCGACGCGTTTTTCGCGGAATCGATCTCTCGATAATGCAAATGACTGACGCGGCAGGTGGTTACCTCCCCGTTTCTCATTTCTACCAGTCCTAATACATATCCTAAGGTATGTTTTACGCAAACCGCAAAACGCACATGACCCCAACAAGCGCGGATGTATGACTAGCACGTCTTATCGGGCACTCAATCGAGGCGATGTGTAACAACTAGTTGTCCATTACATCCGGTTGGTTCATCTGCTCGGTGAAGTAACAAAAACCCGCGGCCAATCACTTACAAATACCTCATTTCGGTTGCCCGAAAAGTCGTAACCCAATTATACCCTAGAATTATAAATCCTCGGAGTTGGTAAAATAAAAACGTATGAAAATAAATCATTATAACTCGCAATTTTTCAAGATTGTTTCTGAATTAAAATTTAACTAAACATTTTCTAAATAATTATACCTCGATTTGATGAATTTATTTCTCGATATGTATTTTAACGTGATATTTCTTTGGACCACGCATTTCGTATTAAACATGTGCATACAAGGCAACAGCTCTACTTCCTCCTCCTCCTTCTCTCTTCAAGAGAGGAGAAGAAAGATTTGCTCGGAAGCTGCTACGACAAGAGACGCAAACGCGCGCGCGCACGAGCGCGTTATCAGTTCGATAACGCTCATCCTTTGAACGGCCGTCGAGACGGACGCGGGAGATCGTCGGTTTCGAACGACGTTTCATCATCTGTTTCCTTCTCCTCCTTCATCTCCTTCACCGTTCGCGCGCCATTGACGTGCCATAGCGAGAGAGAGAAAGAGAGAGACAACAGACGACATCGACGGACGCACGAGCTTATGAGGCTCACAAGAGATGCATTTTCAGAAAAGAAGGGCAAATTAAAAAAGCATCTTTATTGTATCTAAAATTGTACAGACTATTAATTAAAGTTCTGCAAAATATTAAATACATTAGACACGGATGGAATATTAATTACGAATAATACGCCTAAATTATTATCGGATTTCAAAATTACTTAACTTTATTTATTTCGCAAAATTTATGTACAATTTATAACAAGAAATTTCTTTAATAAGAAAAGAATGATTTATACGTAGATGTTGGTGATAAAGTTGAACGTGCGAAATGTACAAGCGGTTTTCGTATAAAAGCAGGAATAACGAAGGAAAGAGAAACTACTGATTTCTCGTTGAAGCAGATAAGGATTCTGGCGAGGAATGCGAAGACGAAGCGATAACGGATCGTCAACAAATTTATTCCACGATGGACATTCACCGCCTTTATTCCGCAATTTAGGCACGTCCGTGCGTCGGGCGATGATGAAAATTACGCCACGATCGAATTCGCGTGTATAATTTAAACCGCGGCGGTAGCGTCACGATAAGACGTGCACGTTCGGCAGAAATGACGCGCCCGTATCGCCCCGGGGTAATTACGTTTGGTGATAAACCGCGTTATTTATAAGACTTCACGGAAAAAAAGGATTTGCTACTATACGGACAACTAACATTTTTTGCTGCAAGAGCTAATTAATTTTGCAATAATAGCAAAACCTTTTGCTGCAATAGCAAAGTTCAGCAAAACTGTTTGCTATTGCAACAAAATGTTTTGCTATTATTGCAAAATTAATTAGCTCTCGCAGCGAAAAATGTTAGTTGCCCCATATTTAACAAATAGATTTGCTGTTGCAGCAAAACCTTTTTTTTCCGTGTTGATACACTGCCGAGAAAGAATTCAATAAACCACGTATCTTTAAACTCATCCGTAAATCCGCAAAATAATATACAAGTCGCTAAAAAAAGTTCTAAAAGAGATCCAGCTTGTTCCGAAAAAAATTACGTAAGAGGATTCGTAGATGAAGTCTGTCGAATCTCTTGGACACCATGTATGTTTCTGACGAAACTGACAAAACGAACTATAGGATTAGTGTAACATTGTAATGCCCAAGGATATTTTTAATCGCGATAATAATAATTAGCTATGATTTGTACGATCATATTATTTAGAAATATATTACATTTTGTTGTATATTATAATCGTTTCCATATGCAATTATTACAAAATTACCTATATTTTCTATTCTTTCATTGTTATCACATCGTATATTATTAAGCTGCGTATTCGCAACGACAATTATTGTCGAGTCTCGGTTAATGCGCGAGGAGGCCGGAGAAGGGCGGCGCGAAATTTATCGGCATCGCGATATACTTGCTCGCGATGGAGCTTTTAACGTCGCCGTTATCAACAGCCAGTGCGAGACCCGGGCGATATCTCACCGTCGGGTTTCTTCGGGGATACGGTATAACGTAAGCGTTCGCGTCGTGAAAACGCGCCTCGGTCACGTTCGCGGCCGCTATCGCGATTTCGGATCTTTACAGCGAGCTGTCAATAGAGCGACGCCATTATGCGGCCGCGTCCACGGGCGCGAAAGCTGCAAAACCTCCGTCGATACGCGATGCATCGCGACGCGACGCCGATAAGCCCGGCTCGGATTCAAGAAACCAGATTTACGCGGAAACCAGATTGCGATGAGTAAGCGAATAATGACATGTAATAGTATAAAAATGTGGTAGTATAGTAGTATAGTATAAAAACAATATGCACAAGTTAAATAAAAGGACAATGGTAAATTGACACAAAGAATAATGAATATCATAATATAATAGAGTGGCATTTTTTCTGACAACGTAGAATGAGCAAAACAAAAAGAAGAATGCGCTGAAACATTTTCAGAGATATATCAATTTCACTTTCCCTTGCTCCGAAATATATAAAAAATAAAATGGAGAGATATATAATAAATAATTTCTGGCATTGTAAAATAAATAAAAGAAGAAAAAGAGATATAAAATATTCGTACAGAAAGTAATGCTTTAAATTTAAGGGATTGAGTTATTTTAGAGCAATGCGATTTCAAAATATGAATAACTATAATTTTCACACACAAAGACTAATTACAAAATCAGGTAAATTTAGCAATGGATAATTATCATAGATTGATAAATATTCGAAATATAAATTATTACAAATTATAGATAATAAAATAATTTACTGCTGAAAAGGAAAACTTTTATAAATATAATAATCTCTCGTCAATAATTTACAAGAGAATGACGATGATTTTTATAATTCTGCGGGGTGTGCTAATTATCCGTGAAAGGAAGGCGTGCAAAAACGACGTTGCTTTTTCGCAGCGCGCGCGACGGAATATGGCGGTTCGGGCTTTTCAGCCGTTGGCTTTCAGAGCGGCAGATAATGAACGAGCACCCTTGCGCTCGGGCACCACCACACCGTTACACTTCCTACCTGCCCCGTGCCGCCCGCGCCGCGCGTTCCCACGACCGCTTGGCACCCCCCGTATCCCACCCCCGATGTCAACAGGTGGGCGCTTGCGGATGCCACCGACACAACCTGGCACGTCCTGGGACACGTCGATCGTCCTCGTCATCCTCGTGATCCTCGACATTACTCGTTATGCCTACCCTATCGAATCGATATCGCGTCGTTTCGAGAAAACAACCTCGAATGCCTAGTCCTTCCGAGATTTTAAAAATTCGGAAAATAACATTTCTCTATCCTGTATTTTAATTTCATTCGAAATAAAAAGCTATAAAAGATGATCTTAATCTCTTTTTTAATCTATCAATAATTGTGTGACTTAATTTTTTAATTCTTTGAAAAAGTTGAAACTTTGAAAAATATTTTTATTATTTCTTGGGTTTCAAATAATTTATACAATAATACTTGTAAAAATAAGTACTTAATGACGACACATAACTATTTTTAACGATAGATAATTCTCACAATAAACTTCATGAATGTTTTAAGAAAAAAGGACATTTTTAGAGATGATTAGTATAGGTAAGTGAAAAAATATATCTGGATAATAATATCATAATAATACCATTTCTAAAGTTGTCACATAAGAAGCTTCGATGATTATTAAAAATACATTTTTTCTGGGTACTATTGTTTGCAAATTTTTTATCAGTTTTGTGTAGAGAGAGAAAAAGAGAGAGAGACAAAGAGAGAGAGAAAGAGAAAGAAGGGAGAGGGAAAGAAACGTTGCATCGCGAATACCGCGATAACGTATTTTTCAGAAGGAATCATCGCTCGTGGATGTTTTCACGCGGCTCCTCTCGCTGCATCGCTGCAGATAACTTGCGTGCATCGTAGCGCTCGTTCAATTCGATATCCTCAAATCGTTATAGTTCTTCCGATCGTCCCCCGTTGCAGAACCGCGAAGGCGTCGCATTTTGAATCGCGGCACGATTTTTCGCCGAGGATGTCGAAACGTTACGACAAGCGTCACGACGCCCTCGGCAAAACGTTGTCGGAAACATTCTGTCGTTGAGATGCCAACGACAGAATGCATCTCGCGTAGGTGCATCGTGACGCCCGTTTTCGTCGATCGCTTGTTGCTCGCCGCGCCGCCGCCGCCGATTTTCGTTCGTTCTCACATCGGCGGGGCCGGTGATAAGCGACCGCTGTTTTCCAACGATCGCGGCTCCCGCGCTGTATGCACTTGCAGATTGCATTGTTGTCTTGTCCCAGAGATCACCGCGAGGGTATCGGCCTTAGCCCGCCCGCGATATCAGACTCAGAACCGATACGGAGCGAGAGGAGAGATGACTTTCCCGCGGGATAAAGAGCGGGCCGAGATCAAAGCAGAACAATAAGCGTTGTTGACACTGGCTGCCTCGCCCAGGAACATGTTCCGAATCTCGCGGTAATATTGCAAGTGTGTCCCTCTTTTTCTCCCTTTTTTATCTTTATTTCACGAACGCCCTAAAAATCTCTCTTTTCCACCAGATTATTTTTCTTTCTTTATCCCTAAACATCTTATCTAATTCACCGAACGTATTGTACGTTCATCAAGTATTTTATTGCACGGTGTAAATTATTTTAAGATATATCCCTCGTATTTATTTACTGCACCGTCATTTTTATAAAGTTGACGTATCGCGCATTTAATCTACAATGTACGTTACAGATACGCCTTTGTTACAGCACGCGAACTGTGCTTACCGTTTCCGAGAGCGGTGTAAGCTCAGTTTTGCAACATTATGAATTTCAATGAGGCGCGCGTATATGAACGGTGTGTGTATCGATTTTAGCTCGGCGCGGCGGCGAACCGCCGCGAAATTTTGGCTTACAGGACCGACGCATTAATGGGAATTAATAGGTTTCGCTTGGATGACGTATTACTTAATTAGCGCACTATTATTGTTACACTGTTTGGACGGTGTGTTACTAGCGTAAATATTACCACTGGTAGTTCCCAGCAATTATTTCGTGCATGAACGACAATGTAATTTCAATGTCTTTTCATTAATTAACAAGATATAAAAGTATGATGAGAAATATAAATCGTAAAAAGTGTTAAAATATAAAAATATATTTTTTTTAGGCAGCACGACTAGCGTATTATCATTAATATGCTTCCACGAATATTTCCTATAGCAATTATGCAGCGAATGAATGATATAATTCCGATATAAATATAATGCAAAATATAAAGAAAGAAGTATTAAAATATAAAAATATCTCTCTTTTCGAGCGACTTGCAGACAAGGAAAAATCTCTACTCCGAATAAATGCAAATTAACGGCGAGACTATAAATTGTACGGGTGATTCTTCGACTTGTGCTCAATAAGAAGTGATCACATGGTGATTCGAGAGCGATAAGGCATCTTTAACGGTGCATTGCGTCCGAGACTTGCGTGAAGCGACGCTGAGCTCGAGGTAATTTCCATAATTCATAATCGTTATCTGCATGATAATGTTTTTTTCAAGCAGCTCGCACTTATTCGCCGTCAATACTCGAACCCACCGACGTAATGGCGAAGCGGCAAAATATTCTTAATATTATTTATTCATCGACAGGATCTAATCTGCCATCTGATTGAAGGATCTCTCCTCGCTTAGCAATCCTAGAAATCTTGTGAAAAGTGTCCTGCGTACTCAACAAACTTCGCCTTCTTGCATTTGACTCAAAGTCGACTTTTTCTCGGCAAAAATACCGAAATATAGTTTTTAGAGATAAAAATAGCGGACGATAAAAAAATGAATCACTCTGTCGCGAACGAGGCTTCAAGGACTGCACGATCGTTATCGTGAACTGTAGAACATGATTAATTTGTCATGTGTGCATCGTTTAAGTTGCAGCCGTATTATCTCAGGTGTGCAACACGTTTCTTATTGCAAACGTTTAGTCATTCACTCTTACGCTTTTCAAGGCCAACGTTAAATGCGGCCGTCTTATTTCGCGTTAATATTAAGCGCGCGATTCAAATTATCTACTACCATTTACGTGTTCTCCCGCATGTGTGCACGACTTTTTAAATCAAATTCAAGTAAATTAATCAAATTAAATTAAATATTAAATTAAATCTCTCGCGTCGGATAAGAATGCACGACCGAACGTTTATCGTTAACACGCCCCCCCCCCCAAAGTCTCCATTATTTCTCGCGATTGTCTCAACTGAGTTCAATGATTATTCATCGTCGCGGTCGATACAATTAAAAGTCTCGCAGCGAAAGCAGCCGAGAGACGAATGACGTTGTTGCTTTTTAAGGAGGAAAAAAAAAGAAAGAACGGCCGCGCGCCGCCGAGGACCGTCGTCGATAGGATATCAGCTGATGATGATGGTCAGCCGGACGGAGATAGCGGTAATGAGTGCAACGGGAGGAAAGTTTCCATCGGGCGAATAACCAGTAAAAGGGGCTTCTCGAGCCAGGGAGAAATGGGAGAGAGAACGAGGGAGAGGGGGAGGGAGAAGAGCAACAAGAAAGCAACCGGATGATGGACTGATTACACTCTCTTGTACCGAGATAGTCGCCTGATACTCGGCGGACTTCTAGAAATTCCAAATGCCCGCGTCATGATGTACGTACGTCAGACGAACTCTTTCGTGAGCTCTTTCTCTTCGACCAGCCCAATTGCATTTTTCGCTTTCGTTCCAGTAATTCCTAAAGTTATCTTATAGATATAGATGTCCAAGCATTTATATTTAATATAGATATTTAAGTATTTATTACGATTTAGAATTAAATCTAAGTTTGACGCGTCTTCAAGTCTCTCATATGTCAAAACAAATGACAGGTGTACAAGCATACAGATTGATCGATAAAATATGGTTTTAAGTTTTCTAAGCTGTGCTATTTCACTTAAAAATAAAAGAAGAAAAAATTCTCTGCTATAGGAGTAGGTATCTTAATTTAGCATTTTACTTTATGTGCGATATTTTATCTGCATTCTAAAAATAGGTGATGCTTCGCGATTAGCTGTACTAGCGCGCTGGTAGCCGTTAGAAAAGCATCACGCAGATAAAATGGCAGATAAACTAGCCCCTGTTTTCCTTCATGACTTTTTAAACGGTTAAACATCCCGTAAAGCACACGCTTAAACCGCCGCCGCGGTGCGTAAGGACACTTCGGCAGCAGGGAGGACGGTAAGGACGACGGGCGAGCCGAACGAGAGATACCCTGCCGAAAGTTAAAAGAGAATCCATCCATAAATAAGCGCGGCTCGCGAGATTCGCCTCGGCTCGACTCTCGGCGAGTGGAGGAATCGGCGCGCGATCTTCCAACGGAATAATAATGCGGGTGAAATAAAACCGGCCTCCCCTCACCCACACGCGAGCACATATGTGCGCGCGCGCGCACACGTCGAAGGAGAAAGAGAGAGTATACCCACATAATATCCCCATAAAGAGATAGGAAGATCAAACACTGAAATTACAGCATTGTGAGCATTCCTCTCGCCGGGCCACTCTTCTTCTTCTTCTTCTTCTCCTTTTTCTTCTTCTTCTTCTTCAGCGTTGCGCATACCGATAACGTTCTCCCCCCCCCCTTTCTTCTCTTTCTCTTTATCTTTCTCTCTCTCGCTTTCGCTCTCGCTCTCGCTCAACCTTTCGCGCGCCCCGCATAAACACACACTCGCCTGCATAAGGCTCCCTTTATTATCAAGCCTCGAATCGCGTGCATATTGCATCGTGCCAGTACCGGACGCGACGTACCGGCATAAGGACGACGTACCGCGCCGTCGGATCTGTCTACGGACTTCTACGTACACTGGATACATCGCAACGTGGAATATAATATGGACACCTCAGGGATGGAACCTTCGATCAATCTGGAGTAAATCTTATCGTATCGAACACACATGGCGATATGACTTAAAAATTGCACAACAAAGTTTTCGCGTATCGTGTTTCTTTCGGAACATTAATGGCAAAAGCTTCACTCTTATTCACTCTCTCTCACGCAAATTTTATTTTAATCTTCAAAGTTTTAATTCTGATTCCAAAGACAAACACACGTCAATTGCCATATTATTTAGCATTTCTAGTTACCGAAATATCAGAAATTGGAATATCATCAAAAGAGATAGCGTTTAATTACTTTTCTGCTGGGAAATAATCGATCCCGAATTGACCGAAGAACGTTTTACTGTGCATTTGTTCATTTGCAAAATTTTCTATTAAAATAAATGAATAATGTCAACATAAAGTTTTTAAAACTCTCTCTTGGTGGCGAATAATTTAATCGACGACTCTCGAGTTCTTTATATTCTCGCGAATTGCTCCATTTTACATTACAAAAATTGATGCAAAATCTTGCGAAAGAGAGAGAGAGGGATTGATTGATTGATTGATTATACGTCATTTATTATACGCTCTGGGACAGGTCCCCTAAAGCGTTAAGACATTGTTACACAATATGCAAAATTCAGGAAGCGCAAAACATACAACGATGAAACACAAGAAAAAAGAAAGTGTATATATATATAAAGAATGAGCATATAAAGAAAACAACAAGGTAACTACAAGTATTACATATGCTCAATTGTGAGCGTGAGAGAGAGAGAGAGAGTGAGAGAGAGAGAGAGAGAGAGAGAGAGAGAGAGAGAGAGAGAGAGAGAGAGAGAGAGAGAGAGAGAGAGAGAGAGAGAGCGCCGCGTTCAGCAGCGGGCTTATCACGCGGCGCACCTGCGCGCTTTTGTACCCCGCATTCGGCGATAAGGATCAGGTCGAACCGTGTGAGAATCGACGAGGACGAGGACGGACGGTAACATTCGTCAGATCGATCGATCGCTCTCTTCGTCCTCTTCGTCGTCGTCGTCGCCTGTCGTCGTCGTTTCCATCTCGCGCGGAATGCATTAAGCCGGACGTCGTCGTCCTCTCCTCGCGAATGGAACCAAGTGAGCGGCAGACGATTTTTAAGCAGATAGGATTCCACCGCACACCACGCCACACGCGCTCCTTCAGACACTCCCACAACCACACGCACACGCATGTACCGCGGCGGTTCGCGAGCCGCATAAAACCGCGGACGCGGAGAGGAAGGCGGAGCGGGAGCGGATTCGGTGCGCAAGTTGAGTTTTTTTCTCTCTCTTTCGCTCTCTTCTTTTTTTCTTAGTCACCTGTTACCCACCTTAGACTTTAAGACGTTAAGTTTTTTGCCGGGAGCATCTCCTCTCCTTGATAAATAGAATAAGTTTGTTTGACAAAAATCTGCAATCGATGAGGAGGGTGACATGACTGACGTATTTTCAATTTATTAAATGTAGCGAAGGGGGGGGGTAGAGAAAAAAGTCAATTTAATGATTGTTTTATTTATGCAAATATTAACGTCCTGTGCAGGTATAGAAACGAGAAAGATGAAGACAAATGAAAAGAGAGGTTTCGTTCAACGACTTTAAATGATAATTTTCAAATAATGGCACGTGCTATAGTCGTTAAAAACCTATAGAATGCGAAAATATCGCAGTATTTTTTATCTTACAGTGCAACAGTTACATTCTAACCAACTTTATTTTATTAATCAATTTCTTGTTTATTTATTGAGTTCCTGTTTGCTTGCTTTGATTAAAAACCCAGGTTTTAACAAAAATAAAGAATAAAAGGTACAATTTTATTCCTCTCAATAAAAAGAGTAAGGTCTCTCCTTTTTCTTGGCAAGAATCACCAGAGAATAATAAAAAGCAGAGAAACACAGATAAAATGCTAACAGAATAGAGACAAACAGGATAAAGATCGCTCTTGTAGAGAGATAAAGGTGGAAACCTTGTTGTGCATAGTTATTCTTTTTAATTCAGGAGCCATACATTTTTCAAACCGACGCCATGACGGGGTCAAAGATCACGTCCGTCCCTGATAAAATGCACGTGCGTATGTACACACGCTACACAGCGCGCGCGCGCTTCTCTCCATGTAGAGAACTCGGGTTGCCCTCGGGGGGGTTACGGCAGTCAGTCTGTAACGGGGGTGCGCGGTCCTCTCCCGAGGGAGGGTAGAGAGAGTGCAGCGGGAGACGTGGCGGAAGAAGGAGAAACTAACCCCAGACGATGCAGGGGCTGATAAAACTACGAATGATAACGTCTGCAGAGTGCTCGCCCGACTGTTTCTGACTTTTCGCGATAATCTTGTGCCTCGCCTACTGCCCCCTCCCCACGCTCCCCGGCGATTTTATCCGCCGTATTTCCTCGCGCTGTGTATGTAGAGAGAGGGAGAGAGAGAAAGAGAGAATCGTCTCAAGGTCTTATCCGCGAAACCGGTCCTCCCACGCTTATCAGCGTGTCCTCAGAAAAGTGCTCCGCGATGTCGCCGCGGCGATTACAATGAGATAAACTGTCGATCGATCGTGCGTTGCCCGACACACATTTTGCAAAACTTGCAATAATGGATTCCCGGTCGCCTACGTCACGCGAGTCCCTGAAAATGTTTTTTTCTTTTGGTCCGTAGAAATTGACATTTCTCGAGATAAGACGCACATTTCTATCTAGATTCAAAGAGAAATTTCACATTTTTATATAAATGTAATTAAATATGTACATATAGTACGTTTCTATATTTGAACAAACTTTCTTTTATCGTCGCTTAAAATATTGCGACTTTAGCAGAAATTCATCGAAAGATTTCGCAATAGATCACAAATTGTTTAATTTAACAAAACATAGTTTTTACTCTAAAACAATATCTAAAACGTTAGAGATAATTACGGGACGCAGAAGGCCGCGATTCTCGTCGTTAGATATAATTAGCGCTAGCATTAGAGAAATGTCATGGACTTTTCTAATTTTCGCCAGAGTCACTCGAATTTGCTTTGCAAATGATTCTTATCGGCGACTTACGCGCGCTTTTCGCGCACGACATTGGGACAATTTGTCTCACTTCCATTGTGTTTTTCTTCACGCGAGATATACAGAGCGTCTGCGAACGATTGGATCTCAGGAGGCTTTTAGAAACGGTACCAGATGATTTAGGTAAACCTTATAGAAAGATAAGCGAAAATCTCCGGTTCCTCTCCTTTCCCTCTTTCTCGTGAATACACGGTTTGCTCGTACAATAATATCTTATTTAGCCGGACAAACAACGGCACGCGCGCGTCGCCGAAGACACCTAATTGCTCGCTCGTATTTGCTCGATAAACACCTTCTGCAGTGTACAAATCCCCCCCCTTTTCTCCCTCGGCAGCGGCCCGATAACGAAAACAGGCGTCTTTGAGTCTCGTGCAGCCTCTCTTATTCCTCGCGATATCATTGGTGCTGCCCATAGAGTAACGGGTACTGATAATTTTGTACAATTATATGAAACATTCCGGGAAACATTCCAAACATTCCAACAGTTAACAAATTAATAACAGTATTTAAAATATGGAAGTTTTATTGATTACTTCCATAAATAATGTCTAATCTAAACAATAAAAAATAACAAAAAATTTTTGTTTTAAGTTTCTAAGAAATATAATGAAAGGTTTCGTCGTAATAAATGTGATAAAAATGTAATTAAAAAATATATCGCAATAATTTAATTAGGCAGTCAATTAATCCTGCACAAAAATCCTGCTATATTTGAGACTGTTATTATTATATTCGTTGTTAACTACATGGAACACTTTATCAATAAGCGCGGAAGTAAATAGTCTAGAGATTACCGTTACGATCACTCCAGAATCATTCCCACTGCCTGGTCACGATCGTGAACCGATTTCCGAATCGATCGTCACGCGGTTATGGCAGCCGATTAAAAAAATCGGTCGAGCGAGCGATGCACTTTTCTCGGGATGCATTTCGACGTGGGAAGCTTTAATTGCCACCGAGAGGTCGTGCTTAATTTCGACGCTTATCGCGATCGGCAGTTGGTGGGTACTCTGACTCGAAATGACCGAGGCGCCACTCTTATCTGAAGAGGCTCGGATAAGCCCGATGATTGAGGAGAAAAGGGACACTCGAGATACATACTGGTGCTGCTTCGCGGGAGAGGAGACGAGAGAAGAGGCGACGAGGGGGAGGGATGGGGCAGACGCAGCATCCCGAACGGGGTACACGCACGACGATCTCCGCGCCGATATCGTGAAATGGCAGGCACCTGAAAACCGTCATCCTGGACGAGGATGTTACTACGAGCGTCTTGAATTTCGTGGCGAGTTGCCGTAAAATTATGCCGTAAAATGCCGCTTCGCTTCTTCAACGATCAGTCTTGATGGATCGCTCCAAGAAAAGAGGATTGTCGGAATAATCCCGAAAAGTATATGTACAAGGGATACACTTCAGTCTTATAAGTGACGAAATTCAACGGTCTCCGGATATTTCGTTATATATTTTATTTTTAATGGTACCTATTTTTTATACACGGAAAAAAATGGTATATTAACAGCATTAATCTAATTGAAAATAATTTTGTTATTTTAATAACAGTATTAATGAAACAAATAGGTACGTCATGCTCTTGTTTTAATAAGATGTTATTTGTTTCATTGATAGTATTAAATTAACAAGATTAATTTCAATAAGATTAATGCTGTTAATAACATCATTTTTTCGTGTATATATCTTTAGTATAACTAAGATTTGATTAGTATGATAGACATAAATAGGACATTCTGTCGTCTTTTATGACAGAACACCCCACATATTGGTAGAATAGGTAACTGGTAACTTGCATTCTTTGCCGTTTTAGTCTATAAGCATTTGCAATTGCTTAAATCCACTTACTTATCAGTGCGACAATCTAGCGTGAATAACTTTACATAACTCGCTGTGACTGTGTAACAGAGGTTAAATTTTTGCATTAACACCCGCACTTTGTAAAACTGATGCGTTCGTGATAAATATCTATTCATCGGGCCTTTGCTTATCATTTTTTAAATCTTCTGTTAGAATACTTTGATCCTGTCCTGAATTTACAATCAATCGAAAATAAATCATGTGAAATTAACACGTTTAATATAAAGTGCCTAGTAATGATTAATAAATACATTGATTTGATTTAATTATATTTATTTAATAAAGTTTTAATAATATGTAAAATAGCAATTTTACTTTCGCATTTCTTTCTTTGTTGCCTTTTGTGATTAAAACTATATTTACGCAAGATTTATATACCACGAGCAAACGTATTATGAAACGTATACTATATACGAATAAGAGTTTTCTACGTATTTGTTTCAGATATCTTAAAAATGATCTTAGATTATACGTTTTCCTAGAATGACAAGTGCATAGAATCAATTAATGTATCATTACAGTTGAGATAAGATTAAATAAAAAACTCGTTTGATGCATTTATGTTAGTTGATTCATATATGAAATGATTCATGTTGCTTAAGGAAAAAAGAAGGATATCGATTGTTCGCGATAGTTCACAATAGTTACAGCACCGATTCAGGATATAAACAATAAAATTTTCCGAACAATAATACAGATAATAAGTAAATAATAAATACTCCAGATAATATAAATAAATAAATACGATCGCAAAATTCTCGAAGGACGCAACGAGATGCGAGATGTTTCCATTTCTATAGAACATCGATTCTATTAAATTGTGATCGCGTTATCAAGCGCGTTATTAATCTCAAATCGTTTACGATCGATCGAAGAAAAAGATCGTGCGGGCGTGGGCGCGCATATCGCGCGGTCGAAATCGAAAGAGTGGCGAGAAAATCGGGCAACCACCCTGCCTCGTTGCCTTATCTCGAGACTTGAGAAAACGCAGACGCTTTCGTGGTAATCTACATGGTATCGAAACCCTAAAATCAACGTTAATAGGACCGAGAGCGAGAGAAAAAGAGGGAGAGAAAGAGAGTGTGTGGCGCAAGAGACATTTATTCTATTTTCAGAAATTCTATATAGTGGATAAAGTAAAGCTTTCTAAATAAGATGACAAAAAGATATAAATCTAAAATGACATTATAATCTCACGTTGATAAAAATTTCGTGACTGAAAAAAGATCTTCTATCTGTTCTCTATTTATTAAACGAAAAAAGAAGGAGAGAAAGAGCATGTGGCCCAAGAGACACGTATTCTCAAAAATTAATGTAACGGATAAAGGAGATAGCAAAAGACACCTAAATAGGAAGAGAAAAAGATATAAATCTAAAGTGCAATGATAGTATATCTCACGTTGATAAAAATTTTGTGGCTAAAAAAAGATCTTCTATCTATTCTCTATTTATTGCTTAAATCCCATTCTAAGTTTACCATTTCTTATCTATGGATCAAGAAGTTTTATAATAAATCTTGATTTTAATCTCGTTTTTCTGTCTGCATCCTATATTTTTAAAAAAGATAATGAATCACATAATTCAAACGGCCCATATCTTTCTCATTACAACAACAAAAAAGTTAACAAGTTTAAGAAAGCAATTAGAAACCGAAACTTTCCCGTCGAATTGAATCCCACGAATGAAATCCTGGATCCCGCCGCGAGTTCGTAACTCGAAACGGGAATTTCTCCTGCGATTCTCCATGCGAAGATCGTCGAAGATCGGCGATCGATCGTCGTCGTCGTCGGCGGTAGCGACGAGAGAAGAGGCGGACGAACCAAAAACGGCGTTGCGCGACCTCGCGCACGTGCATGTGCGCACGAGGACACACACAGAGACGGCCGCGCAAAAAGGCACGATCGCGATACCGCGGTATCGCGCGGTACCGCGACATGCCGTGAGCCGAATATTAGCGTAATGAGCTGATATCTGACGATACTGTAGATTTTAGACTGCCGCGAGCGTCACGTACACCGCGACATCGAACGCCGATCGAACGATCTCTGACGCGCGCGAGCGACTATACGGCGCGTGGATAATCTCGGCTCGCGGAGAGCGATAGATTCGTTAATCGGAATTAGGGTAAACGGTATCGCGTCGTATTAACGGAAACGAGCGATATTCGCGACTGCGAATTTTTCTGCTGTTGCCGGTATTAATCGGAGCGTATCGACGTTTCATCGTTCAAGCTCGATGACGATGGAATTAAAAGCTATTTATAGGACTATAAAGCAATCAAATTCTAAGATATCCGTTTATCTATCTTTTCAAAAGGCTCCTAAAGATTGCGATCATTGAATGAAAAATCTGGGAAAACTTAAAAAGAATATTTATTGGAGAAAAAATTATAACAATTGTAAAAAATGATAATTGGAAATTTAAGTAGACTAAATCTTCGCACAGATTTAAAAAATCGATCGAGAAATTCAGATAATTGACTGAAATTTATCAGAGATGTAAGAGAGAATGGTTGTCACGCAAAATCTTTGTTAATTGTAAGAAAAAAGCGTTTTTAGTGCAAAGTAATTAAAGCGTAATCACGATTTACTTTAACACGCTTTTAATCGTTAAAAACTTCGATGGTCCACAAAATCTTTCCAATAAGTTTTCGCGACAATCTAATTGTCAATCAGAATCCACGGTTTTGGAGCATACATAAAGTGATTCAGAATACATGCAGCGTGTAACGTCAAGGGGAAAAAAAAGAAACGAAGGAAGGTCAATCAGCGGTCCTTATCTTCTCCTCTCCGGGTCCCTTATTTCGCCGCCGCTGCCACGGATGTTTCTCGCGATCCCTCTTTCGCCCCCCCCCCTCTCTCTCTCTCTCTCTCTCTCTCTCTCTCTCTCTCTCTCTCTCTCTCTCTCTCTCTCTCTCTCTCTCTCTCTCTCTCTCTCTCTCTCTCGGGAAGGCCCTTCCTGTCTTCGCGAAGAAACGCGCCGGAGACAACTATCGCGCCGCTGATCTCGCCTAGTTAGCCTTTCTTCCTTCGGTCCTCTCCCGCGCGTCGCCCCCCTCCTCCGCCCTTGGACTGCCCTCACCTGTAGTACCTCTTGTTGGTGCACCTCGTCCTTCCTTCAGAGAGCGCGGAACCGATACCGGGACTGGCCCCATAAATACAGCGGAGGAGCTGAAGCGAAGGGGGCGACGAGGAACGAGGAAACGGGGGGTAGGGGGGGTAAGAGAGGGAGAGAGAAGGGCGAGCCTACAAATTGCTACACCGCATTGTGGTGTCACTCCGGCCTGTTACGACACGGCCCCGGCATCTCGCCGGAATGGTGTCCGCGCGCGCGATTCTCCTCTCCTTCCTTGTGTCGCCCTCCGTTCGTACCCACTTGCCTCCTCCTCTCCCCCTGCGTTCTCTTCGCGGTGTTGGCCGACTAAGGGCCGAGACGGGAGGGGCTCCCTACACGCGTGTAAACGCACCTTTTGCACCGATAACCCGCCTGTTCCGCCGCAAGTGATGCAGACAGGATCTCTTTTGGGCCTTTCGGAGCATTATAGAGAAGGGGGGACGTTGCGATTCACCCTTGTACGCAAAGGGTGAATTCGAGTGGATTGTGGACACTAAAAATTTTCGAGACTTTTAAACTTTAAAATAAAATTGTTGAATTGTCAATATACGGAAATTGAATTTTAATATATCGAGTATTTCGAGACTTTTTATAATCTTCAACAATTAGTATCTATCGGGATTCGAGTGTTTAACTGTTCAGGATTCCCCTAAATTCTAAAAATTATCCCTTTGTGAAAAATTAAATCTTTAAATCCGTGTTTGAAACTCGGGATTTTGTGCTGCTTGGATATTTAGAATTTTTTAATACGAAATCTCGACTTAAAAAATTACAAAAGATCAAACTGGAAAGAAGACCTAAAGTTTAAAACTTCGGATCTTCTTAGATATTTAAATTTAAAACATTGAATTTTTTAAAATCAAGCAAATTCACTACTCAAAACGTGCCCTCAAAATCGATTATCAGGGTCAGTTGTTGCTTTTGCCGACAAATTTACAAGATAAAACAATCAGCCGCAATGCACCTTTGCCCAACAGACACGAAATACATCTCGTACGGACCTAATGCCGTCACAATACAACCAGCTAACCATACAAGACCAGCATCCGACACGACGGGTATATGCATCAATGTGTTCGGCATCGTGTCTATCAGCGACACGAGGCTCGCGTTACATCTCGTTCTCGAGGAGAGAGAAGGAGACAGAGAGATTATTCGATCATTGGATCGAAGAGAGCGTTCGATTAAGCGGACGAAAAGACTCCGGAGGTGTCGCTATCGAGTGATCTCTCCGCGCGATGATACGCGAGAACTTACTAGAGGAATCATCACATCTCGGGGGAGGCGCGGCCGACTCGTCGTATTAGCAACGATATACCGGCAACAACAACGGCGCGGAAGAAAAGGGAGACGCGCCTCCCTCGGACCAGTGTCTCTCAGTTCCTTCTTGGGTCCCCTAGAGTACCATTTTACCCCCCTTCTCCCCCTTTTAATTTCTTACATTCGTTATTAATTGAAAGGACGTAATTAATGTATAATCATGTACAGCTGAAAGTCAATAAATCTCGTGGAAAGATTCGAGATCTGTTTTAATTTTTCACTTTTCACAAATGGATCCGCGAGGAGAGGGGCCCGCCGAGATGAGAACCGTCGTTTTGCGCGATCGATGGCGAGCGAGGCGATGGGAGATATTCTTTACGGCGAACACGATTCAATAAAGCATTCTATAAAATCATCGCTTATTAATTTGACGCTCGCGCTCGGCGGGGGTCGCCGGCGAGACCCCCGCGGGGCGCCTCCTCCACCTTTATCCCGCTCCGCATCGTCGATCGCCGGCGCGATACTCGGTCGGGCTCGAGGGAGAGAGAGACACGAGAGGGACCCTCCCACGGGCCCTACGTAACACTGGGCACCCTCAGGTGGCGCGATGGGCCCGGGGCGCCTCGTTTCGAAATTGCGACGACGTTAGCGCGAGGGAATTTACCATATTATTTATGGGCGCGGTGAAACGCCGAGGGGGAAGGCCGATGATCCTCGTGATATAACGAGGAATGAGAACGGGGCCTTTGTAACGTAACAGAGAATAGATATTAATAGATTCCTATCGTATCATCCGTGTACCTGGCATATGAAATTTTTGTACGTTTATCGGGCACTTGAAAGATCAAATTACATTGTAAACTGTAAATTGAATCGCGTCGCGTGAACTGTGCGCAATTTAATTCATCTTCTAATAATTTCCGCGAAAAGGTATGTCCCCGCGGTGACATCACGCTTCTCGTCTCTCAGGCGCTAATTTAATTCAGATTACTTGAGACTAAATTAAATTAATATTTACAGACCGGCAGAGATAAATTTACATATCACGCGAAACACTCTTGAGAAAAATTCTGTCCCAGATGTAAAATCTTCGAAGAAACGGGCAGTTTCCCTATTTTATTATCGGTCTACAATACAGATATAAAAGATACGAAATAATTGAACGTACAAAATAAAAAGAGAAATAATTTCTCGTTGAGAAAGGTTACAAAGAACGATCGCAGTCTTGTCATTCTATGACGAATCGCGCGCGCGCGATTAATGCGCATAAATTTTAATCGAACGAGGATGACCAAATTTACGACTAATCGCCACCGCTGCATGACTGTATTTATAAACTTGACGGAGAGATACGTGGCCGCGAGAGGAGGCACGGTTGTCGCAACTGGCCGTCGAGCGATACGAGATAAGGGAGCACCGGGTGACTACAAAATATTGACAACGTCAGAGAGGGCCTTATCGGTTAGCGGGGCCCGCGCGTGGCCGAAACTCGCGTTTTTCGCCGTTTCGACTTCCGAGTCGTACGAGTGCACCATCGGAATTCCGCCGTAAAAGGCAGAAACATCGGAAAGGGCGGGAGAAAGGGAGACGGAGGGAAGCAGCGGCGGTCGTGCCGCTCCGAGAGTCACGGATCGCGATCGTTATCGCCGTCACATGTGCAATGCACGACGAAAAGTATCGGCGCGTTATAAAAGTGCCGCCGATTCCTGCGGTATCGTTTCTACGTGGCAGAGGTTAGTCAAAGAAGCGATCGACGAAACGGGAGGGTCAATAACACGAAGAGAAAAGGATGCTCCACGAATTTTCAGTGAAGCAAATAAAGATTCAATATATAAACAATAAAATTTAAATTAATTAATTTTTGACTAGTCTCGAGGTAACTTTTTCTTAGGAGTATTTTAGCTTGACGATTAAATTGCGAATTTTGAAAAGAAAGTTTCAAAAATTGCTAGCTCCATTTAGATTTCCTCTTAAAAAATTTAAGACTTGTACAGAAAGTGCAATTATAAGACAGATGCAGTTTTGTGAAAAAATAGATTGAAAAATAAAAGAAAAAAGATTTTAGTGATGCTAGTTTGATATGAAATACATAATAAATATATATGAATTCCTCGCATATATTCAGACGAAAGTATATAAAAAGGATAGAGATAAGAAGATCAAATTAATAAAAAATGTAAATTATAATAAAATTAAGTAGGATGAGATTATTTGAAGCGCAATAACATCTCGGATTTATTTTAATCGCGAATAAAGGCGACGGAGATACGCGAAAAGTAAAGCGACGGCGATGAAGTGAAAGGGGGGGAAGACGTATTAGCGGGTGGAAGAGGGGACGGGCCCGCTATTTTAACACGGCGTTATTAACTCAATTACGGTCGTTCCCAATTAGCAGTCACGCGCACGAGCCGGCTTCGCAATAATTACTCGGCCATTAACGTCGGTGTCCCACGAGAGGGCCCCAATGCACGTTGCAAACGCATGATTTTCCTGTGTCCCACTATGGGGGACCTCCGGAAAGACTCCTAAAAATTTTAGGAATGCTAGAAATCCGCGCTAATTTTCTTGTCAAACGTTAATATAGCAATATTTAATATTATATAATATAAATTTGTTAACGAGTTTTTCTATTATAGACTATAGAACATGATCGAGTCAAAACAAGATTAGCAGCTTTTTCATAGAATTACAATGTTGAATTTTTTCTAAATATTAGGAATTCTAGGTAAAAGTATCATTTTTCTCAAATTTTCTCGAAATTGATTTTTTTTCAGACAAAATCGACCAGAATTTTTCAATGTAAAATCTTTCCTGAAGAAAATTTCAGTGAGCTCAAGGAAAAAAATAAAGAATATTGCGAGAGCGATTTCTTCGAAACGAAATCAATAGGTTCGCGAAGCGAGAACATCGTGAAACGGGGGTACCGGGGAGAGGAAGGGACAGAAGGAGAAAAAGAGGTACCCGGTCCGACGAGTCGCAGCCACGTGAAAGTGGGTTCCAACTTTCGAGCCACGTGATCGCAAGATCGCATGCCCGGCCGCGACAAGGGCGAAGGGGGCGACGAAAAGGATCCAGACACACTGGATCTGAGCCCGGGATCTCGTCTGGCCTCGATCGTTTCGCGATTCGCGGCGCGAGAAAAGAAGCGAGCATCGGCGAGAGATGATTCGAAGAGTGATCGAAAAATATGGAGATATTCACGTATAGAAAAAAAATTTGCTTTTAGGAGTCTTCTTTATTCGATATGTAATATCGCGCGACGTCGTTTCTTCAAATGGCGATTTAAATGGGACTTGAATATCGCCGATGATTATCGCAGCAAAATCATCAAATTAAAGCGCTAATGTATTTTAATTAGAATTTTACGTGATAGAATTATTATATAAATGAAAGAAACTTATATATATACATTATTTATTAAATAAATTTAAAAATTTAGTTAATTTAATAAATTAATGCTTAAATTAATTAGTTATAACATTTTTAAGAAATTCCAGACTCCTGACAGATAAATTATACGTACGATCCGCGGAAGCTGCGATGGCTAACGGGATCGAGGATTGGGCACTTCGTCAAAGGGTGAGGGCCAACTGTGGAGGGCTAATTATATAAACGCGCGAAATCCGCGTAATCGCGATAGTCAGATGTGTCATGTCAGCCGTCGAATGCGTGCGTGCTCATACTGTGAGGCCCGTTAGAATCGAAAGGTCAGTTGACAGGCTGCGGCAACTAAACGCGACGCGTTATCAGGGATAAGCAAAAAATTCGCACTGCTTTTGACGGCAAAAGATACAAACAGAATTTAAAATACGCCAAATTCCTCGGTTATGTGTACTTCATTCTCGTAATTCTTGTTATACATTCTTATAACAGATAGATATAAAACCACATGGACCTTTTGGAAATTTAATAAATTCTGTCATGTTCATAAACTAGCAAATATTACGAAGATATTCTGGTAGAATTAATTTATAAAACTTTAATGCCAAAATTTCTACCGAAACCTACAAAATTTTGACAAAAAAAATCACCTCTGAAAGCAACAAAGATGATGACATTAATAGTATAATGACCATTATAATGATATTAATAGTATTAATGCTATTCATTGTGTATTTTGATATTTTATTATCAATATTTATTTATCGATTGCTCACTAGTGTACTAAAATCATATAATAGTTGAATAACGTACTATTGATATCTTGTTATTTATTGCTATCTATTTACTTACTATCAGCATAAAAAATAATACGTACTTAAAAAACAATATCAAAACATCATAAACAATCTAAAACTCTATAAAAGAAATTTTCAATTAATTTAGAATTGCAACAGACTTTCTTACTATAACTTATATTTATATTTTCTTACTATAACATTTTTTCTTCTTTTTTTTTATATATTAACATAATTGTATTGAATTCTCCCAGAATAAAATAAGAAAAACGTTGTTTCAAGTGCGATAAAATTATGAGATATATAAATTCAATTCAGGTGCAAGATACTGCGAAAAAATTGACTAACGAATAATAATAAGCTAACATTTCATAATAAAAAAATTTATTGAACATCCCGCCGCACTTTCAGTCCATCCCCGAAATAATTCTATCCTTTACCTAATCATTTGCCTCTGCGACTCCGAAAGATAGACGTTGAATGAACCGTTTTGTCGCGAGAAACTTGTTCTCCTTCGCCGGCATCGTGAATTAATTTATTCGGTCGTTGATTTATCCTCGAAGGAATTTATTGCTTCCATCGGTAGAAAGGGAGAGGAAAAGAGAAAAGAGTGAGAAAAAGAAAAATAGCGGTTTTTTAGATCGACAACAATTTTCTAAACGTGTTTCCTCGATATCGAGTTAGTATTTCAAATTTCGCAAATCTTCCAGCAAGTTTGAGAATATTTAATTCTGCTTTCGCTAAAATTACGAACTTTGCAAACAGTTTTTTATTCACTCTATCTCTATATCGAAAGTTTTAATAATTAAACTATCCTTAACGTTTATTTTAAACCAAGAATAATAGAGAGTTAACAATTATATTAACAGTTTTCTTTCGAAATCTAATTTGCAAAACGTCAAAAATAATTTTGTTAGATCGTTCAACCTTATAATTTATACGTGCTGGTTGCAGTCATAATTTGTCCCTTCGCGACTGTCGGTCTAATTACAATTTATTATAATCACCCGAATAATTTACGCACCGTGTATCGATTCTCACTTCCAAATATCCCGAAGCGCCGCGATTTCAAAAACTCGCGCCGGTCGCGCGATTATTTAAATTTAAACCGTCGATACTCCTAACCAAATCCTTCGTCCTCTCCCAGAATTCAAATTCGAGCAAACGAAATCTGAATCAATGCATGACTATATAATTTAGTGAAGACTGCTACAACAGGTCGAGATATCCGTTAGACGAGCCTCGCGAAATCGTGCGCGATAAACGGATTCAAATCCGCGACGACAAGCATGGCGGCGACAGAATCTTTCGCGCGAAAGAAATTTAAGCGCGCTGTCAAAAGCACATATTACGCACGCACGCAGGCAAGCAGGCCACACGGACGGGACGCGACGGACACCTGCGCCCAGGCACGTGTCAACCAAAGAAGCACGCGAGATAACAGAAGCTGGCAGGATAAAAAGCACATAATCGGGACTCACGTTTCAGCGGTTTGGGGTTGCTCTGCTTGCGACGTGACATCCTCTGCGCTCTGCCATCACCCGCTCAGCGTGGACATGTCGCGTTGCGTGGGTGCAGCGTGGTGACGATGATCACAGGTGAGAGACGGACGGTCAACAAATCGCGGACACAGCACACGTGCGACAGCGTGTAGGCGGGGAGGAGGACAAGGGTAAAGGGGATGGCGACAAAGAAGAGCAGCGAGAAGCCGACGGACGATATCGGGCGGCGTGGTATCTCCGCTCCGCCCGTAGCGCAGATACGATTTCGCGATGTTAACGAAATCGTGGACGTACGACGACAACGACGGCGACGACGACTATCGACGGACGCCGGCAGCGCGGCGCTTCCGGAAAACGCGGACGCACACGCCGATTACGTTCGAACGCGGCCGCTGTCAGCGCGCAACTAAACAAACGGCGCCGCCAAACACTCCCCCCCACTACCTGGCCGCGCGCCGCGACCCCGCTACGGCGCGGCGTGACCGCGTGAGCGCGCTGGTAGGCTAGGGCGGCTAGGGGGCAACGGGCGGCCGGCGCGGCAAAGTTTGAATGCCGCGCGCGCTGCGCTATTATGAACGGCGTCGATCTCTCGTGGGCCTGCGTGAGTTCCAACGGCGATGAAAATTCGAAAGCTACCGCCATCTCCGGGAGCGTTGCGGAGAGAGAAGATCAATCGTGAGAAAACGAACGATAACTTACCCACGCGCGCGCAACGGTACGATCGCACGGAACTTTCTTGACGAAAACTTGACTGTCGTACATTAGCATATTTTTATAATTCTGTATACGCGTAATACGCGATATGGCCCACAATGAGAAAAATAAGGAATAAGATAAAGGAATAAGGAATAAGGCATGTTGCATCTCACTTTAATGTACGTGTACTGAAGTGAGATGCGACATTCCCTTATTCCTTATTCCTTTATCTTATTCCTTATTTTTGTCATTGTGTCTGACTGTTCTTTCTTATACGGTGACTGCAAAATCGCCGACCGATTTCGAGCAATCTCGAGAGCCATGACGCCAGTGTGTATAATCCACGATACCGGACTATACCGGATACGCGCGAGCGCGTTCTGATTGGTCGAGAGTGGCGTGCGAATAAGCGCGTGATGTTGCGCGGGTCGTTCTTTCGCGGCGCACAGGTGGGACCAAATAAAATTTCGTGTTTTAAAAACGGCTACAGTCTCGAAATTTGAACTAATTTCGATGCTTTTTTAAAAGAAAAAGCTAATAAAATTTACAACGACTTTGTCCAGTTAAATTTTAGTTTTTTTTTCTATTATACCTTTTATATATATGAAAATAAAATTTACGACTTTGTCCAGTTAAATTTTAGTTTTTTTGCGGTTTTTTTGCTGTTTGAAGAAGTGACAAGTCGAAAAGTCGGCTATTAGACGGCTATGTCGTCTATGGTTTTATAGAGGTCTAATTTGAAGGACACAAAAACGTATAATCGACCTAATTTTAGACGTCTATATCAACCGGTCCTTTGGTTGAAAAGTCGTTGATTCGCCGTCTTTTCAACTGATGATTTCTGACTGGGATTGTTGTCGTTAGCGCTGGATGGCACAGACAAGGGAAAGGATTATGCTTCGCGAGCCCTGTTTTATCTCGCACTCACGCTACCTTTTGAGGTTGCATTTCCTGGTCATCAGATGATCATGAAGGTTGTTCGGCCAATTTTAAATTTCCTGAAAATCTGCAAATATCACATTGACAAGAATGACAAACCGAAGTGTTCCGATAATGAGAAACACGACACTCTAACAGTTTTGTACAACCTAGCTAGTGTCAACGACAACATGCGAAAATGTATATTCGAGACAGATGTTGAGAAAATAATCGAGCACTGTACGCATGATGGCGATAATATATTGCAGCAAACGTCCATACAACTCATAAACAATTTAGTATCATGCCGTGAAGTTGCTATTCAATTTGTTGAGCAGAGATCTCATCAACTTTGGTATTTTATGCTTTTGTCCGTGCAGGAAGGCAAAGATAAAGATATAAAAAAGGCAGCAGCTGAAACATTAGTAACGCTAACGGCAGCCAGTGAAGAGGCTTGCAAAAAATTAATCAACTGGGAATTTTGGCAGAAATTCTTACCTTTTTTACTCGATAATGAAGACGATGACTTACAACATAAAGGTACCGAAATTGCGTTAAATATGACGAGAAGTACGAAAGACGTCGCTGTAAAACTCATGAAACCAGACATAAAGGAACTTTTGAAAAAATTGAGCGAGAATGACACCATGCAAAACAAGAAGATCAAAGAATTAGCATCCCTTGCTTTAAAGGCTGCTGCGGAATGGGGCAAACTCAAGAGAGACATCGAAGGGAGCGGATCGTCACAAAGCACTGATAATATAAAACATTCGATTAAGAAGATTAAACGTAAATAATTAGTTGAGATCTAAATGACATATTAATAGAATATTATTTTTTAATTTTAATAAATGATAGAACAATGTACAGTAAGATAAATACGTTTATTGACTCCCCTCAGGGTTGCAAAACGTTTTGTAGGGACGTTCCCAACCCTTTATTCAATTCTCATCCAATACTACCCTTCTCCTCTCACTTAACCCTTTGGACCAACGGCTTAACGTCTCTTTCCGAAAGACGGAGCCCAGTTTGCTCCGCACAAGAGCCTATCTTGCACGGAGAGTGCAGCTTTCGGAAAAACATTCTATGTTTACATGGCTCTAGTGGACTCAAACCTGGTTCTTCAGATTACGAGTCTGGCGCTCTACCACTAGACCACACTGCCGCCTTAGCACAATGTATAGTATAATTAATAAATAATAAAACTTTGCATTTACAAGACTCCTGTTCCGGCGCTTTTTACCCATGATAAATAATATTCCAGCTTCTTCAAGCACAGAAGTATACTCTTTCTCGACAGGCTTGGGTCGTCGCTATGTCTCTGCGAAAATCTCTTTGTGAATTCTTGATTGTTCCTCTTGCAGGTTAAAATTTCTTTCTTTGCTGCTGCTAGCAATCGGTGGAGCTCGGAGAGTGCCGCGGACGTATAAACAGTTTTCATTTCGGGCCCTGGTCCTTGCAAAATGGAAGCGCCAGCTTCTCTTAACGCCGCTAAAGTTTGTTCATCTTGTGGCAACCAATCAACCTAAGTATATATTTAATAATAATAATTTATAATGTACACATTTATGTTAATGTATAGGTGTACAAGCTACTAACGCTTTTTATGTTTTCTATAACGGATTCAATTGCGGAGTCCGCATCTTTGAAGACCTTATTATCCCTCATATTTTCACAGATAGTCAGAAAAACATGGGCAGCCTCCTCGGCACAGTTCAAATAATCTCCAATGTAGTAAAGAGCGATATACGTGTAAGCGTATATCACATTTGTCACGTTAAAATGTACACAAGGGGATGCTTTCTAAACACAAATAATAACGTTTAATTGTAGTTTTAATTATAGTAACTATTTTATTAATTATATTATTTTGAGTATATGAACTTATTATTACCAACCTGCACATCGTTAAATAACGGTACGTCTATCAAGGCGGGATATTTTAAATCGCTATAGGCATCCTTAATGTCCTCTTCAACAGGCTGAATTAATTTTCTTTCCATACGGCAAGTCCACCATGGTACCCACTTGGGCAGCAACTTTTCCGCCTCTCCATTTTTTATCAGCGCCTCAAATTCTTGTCTCTCTGCTTCGGATAAGGCTGACCAAAGCTCATTCGGATCTTCAAAATTGACATTCTGCAATCTGGTTTCCAAGTCAAGAAGCTGAAAGATATACATTCGTAAGAACGAGCATTGATCAAGTCACAAATTTGAAAATTTCTAACACGTCTGTCCTTAATTACCTCTTGCTCGTCGTCTGAATCCAATGGATAATCCTCGCCGCTGGTGCTCCCCTCGTCCGAATTATCTTCTAAGATGTCATCCCCCAGGTCCGCCTCGTGTACCCTCTTGAGGATCTCCATCATAGCAGCCGGATCGTTCTCCTGAGACTTGAGCTTCTCCTCGACCCACTGCCTGTAAAAGCTCTCGGAGCAATCCATGTGCGCGTCCGACTTGTAACACTCGACCCCGCAATAGCCTAGGTCACATCGCGGACAGGTATACAGACGCTCGCGCTTGTTGCACCTGTTATGAGAAGAAAAAACGTTACATGCCGACACAATATTGGATTAGAGCGACCAGTCGCAACACTCGAGCTCCACGAGATCTCAGCTTGTTGTAATTTTGCAGTTTTGTACAGATGCTTCTTGCATATTACGTCACAATTAAACCTTCAATGTAAAACGTTGTACTTACAATTCACAGATTTTAGCGGCCGAACTTGTACCTGGGGACTCCGTCATTTCGAATCTCTTTGACGAAACGCTGTCATTCATACGAACACTGCTCACTGACTCACTGCTGTTGTTGTTTTGATCAATTGCACCTGATGAATGCGCGGGATGCGCCGGCGCGATAACGTAGAAAAAACGAACCCTCCCGGACAAGAAGCTACCTGTTTTACCGACGGCGCTCTACTTTATCGATCGTGGCTGGGAAACGCGGTTTCTCGGTTTTCCGAAAAATGTCGCCTCGTGCACTGTTCCTGATTTCAACGGGCAACCGAACTTTTATGCTGGGCCTACAATGCGAATCGCAAAGTCGTGAGTCGCAAGAATTGACCAATCACAGTCGAATTTGAGGAGAATAATCGACTGTGATTGGTCAATTCTTGCGACTCACGACTTTGCGACTCGCATTGTAGACCCAGCATTAGTCCGTATCTACAATAGCTGTAGTAAGCCTCAAGATGTAAAGCCTTGTGTACACGATACTAGAAATCGGTCCGAGTTTCGGTTTAAGCCAATGAAACTGCTGCTTTTCTGTAAGAGCTGCAAGTTGATTGGCTTAAACCGAAACTTGGACCGATTTCTAGTATCGTGTACACAAGGCTTTATTTATTATAAATTTTTAAGAGCCAAAATGGAAAATCCGGCTATGTACCGGGTTGCGGCTGATCTTACTGATTAAAACGAGCATAAGTTTAATGAGATTCGTTAATTAATTTGGCTAAACTTTGGGAAAAACCATTTGTAGTTCACTGCTCGTTTTAGGCCCAGTTCAACAGTGGCCAGTTAGCTTAACTAGTAGTTAACTCTCACTCTCTATCTCTTTCTAACCTCAAAGGTTAGAAAGAGAAGGAGAGTGAGAGTTAACTACTAGTTAAGCTAACTGGCCACTGTTGAACTGGGCCTTAATCAGTAAGATCAGCCGCAACCCGGTACATAGCCGGATTTTCCATTTTGGCTCTTAAAAATTTATAATAAATAAAATACGCAGTTAAAGTGCAGTTTAAAATGCACTTAGTGCATAAAGTGCACCTGAGTGCACCTGAGTTCGGCCGTGACTCCTGTCGACCCTTAAGCCAATGAAACTATTGCTTTTCTGTAAGAGCTGCAAGTTGATTGGCTTAAACCGAAACTCGGACCGATTTCTAGTATCGTGTACACAAGGCTTTAGGGTGCCGTCCCATGCAGGACGGAATTTCGGAAAACGGAATCTCGGAATCATTCTGATTGGTTAGCCTCATGGGGCTTGTACTGTGCCCCATGGGGCTAACCAATCAGAATGATTCCGAGATTCCGTTTTCCGAAATTCCGTCCTGCATGGGACGGCATCCTTAAGGCTGATTTATAGAGGCCGTAACCGTTGATTTAAGCCGTAATCTTCAAGAAATTGACCAATCACAGTCGAATGTGAGAAGAACAATCGACTGTGATTGGTCAATTTCTTAAAGATTACGGCTTAAATTAACGGTTACGGCCTCTATAAATCAGCCTTTAATGTACATACCAGATTACTGCACATGGCAAACGTTTCGAATGGGAGTTATGTTTTCGCACGTGCCACTAGAAAAATATGATATATCTTGCGTATACAAAAGTCTATCAATTATATTAAATCGATATTAATTTCTTTTGAATTAATTTTTTGTGACAGAAGGAAAATAATTTGGTAAGTTCCTAATTTCTTCTCGTATTGAGTACAATTTCTTTTAGAGGATGTTTGAGGTTATCTCAATTTCTGTGGTTCGTTTGTAGATTAACAATGGCGACATCATTAGCGGCACAACTTAAAAAATTGAGAACTCCGCAGACAAACTTACTGCTGCAGGATAAAAAGCGTCCTAGCTTGCTATTTGACCCAAAGGAGGCTGCGAATTTGGACAGGGACACCGTGCTGAGTATAGGTTAGTTTCTGTCTGTTTTATGTATTAACTAGTTAAATTTTATACGTTTTTAGTAAAAATTAAATAGTATTCATTTCTTGTTTACTAATCTACCTTTTTATCAGTTCTGTTCTATGTGACTTTGATTATTTTAATAAACATAAGTTATGCTTCTTGATTACAAGGAGAGAAATACTTGTAAAGAAATGTTTCTTTATTGTTTCTGATCATACTTTCTTATCTGTTCTCAGGTCTGAGTGGTCTGGAAGAATTACAGAAGCTCTCAACGGTATTTGGTGAATTTCAAATCACGTTATTCGCTCAGAGCTCCGTAAACTTTGAAAGAGCTGTCCAGGATGCTACAGTTAATAAGAAACTGGATGCGGAGATCGCGAAATTTTTGTTGTTAGCGACTCCGTACTTTTTACTGAATGCCTGCCACAAAGCTCTAGAATGGCTTGTATTTAGATATTACATTCATCAATACAATCGAGAGCAGTTTATTCTTATGATCTTGCCATATCATGAGACTCGCATGTTTGTTAGGTATGTATTATTAGAACTCTGTTTTTTTATATTTAAATTTGCTGATTTAATCATCAATATTATGTATGTGGTGAAATATATATTGTTGATAAGTTATATATAAATTTAAAAGTATGACTAAATCTTTATTATTACACACACACACATACACACACGCACACACGCTATAATTGTCTCGTGAAATATGCGTTTTAGATGGTTACCAGGTTCAAGTCTCATAGTCCTTTATTTACAATCTTCAACTCTCCAATCTCTTATAAAATTAAAGCATATATGGAATGAAGATTGAGATAGAACCTGGAACCTATTAGTCAGTTGCTTTCGCACATAATTCTTAATGCCTTGTGACAAAAAAGACGCTAAATTACATTAAAATTGAAGAACTATATTAGAAGTTTTATTAGATATTAGATTAAAAACTGAAAATATTTTAATCTTATTTAAAAAAAATTTTTTTTTACTTATAATACTTATACATATAATTGTCATCACATATCTGTCTTTAATGCAATTAATTTAAAATTTACAATTTTGCCTTTTAAGAGCCCTGCAACTGGTAGACTTGTCAGACGAGAGCGATAAGTGGCATTGGTTGACATCTGTGCAAAAACGCGGTTTGATACTGCCTTCCGAAATTCTTATTAAACATTTGATCTCGGATAAAGGACTTCTGAAGACGCTATGTACTCATGTGATATTTGCCACAAAGACTTATTCCGATCAGGCATCTTGCCTGACCACCTTGTATGCCTTTTATACTACTGCAGTGTTGGGTGTGATTGAACTAGGATCCATCACCGAGGTTCACGTGAACTATCTATTGCCGACTTTTCTTCATGGCTTGAAAAGTCCCATTCTCGATTTTGCTGCCAGCAGCTATATGATTATTGCGAAACTGATAACAAAGGTAAGTTTCCTCTGTCTTGACATTACTTGTTTTTCAAATATTTCTATCTTGAATGAATATCGATTTCGCAGTAATTATAAAAGTGTAACTTTTTTATTATACCATTTTTTATATACCATATTATAAATCAATTTGTAAAAATATTAAAATTATATAAATTCGGCATTTTCTGATATTACGATAAATCTATAGGTGAAATTGAACGACGATACTATGGAGAAGTTATTGCTGATGACGTTCAAGAAGACGCACTTGAAGCAGGAAGCCGTCACCTTTCTGCTATATCTCTATCAATCTCCGATTAATCGATTGATCGTTGTACCGCCAAATTTGGTCCTCCAATTGTCTGAACTACCTTGGTTTATTGAGACAGTTGCCAAGGTTAATTCATCGGATATTAACGTGTCACGATTTATTGTGCCTTTTCTTCAAGCGGCTTGCCAGCTCATCGTCGAGAGACCTGAAGACACCAGCAGTGTGCAGAACATGATTGGCAACATGTTGGGACACATTAAGCTAGATAACGATGTGGTGGACGCCATTTTATCTGGCATACTAACATGTGAATTCTTCAAGGATGAAACTTCTAAGAGCGCAAAAGACTTTCTAGCGAGATTTTATCAGAATTTTGAGCGCGGGTATCCGGAGAATTTCGATCGGTATCTGAAGAAATTGATGAAGCAGGGCGAGAGTGATGAAAAGTCGAAACAGGCGTTACATTTTCTTACTTCGTGGCCTTTCGGTACCAAGAGCACGCAGGAATCCGTCGAGATCCTGGACAAACTAATGCACATGAGCGCCGCGCAACGAGTGGTCGCTCTCGAAATTCTCGCCAAGAATGACGTGAACGTGCCTGAGAGCTTTCGCGGTATAATGACGAGTAGTCTTCAAGCTAGATTCTACGACAACGACGTGAACGTTGTGAAGACCCTGTTGTCTTTCCCCATCAAGAGATTGACTAGCTTATTACCCACAGACACTCTAGTGGATGAATTATTAGTCCTATTATCAATGTGTCACACGGCATCAAGGAAAGTGTTAGCTAAGCCAGCTCTGAAGATACTCTTGGAGCTTTGCGAAGAAAGTGACGATACCAGCGTCTTCATCACGGCTTTGCCATACTTATTCCCGGCCACGGACGACGATGTAGAAGTTGCTATGGAAGTTCTTCGCTCAAACTTCGCTAAAAATAACATGTATATGCAGCGCGTGATAGAGGATATCAGCAAATCCAAATTGAATGCCGAAGCAGTGTCTTCTGCCGCTTTTCACAACATCTTAAACTATGAGCTGCTACCACCCACGGAGAGTATACTGAATTCCATGCGGCAACAAATCTCGCACAGTGACGCGGCGTCTCTGTTCTTCAACATGATCCTACTAGGCTCGGTCTGTAGGGTACCCGTGGGCTCGATGCCGGTGAACACTGCACGGGATGTCATCGAGATGGCCACGGAGATGATCAAGACGTATCCACGCGTCAAGCTACTGCGCGACTGCAACAACATCACCGGCCACAATATTCAAATGGCTCTAAAGCTCACGTCTGAAGAAATCTTGCCGCTTCAAGTGGGTACTTACGTCCTTGAAATGGTACATAGGCGGCTGAACATTAAGTTTGAGTCAAAACTCGACTTCGACAATAACGCGGAGCGAAGCAATCTGATCTTACGACTCCTCGAGATGTTCATTGAGGGCATGGACAACCGACACTGGCGGAAGCACTACTCTAGATGTCTACAAATCTTCTTCCAGCTGCATTTTGCCACAGTGAAGGATCTCGTCTGCTTTCTCGCGCAGTTCTACACAAAACCCGTCAAGATGCAAACATCCTATCACTGTTTGCAGATTTCTTTACTGCTGCTAAATCAGTGTAAATCCGTTCAGTGGGCATTCCAAGATCAAGACTTCGTAACCAATTTGCTGCTTTCGTTGACGAGACGGAACAACGAGTGCAGAAGAGTGGCGGTGGACATTCTAAAGAAACTAACGCAGACCTTTAGTCTCACCGCAGAACCGTTCTTCGTGTTACTACAAAAACTGGCGACAGAGAATGGGGAAATCTGCAATGATCCTGATCATCTTGCATTGAGCTTCTATTTCTTGCTCTCTCCAGATCCACATGTGTCTCATCAAATCAAGGAACACAAAAAGTTGCAACAAGCTCAGAAATTAATATTTAACGTAGTGACGCAGCAGAATGAAGCACCAAAGATTCCTCTGGATCGAAGATCCCAGCTCCTCGATATTCTGGTGAACGTCAACAGCACCGAAATCCTACGGCAACTGGCTCCAATGGGTCTTCAGCTTTTACCAAAGCTGACGGAAGATCCAAAAAACCGTTCAGCCGGTAACGCTTTACGAAATATACTGGAACGTTTTACCATAAACACGGTTGATGCCCTGAAGGATGAACAAGTGTGGTTGCTCTTCAAGACGTGCATCCTGGTACACGAACCCTGCGCGGTATTGGATTCCGGCGATCAAACGTCGCCGAGCATTATCGTACTGAAAAGGATCAGTGCAATCTTCGATATGCTATCTCACGATCTCCAGGTGAGCATCCTGTCTAAAGTGCTGGACGTGATGATCGATTGTGAGATGGTCGACGTGGTCTCCGTCGCGGGCAAGACAATTCGTGGTATGTGCATGGATGCAACAATCCTGATCTCAGAATTGGAGGCCATGAAGCTGAGCGGCCAAGTTCAAGAGGAGTCGGCAGACTCGGAGATGACAGCGAGCGCGAGAAAACGGAAAAAGAGGCAGAGTCAAATCCAACTGGCGCATCCGGCGATGGTCCACAGCCGAGCGTGGAAACGCGGCGTCGTCCTGTTGGAGTTCGCGGAGCGCGCCGACACCATCAAACGCGAGGAACTACTTTATAGTATACTGTTTGACTTGTTGAACGTTTGTCTGAGTCTAGAGGAACAGGGTCCAGTTGAGTACACGAATCAGTTGCTTCTCTCGACGATCTTTCAGATGATGAAGAAGAAATTGCCAGTGCGCGATGCTGGTTTGCAAATTACGCTTATCGTCAAGTGCATCAGGACGTCGCGCAATCCGCAGACGCATTACCATGCGTTGCAGGTGCTGGTCGAATTCCTGAAGAATCTGGACGTGCAACGCGCTCTCTTTAATCTCATGCCGATTTTCACGTTTATGGGCAGCACGATGGTACGCCAGGACGACGCTTACTCCATTCAGATTATCTCCAAGACTCTGGAGACGGTGGTACCGATCATAAACGCGGCCGACGACGCGACACAAGCCTGCGAATTGCTGAGGACCTTTATTGTCTCGTTGCCTCATATTCCCGAGCACAGACGGATGCCGCTTTTCGTCAAGTTGCTGCAGCTTCTTGACAATCACCTGCACTTGTATTATCTGCTGACTTTTGAGAGCCACGTGATGAAGATCGCGAGCCAGAAGACCGATCATTCCACGCAGTGGTTGGATTTCGCTTTACAGGTGTCTCAGGAATTTCCACCACATCGGTTGCTCGAGGTCAGTTCTTGAGGATCATTTCAACCTGAGACTTAGCAAAATGACAATTTTCGATAAAATTTTAGTAACAGAATATTTTAATGATGTAATTTTCTTCTAAAAAATAATTATATTATTTTGATTATTCAGAGATATAATGAAAAAACTTTACCGATTTTTGCTTTAGATTTGCACGAAGGTGATTAAGTTCATCAAGATCTTGCCGATCGATATCGAAGAAGAGCAGGGCAGAAAGGAGGCGATGAACTTCCAGTACAAGTACATTTACAATGTGACCAAGTCCACGCCGAAAAGCTTTCGGCACTACAAGATAACGGCTGTGCAATTTCTCAGTAACCTTCTGTTGTCGGAGGATTTCATCAATCGCGTGGCCGTGCTGAGCCAGGACGAGACAAACAATATGAATCAGTATTGCGATCATCTGGCGATTGAGCTGATTCTGCTAATTCAAACCACCTCGAAGACCGCCGATCAGCATCAGAATAAATCCAGTGCCAAGTACTGGAAGGTGTTACTACATCATTTGTACGACGTGCTGGATCTGGTGAACAATCTGTTGCCAAATACCCTATTCCTGCAGAGCATCAAGAATCTACTAAAACATGAATTACTACCGGTGAAGAAGAAAGCTCTAGAACTGTTGAACACAAGACTGGTTCAGAAGAAATTTGGTGAGGATGTTCACGCAGATCTTTTGAGTTTGATTGAACCTTTGGCAGATTTCTTAGAAGGGAAGATTGAAAACCAGGAACAAGAGGTCGTACAACAGACAGTGTTAATATCTTTGAAACTGCTGGCGAAGTTGCTGGCCACTAATCGCCCTGCTGTCTTTAAACCGGTATGCATTAATATTAATATTTCTAATTTCTAACAAAATAAATATTTCTAACATTAATATTAATATTTAATATTAATATTTCTATGCATTAATATTAATATTTCTAACAAAATATTAATATTTCTAACAAACAAACTTATTTAATAACCTTCTTTAGAAAAATCAATTTATTTTAATATTATTGTTAATTATAATATACTCACTAATATATAAATACTATTATTTAATATTATATTAATGATTATTCACAGATTTTGGATACAACGACGGAATTGTTGCAATCGAAAAATGGTCCAGTATTAGCCAGTGCGGCGTTGTGCGTAGCAGAATTATGCAGTTCAATGCGAACGCATGCTTTGTACTCGCTAAATAAATTCGTGCCGGCAATTTTGAACTTGCTAAAAACTCATTGCCATCAGAATGTGCCGGATGTAATAGTTATTAGCATCGTAAGTGCTTTGCAGAAGATAGTGGAATCTCTGGGAAATTTCCTATCGCTCTACTTGGATCAACTCTTGTCTGAATTGACGATGCTGAGCTCGCAGTATACCAACACGGAGCATCCTAAGGTACTCGTGATATTACCTCAGCCAAGAATTATGATACGGGATCTCATTTCAAATTCTATTGCAGAAATTTTCGTTGGTTCCTTTTGAAGCTTAATCGCTCTTCGTTTATGTTTTTGCAGGCCAGTATAGTTCTTTCACGTCTGAAGGCAACGACGCAGAAATTATCCAGTTGTATACCTCTGCGAGTGTTGCTGCCAGCTGTTAACGAAACTTACGACATGCTATTAAACAACAAATCTTACAAATGTATACCGTCATTGATGAGCGTGCTGGCCGAGTCTTTTGACAGCGTGCAATCAACGGAACTGAAAGTAGAGGTTGACAACCTCGCCAACTTCTTCCTCGAGGTCCTTCAATTCCGCGAAAGAATCGAGGATAATATGAAAACGGATGACGACGCGCAAGTTACCTTAAAAGACATCGTCGCGGTCGAGGAAAGCGCCAGTAAGGCATTGGTGTCATTGCTTTTGAAATTGAGCGAAGTAACATTTAGACCGTTGTATGATAAGCTTTATGGATGGGCAGCGAATGAAACGCAGTACAAGCAGCGAAATATAACGTTCTACAGGTATGAACAAATACAATTAATTTCCATTATATTATCTATCAACTTATAGTTGTAGGTCTGTTTCAAAGCAGTTATGGTTCCTGCCAATCGTGCGATAATTAAATGTTTAAATTAATCAGTAATTATATCAATGTCATGTATATCCAAGCAACAATAATAATAATAAGATTAAGTGTTTCTTGGTTTTAACTAATTGACATGAATATCAACTGAATTTTAATTTCGTAGGTCAGTTACAAATAATTTTAGAATCTTTAAAAATATTCTTTAACACAATATAAATCTGAAAAATTATTTTAACCTGTTAAAAGATAGCAAATTAATGAAAAATGATATATCGTGTGTTCATCAGTTCTTGCAAAGGCGCAATTTTTAATTGATTTTTTTTTTTTAGAATATCGGCGAATATAGCGGAGTGCTTGAAGTCCCTATTCGTTTTGTTCGCTGGACTCTTTTTGAAGCATGCGGCGTCGCTGTTAAGCAGCAACAATATATTCGTAACTGACACTCCGCAAGAATTGACGCTACCCGACGAATCAAGCAGAATCGAGTTGACAGAGGCGATTCTGCTGACGCTTCACCGGGTATTCGGTTACGATGTACATAACTTCGTCAGTCAGGACCGGTTCGAGATTCTCATGCAACCGATAGTAGATCAAGTGGAAAATACAATGGGCACGAGGGAAGAATACGAGAGTCGAGCTAACCAGCTCATCGTACCTTGCATAGCTTCCTTCGCCAGCGCCATTTCCGATGATTCATTGCACAAACAACTGGTCTACCAGACGTTGCTGAAGACGAGACACGCAAAGCCTTACGTCAGGAGCACCGCTTTGAACGCATTGGTAAGATAAAATATAATAATTAATCTAGTTTAATTTAGATAATGTAAAAAGTTACTGTGTAGTGGAGCTTCTATTTTTATTGCTTTAATATGACAAAATATATATGTATATAATGAACTATTGTTATATACGTGTAACATAAGTAAATATAATGAAGAATTAATGTTCCACTAAAAACTGTTTATGCAGCTTATACTTGATCATAATTTACGAAGGAATTAAACGGTGCACTATTATTTTTTGTATTTCGAGCATTTAAATTATTTTTGCTTATTTTCTGACAATTTGTTATCGTGATTTAGGTGGAAATCGCGAGGAAACTTGGCGAAGATTTTATGCCATTATTGCCGGAAACTGTGCCATTCCTAGCGGAGATGTTGGAAGATGAAGACGAAGCTACGGAGAAATGTGCGCAGAATGCTGTTCGCACTCTAGAAGAAATTTTAGGAGAACCTTTGCAGAAATATTTTTAAACCTTTTCAAATATGCATTAATCTGTAAATATATAAATATGTAAATATATAACTAAATTTTTACATTGAAATTTTTCTTACAAATAATGCGATAGAAATGCTTCAAAGAAACTTTTTGTTTTAATTTTATTTTTGATTTTTATTTATGTAAAATTATTATAGTAGGTAAACTTGAATGACAATTTAACAGAGCAATTTTTCCCTCTTTTTTTAGTATTCAAAGATTCGTGAATGACGGTTTAAGATTGATGAGGAAATATTTTAAGAGCTGACGTATTGAAAAAGCAGGTTTAAAATAAAGCTTTGACAACACTGCTACGAAAACGTTGATTTATTTTTAACTTATCTACAATCTTGGACGAAGTATAGAATATATTATTTCCTTACATTATAATACAGAATTACGTAATTATGCATATGTATAATAAGACGTATAATAATAGGCTCGCGAGTTACATGGCGTCGAACCAATACAGTCCGTTTATACTTAAAATGTTTTCATGAGACACTGGGCCTTATTTTGGCAGCGTACTTTGCTCTAAGCGCAACTACTTTTGAACATTATTTTTCGAAATAAGTCGCAAATGCGGTACATTTAAGGATTCATTTTCTGTCAACGTGAAATGACAATCAATCAGATACGCTTAGCACTTAGCAGTAAACGTGCGTGAAATAAAATGCATGACTTCGACTGTATATTCTCCGCGCGTTTTCAGTGTCAAGCGTAGCGTCGTCCGGCTTCAAATTTTATATCTCCGATTTAATGCGAATGTAATGAGGGAAAGATCACGGAATTCGAGCAGTCACGTTTCTGCGCCATGTGCACAGCAGGATGCACGCACACGACTTCGAATATTGCGAGAAGACACGTGTCTCTCTCTTAGCTTCTTCGAGCGCGACTCCTTCAGCTAATTGCACGGGATTATCGCGAGAACTTCGGTGTCCTTCAGAGATTGATCCTGCGGCGTCTTCGCGATGACCCCCGAACTCCACGTGGACATCGGTGACTTTTCGTCGACACCGGTGGCCATGTGCGCGATTAGTCCGGGCCTCTGACATCACACGTTGGGCACGTCAGGTGGGCCTCGAAGGGCCATTTCTTCGCCCTGCGTCTCGGCAGAGAGCTTTCTAAAACAGAAAAAAAGACTCGTTTATGCGTTGCCTTTCATTCGCCGCTGTATTTCGTTCGATTAAATTTCCGCTTCCAATTACTCTGGGAAAAATAAAGACGGAAATAACCCACTTTGGGGCCCACGATTACGCGTAACTAAAAATCGTAATTAGCTATTCTATCTATTTCTAAGATTTTTAAGTTATACTAGTCAATTATCTCAATTAGTTCTGTCGATATTCAATTACGCAAAAATAATTTTCACTTAAGGGGCACTAACCAAAATGTTAATTAGAGTTACTATATCCAAATAGTTTGATTATCTAAAATCGTGGACCCCAAAGTGGGTTATATTTTTCCCAGAGTATCTCGTAATATTCCGACAGAAATTGAAGCGATAATGTTGGAAATAATAAGGGAGATATTGGGATTTTTTCCGTTACGTAATAATTTTACGTGTTACGTTTTATGAATGCTTCAAATCCTTGTAAACCTTTAAGCAGTTTTTGCAGTTAATAATAAAAATTTAATTAATTTTATAAAGGGGCTAGCGAACAAAGCTCGTTCTTAGCTTATCATTATATATTACAAGCGACGAATATACATATACATTCCAATTTAAAACTGCGAGCCGATAAATGTCGAACTGTGGACCAGTCGAATTGGTACGACGCCCTACACGGAATGAGGGAGGTTCCAGGTTCGAATCCTGGCCGAGGTAATATTTTTCGCAATAATTTCTTTACAGTTTTTAGATAATTAAATCGCGTCGATTTAATTCCAGGGAGGGAAGGGTTTTTAATGTTCCAACGATAGCTGTGTTTCAGTCCGACATTTATCGGCTCGCAGTTTTAAATTGGAATGTATATGTATATATATATTCGTCGCTTGTAATATATAATTATAAGCACTAAGAACGAGCTTTGTTCGCTAGCTCCTTTATGAAATTATTTATATCATGCGAACATGACAAACTAATTGTTTAATAAAAATTTAATACTATATTTTCTTTACGTGAATTTATTTCTCTTATTTTATTTTATATAATTTCTTTTTACTTTATATATACACATGTATATAAGTTATGTATTCTAAAGAAATAAAATGAAAAAAACCACGTAAAGAAAAATAAAACTAAATTTTTATCACATATATATGTATATATCTATGTATATGCATGTGTTTTGAGAAATTTTAACTTGTGTAATTTTTATTCTAACAAATTGAATTATTATCGATATTTATTTTTATTTATTGTTTAGAGAATTGGATAATATCCTCAATTTCAACTTAATGTCGCATTTTTCTATTCTTGTTTTCACATTCTTCTGCGCGGTATCCATTACTTTAAGTGTAAGTCATCGAATTAATTCAGCGACTATTAAGTAATTATATGAATACGCGGTCCATTATTTATTAGATACATGAATATTAATTGCTACACTTTTCACAGCGCATAAACGTAAAAGTGCACAAGCGTAACATTGATAAAAGTCCATTATTGTCTCGATTATATCAGCATTTGAAAAGATTTCATCTCGGATTTCGTATATTATATTTAATAGGCAGAAAGCAAAAATCATAATTCATTCCGATTGTACTTTTATTACAATTGTACATTCCGAACGTTACTCCTCCCTCGTGCCGACTATTAGCGTTTTTCATTGGCAGAACTGGTGCGCACTCAGTGCACATTAAAGCCGTCGTGCACAAACCAACGTAAAGTGTATGTTTAATATAAACGGGTTAAATCATGAAATCCTCAATATTCTTTATTGGACTATTTAGTAAAATATGTACTGAATATTTTATCAGTCGAAATATTTGCATTTTACTTTAAATATTAGAGATTAAATCAATGTACAACGGCTTTAATGTGCACTGAGTACGCACCAGTTCTGCCAATGAAAAACTCTATATTTTACGTGTCCGAAAGGATTTTGCATGCATTACATTATTTCTCATGCTGCCGACAAAGCGCAAATATATCAATATGTACTCGAGGATCTGCACGTAATTTCGGATCGATCGGATTGCAACGAATTAGCGAATTCAGGCAACGTTCTTTGAACTCCCAAAACGTGTCACATTAACAAGAATTAATACGATGCCCGTGAGAGAACGCGCGATATCAGCTCGCTCGTTGAAATCAATTCGAAATATACGTGTTTATATAAATGCGATGCAGAGGACATGTTCGGTTTATGTACGTTTTGATTTTGCGGCGCGCCGAGTGTTTACATAGTACGGCGCGTGTTTATTTTTTACAGCGTACAGTGTGCCGTTGTCAACGAGCGCTCATTCACATAGCGAGGCTCGAGCAAGTCAGCAGAGGCGTTGCCTAATTTATTCAGAAAATTCAGGACAGATCTATTTATAATTTTACATTTTGATATACACGTTACTGTATATTTTATTCAATTTATTATATATAATAAAAACGAGGGCAATATTATTTCGAATTATATATATGTGTAAAGATCACTGTAGACGATTTATAATTTATGTCAAAATTTGGGACAGAATTCTATTTATAATTTTACATTTTAACATACACATTATGTATGTATATTTTAATATGTATATATTTTACATATATATGTATTGTACTCTGATTTCTCAAATGTTTTCCGTACGTTACACGCTACGTACAATTATAATTAGAATTGCATTTAAAATCCCGACACGAATTATAGATCGTCTAAAATAAAGGAATCTTTAGCCTATCTATTTGTCCAAATTAATCTGAAACGAAAACAATTTGAAAGAAGCGAAATATTCGGTGGACATAGACTTTGTAAACGCGTCGAATGTTTCCGTTAGGCGACACACGTTGCCTGGCACGGCTGGCACGTGGCGAGTGTTTACTTTTCGCAGCGTACGGCGAGCCGTTGGCGTTGTCAGCGCACGTTCTGACCTTATCAATCGCGTCGCGAGGTTCAAGCAGGTATTATAGGAAGCGGCGCGAGTCGCTCCGCATCCGCATATCATCGCGTCATTACATTTCAAAGCGAGGATCGCGACAGACATCGAGATGCGCCGAACACTTAGATTCCTCGAGCGATTATCTCTCGCGATTATTCCGCGCAGACCGACGACTCGCAAGCGTGCGCGGATCGAAGTAATTGAAATATCTATTTCGTCTATTCATTACAAAGCGGGCAGCGAAATAATAGAGAGAGAGGGAACGGGGGAGGTGTACGTTATCCTATCGCGATTTATTCTATACAATTATTTCCTTAATTTATTTTTGAACGCATGTCGCAGGGCGCTTGGAATTTTTCAGCGGATTTGGACGCGCTCGTCTGCCAGTTTTGGCTTAAAAGCGCGGAATAGTATTGCCAATCAAGCAGCGAACAGCCGCGATACGTATATACGTCGATATCATTTATTAATGATAAGAGCGCGTTTTATGGGACATGTTCGCGCGTTTAAAATGCATTTGCGCGCGCGATAATCGAATTTGGGTTGTATATTTTCAGTCGATCTCATGTATTATCGATCGATTCTTAACCTCCTTAAGGTAATCACGAATCAGTCGCGTCGCGCGACATCGGATCGGAGTGAAGTTGCACCGGATTTGAATTTTTCATTCGTTAACGGGACGCCTCGGGTGAGAAGCGGATCGCGCTCCGGAGCCGAGCGGACGTCACGCACGCATAATTAGTAAGTAGAGCCGTAATTAGCCGCGTGACTTGATAATCTCTCGTCATTCGCGTGTCGCGTACGCGGCGTCGGTGATCAGTCGGGAATCGGGAGGATGCGTATTTCGCGAGATTTATTCGGTCAAGGTCCGTCACCCGGCGCCGGTCGATTACGAGAACGGCATATAGCCATATTGGCAGTATTCCGCGGATGTGTATCCTCGATCTTGCTCCGTATATACTTATCCGGGGTATCATTTTCTTTCCAAATACGGAAAGTGCATGTAAAGGCTGTAGCATTATTGTCGCGGAACGTTGTTGAAATATTGCGAAAAAAAAACAACCAAATAACGAAATATCATCGTTAAATAATGCGGTGGCGATCAGTGCGCCCGCGATCAAAATAATCATCTTATATTTTTGCGAGTTCCTAGTGTATGCGTGTACGTACCTAATATGTGTGTGTGTATCATAAAGGTTCGCAGTGGTTCGCAGTAGCAACGGGCGAAAAAGAGAGGAGGAGGTGGCCCGGGGAGGCATCGGGCAACAGCGGAGCAACCGTGGAGTAAGCATTTTATATGACTCGTTTAATTTATTATTTTATACTTGCTTATTGTTAATTTCAGTGATAAAGATATTTTATTACATATAATATAATGCATATAAAATATTTTAGATTATTTTCAAATATTATAAATGTATTATTTAAGAGATTTATAAGTAAAATTCGATGAATATATATCTGTATTTTCAACATTTTTAGATCTATGATTGTATAGATTATTACGCAGGGAATCAAAAATGAAAAAATTCGAGGGCGCGATAATTATTTTTTAAATATTAATTATTCTGATGCACTGTTATAATTTAAATGCATTCTCTTTTACAGATTACTACTCCGCTGCTGCTCATCGTACCCGTGAGTTTGAAATTATTTTTTACTTGCCGAAGTATAAAAAATGGAAATTGACGAAAATTATATTAAATGTATATAAATGCTATATTAAATATAATAAAAAATATCACATGCCGAACGAAAGATTGAAAACAAAGAATCGAAATAATCTTTAGTTAAAAAATTTGGATAACAATTGCAACAGCAAAATTTTCTCTATTATTATTTATTCTTATAAATCACTTAATATCTAAATTCATCATTGAATCTTACGGTTTTTATCATATTTAAATGTTAAACATTCAGATTAAGTAAAAGTTGGATAAAAATTTCGCCACATTAATTACACCGTTGAAATGTTTCTTACAAAGTCGTCAGATTTATAGTCGCGCAAAGAATTCATCCGTCAATTGCCATTTTCTATATTTAGCAAATACTTCAATGAAATACAAGTGAATGAGTTCACTTACCTCTTTCTAAACTGAAAGATGATATAAACGATGATCGCATTGCCGACGAACAGCAAAGCAATGAGGACCGTTGGCAGCACAACATCTGTAACATAATGCAGATTTGATTAATATCGATTGGTTAACGTGCTGTGTCATCGATGTTGATTCGATTTAGTGATACACTTTGGTCGCACGCGTTCAGAACCTCTCACATCACGAATTGCTGTCAGTATTCTGCGCACTAATAAAATTATTGACTATCCGACGATCGTACGAGCAAATGAATAAAAATGAATATTCATAATATATCCATATTTATGACGCTGACAATAAAATGAATCAATCATATTGATAGTAAATACGAATAATTTATAAATGTCATAATTAAATGTGTGTGTGTGTGTGTGTGTGTGTGTGTGTGTGTGTGTGTGTGTGGTCAAAGACATTTTGATAATAAATTGCAAAATTTTTAATTGGGAAACGTGTAAGTGTTAACGAACATGTACATTTATTATCTGATATCTAACGGATTAATTATTTTAATTGTAATGTCAATAGAAATATTATTTCAGAAACTAAAAAAAAATACTTTATCCAAGAAAAGAATTGATTCATATAATAATATTTGAATTAATTTTTAATAGTAAAATGAAGTTTTTAATATACATATGTTAATCACACACACGCACACATGTATCAGTTGCGAAGTTAACATGAAAATATCTGATCATTTTGTAATAATATTCCTAATGTATTTCGTATTAAAAATGACTCTGCTAGTTGATTGATAACACAACAAAACATTTATGTTAATTGGCAATACAAAAACATTTATGCTAATATGATAATAAAACACGTATCGCGAGAGCATGAAAAATTCATAATGACAGCAATCCTGATCGTGCGGGCAGGTCCATCATCCGCCTCTGACCTCGCGTCATCATCTTTCGCCGAGCGTCATCAACCGTGGCATACTGAACTTTGGACGCTACGGCGAGTGATGACTGAGATTTCTTCCTACAAGAGCCTTCCTGCTTGTTCGTCTATAATTTGATATTTTTATCACGTCGCGTCGCCGTGTTTACCATGTTTACCGTTCGGCGCTTACGTCTTTAGCCAAACATTAATATCAAGCGACTCGTAAATCAATACTTGTTGCAAAAAATTATAATTTAGCATATTTAATATCAAATATATTTCTGGCTTAAATTAAACATTCCGAAATAAATCTTGAGAAAAGAAATATATTATTCTTTTTCTTTTTTATAACTTTACGTATTACGTGTCATCTAGCTTTCTTAGAAATTAACTCGAAGCAATAATTGTTTTCACCTTCCTCTTCAATTTTTCTCTCGAAAACACGACATACATCCTCTAGTAAACAATGGCAACAGCTTCATATTGAACCGAGTGTAATCGCATTTCAATTTCGAGTCAAATATAGCTAGGGAACTTTTATTGATATAATCGCGCAAACAGCACTGAGAGTGACTATTATTGCGAACTATTATTTCGCAACCGTGTTTGAAAACAAATCTCTTTTTATCGCATCATTGATATGCTACTGGATCTCTCAAAATTAATTGCTTTAAATTAGCAGCCTATAATTTCGACATTTACATTTATGCACTTTGCGCATCAAAGAAGTCTTTGCATTTATCACTCGCGATTAATATAATCTCCTCGCTTCGTTGTATCTTATTACCACTTGTGTATCAATTTTAATCGCTTCCTAGCAAGATAATGTTTCTGATGACATTGTCGATATAATTCGGGTCATTAGCTTGTTGCACGTGAAATGTGACCGGCTAAAATCGGAATTGTAGATAAAATAAAAATATCAATCTAGAATTTTTAAAATTTAATATTGATTCAATAAAATCCAAAAGATCTTCAAAACTTTTTTCGTGATATATAAAATGATATATTAACATCTAATTAAAAACTTTTATTGTAAGATTTGTGAACGTTATAATTTTGCCTGTAAAATATAATTTTCATGAAAATAAAAATTAATTATTACTACGCGAAATTAACAAGTCAAAAAAGTATTTCTCGTAAATATCACATGTCTTATTATGTTGTAAATTCTTTCAAGTTCGTAGATTTTATCTCATCGCGGCTTTGTTCTTCAAACACGAGTGACCGATATTTAGAAAATATATTCTTTTGCATCAGTTTTTCACAAATCTCGGCATCACCAAAAATGATGTAAGACTGCTGAAGCCTCCATTTCACGTGCGAACAGCCTAAGCTCGTGCACATCACACGGGACACTCGCGTCACTTTGATAACACGAGATACAGATAGCACGATAACGACGTAATTATCGGATTATTCACTATCGGCTGAAATCAAACTGTTACTTTCGAATCGAAGAAAATCGTCGTCGTATTCGCAGGAGAAAAAATTGTGAATTCAGTTCACTGACCTACGACGTAGTCCGCTTGCTTCATCATGGACGATTGCGCCGAATCCATAACGGGGCTGACGCTCGCGACTGCGTCCTCGCCGCGTCCTATTCTCACCCCCGACCCAAGGATATTGTCCCCGGAGAGACTCGACAGATGATGGCGCTCGTTCTCTGCCTTCACGATCACCGCTGACGTGGCTGTGAACAAAATTAAAGTTTTGGCGTTATAGCAATCGGTCGCAGAATCGACAAAATAAGACTCGCCGAAAGTTGCTTCGCTTAAAAAAATTTAATACTTTGAAGTTTCGTTGAATACATTTTCTACATTATAATTTTTAGCATGAATTTTATCAGAAAGACGTTATAATTTCCTATTTTAAATCAAGATTGAATTAAAGTCTAGCAGCTAAAAATTTCCCTATTTATAATTAATGCAAACTCCAAAGTTGGAATGAGAACATTCTGCAACATAAATAATAATCTGTGTCGTTTCCACGATATTCCTAAAATTTCGTAGATTAAAAATCCTTTTCAGTTTCATAATCTGACATATTTTACGTGCAGCTTTTTCCTTGTTTCACGAAAATACTGTACTTTAATATCTGCAATAGAGATAACGAATGCAAAAATGAGTAAAACAGTTTTACATTTTATCGAATAATCTTCTAATGCAACGCCACATAAATTCTACAGTCGCGATCGATGTTGTCGATAACTTCGGGGGTAATGCATGCGCGATGTAATCCGGATTTGCGCTGCAAGACTACAAACTCTGATAAGTCTGATATCGATACTTCGAAACAGTTGCCGATAAAAAACCAATCGGACGAGTCGTCCGAAAAGCCATCACGGTAACTTCGTATATCGATCTCGACGATTCTCTATGCGGTCAAGGGGAGGAATAAGAAGCGATTGCGTAGGGGTGCTTTATTAACGGATCGATAGGGTCGCGGTTTCCGCGGGGGAAGTCGCATATTGTGCCTCGAATCGCATTCGAGCATCTTGATCTCCCGTATTCTGCTCTTTACAGCAACAATTACAGTGTCAGCGTATGCTGCTCTATCCGATAGCCATTTAATTCTATTCTATTTTAATCTCATTAAACGTCTATTCATGTAACAATCGTGTATTTCAGAAAAAACCGACGTAAGAAAATTTCTTTTTAAAAATTGTTTTTAACCATTTTTTCTTTTTTATTTAAATAAATTATATCTCTAATAATGCAATCTGCTGACACAATTATATATTTTTTAAACAGATATAATATTATTAAAAAATGTATTTATTTAAAGTAAACGCAAAACTTTTCGATTTTAACACATTATATGTACAATGCATTGTTATTATTATAAATTATTATTATACAAATGGATTGATACATCACGTATATCACGTGACACGTGATAACAAAAAGTGCTTCAGCACATTTGCATTCTACATTTATCTTAATTAGAAAATGATATCGATATGAGGTATATATATATATATATATATATATATATATATATAGATTATATATATCTCGAGATATATGTATAAATTCTTCGTGAAGTAATTTTTTAAAATCTTTATTTTCTTATAATAAAAACGGAAAAATTGAATAAGAATGACATTTTAAATTATAATCTAATTCTGAAATTATATAAGAAAGACATATCCTAGCTGTGTCCGATATTTTCGTTCGTTTCAAATAGCTGAAAATATATTTCGACTTATCAAATTAGAAGATATGCAAACGATATGTTATAACAAATCATTGATTTACTATTTTTAATATTCGATCGCTCGAATAGCATCATATATTTATATGCATGTTAATATAATTATATTATTATTTAATGCAAAGGACTTATTCGACTCTAATTTTAAAAATCATATTAAATAAAATTATCAAGAAATGCAACTTTAAAGTAAAATTAGATTCCATTAAGAAAATACACACTCACAATACGTGTTCTAAATCGTTTGTATCTCTTCTCGGAATACACACAATGTCTCGTACATGTACTTCGTCTGACACATGCTTGCCGGAGCTTAAAGCAATCTGCCAAACCTAATATTATTAAACGGAAAACGGCTTTCCTGACTTCTTCGGCGAATTAAATAGGATCGCAAATTCGAGGTAATTCCGGAGGAATTAGCGGATTGGCGTGTCGATAACTTGTACTCGCGACTCGCGAGTACACGTACATACCGTTATATACCGTCTCCCGATTCCGGAGCGCGGGTTTTTCCGTCGATCTCTCGAGGAAGACGCGCTCTCGCGAGAGAAGCCGACCCACATCCGGAGCAACCGCCCATAAAACACCGTTTACGACACAACACGCGTCCGTCGTTATCCCGGATAGCCGCAAGAAACACCCTCGGGCAGAACGCTTTTTTTCCTAACGTTAACACGATATGTTACCGTTACCGTTACCGCGAAACATATCCCGTGAATTATCCTCTTTTCCCCGTCCCCCGGTATATATAAATTGCGAAATTTCAACCTTCTCACCACCACCGCTCTGCCTTCGCTGAACGCTGTCACGCGGAGAAACGAAAAGCGTCGCGTTCTTTTGGCAAGTAAGTAGCGGAATCGCGAACAAAGCGCTCGCACAAGCGCACGTTCCGATAAGAGTAATCTTAAAGCGTTACGCACATATGGGTGATAAGGCAACGAAGCTATAAAATGCTATAAAAGGAACGTTTATCTTTTGTTGCAGCTTATCATGGCTTGTTATGCCCAAAAAATATCAATTTTTGACACCAATGGCAATAATTTCATTAGGTATAATAACAACTTGTTTTATCGAGGATTGTTTACAGTTTACAGCTTAAGAATTACGAATTTTACGGATCTTAATTTTTGGTAATTCACAGCTGTGAATTAATGGATGTAGCATATGACTTTGAACTGACATGAGAATAACTTGCGAAGGAAAGAATTAAAATAGAAGAATATCTAATTCCGTTTAATTGTTAGAATTGAATATTTAATTTTCTGTCGAGATTGATCTTATGATCTGTATTCGTTTTTTTTCATGTGTCCCACAAATTCGCATGAAAAACAGTTTGGAATTTTATCCCATTTTATTCTATTTTCTCGATGCAAAATTTATGAAGCGTATCATTCTCCTCTCACCCAAACTTCAACTCTCGTCTCCCGACTTTTCCGGCGCAGTTGGTCCAAGCTGCTAATGCAGAACTGACGATTCTACCGAATCATGCTAATATTTGCCGAGGCACGGTTGCGTTCACTGGAAGACGCGGTCTCGGGAAACCTTGCTCTTACTTCTTCCTTGAAACTAATTTTCACTCGACGAAGAAACGACGTTTTCTTCGGCTATGCTGCCACGCTACTCGCGAGCAAACGCTCCGTGATAACTATAAATACCACCATTTATACCGAGTGTTCCACAATTACCGGATAGAATAAAACCGCATTGTGATTAATTCGTTCGAAGATAATTCTTCAGTAACGAGCACGTCGAGAGATAAATCCATTATTTATCGCGCTTTCCAATACTGTATGTTATAATTAAATTTCGAACTGCGATTCTCTATTAAAATAAAATCTACATATTTCGCATTAATAAATGAAAATTTCGTCATCCATCTTCTATCACGAAGCTCGGGCTTTGCGCAACAATAACGTCGCCTATTTTCAACCTTAATTGCAACGAAAATTAGTTTGCCTCGGTATATTTTTTTCAATTCATTCAACCGGTCTACAAATGAGAAGGCTAATAACAGGTCGTTTGAAGACACCCTGTGTATTCACACGTAGTGTGTTTATCCAAGCGCAAACGAACGTTGAATTATGAAGTAATTATCGCGCGACCGATGCACCTCGATAAGAGAAGATAATTAACAAAACGCGAAACATTCGTAAAAACTAATATTAGCGTTGCAAATATTTCATAGCATTCTTACATTTTTTTTTTGCAAAATACCGAATCTAGAAATCTAAGATATTTCTTTAAATAGTGTCTTACTTTTAAATTTCTACATCTTGAATAACTTCTTATTTTTTTATTTTTATTAGTATATAATTACTGGTGGAAAAAAGAACATCAAGAACACTTTATCCCTACGATACCCGATAACGTTGTGTTAATTCATTCGCACGGTCGAGAATGATAAGAAAGATCGTACAACATATGGAAATCTTTATGGGGATATCTTACAGGTACATTAGTATAGTGAATATACATATATATATCAGCCCTCCATGGTGTTCTTTTTTCCATGTTCACCAGTGTATTTCTCATTAGTTAGAATTACAAATAAATATTACGAAATATTTAATAATGACTCATGTCGAAATCTTAAGACCTATTTTACCCGCAAAGATAATTACGATAAAGTTAAAAAATTACTCATGTAAAATTTGTACAAATTAACCTTCTGCAATTTTTTCGTGTATTATACAAATTGTTCGTGTTACTTATCTATTTAATTATCTAATGTCTGGACTTTTTCTAGAATGAATTCAGTTACTCGTAGAACAAATAAATTAATTGCTCTTTACATGATTAAAACTGCTTGGCACGAAACCCGTTGCACAAGCATGTAAGTCTAAAATTTCAAAAGAGATGCATTTTAAAATTGCATAATATAGATATCATCATATTTAAATTATCTTGTTTCAATTTTTAACATAAGCTCCAAGTTAAGAATGATTCAGTTATTCAAATTTATATTCCTTCGCAATCAACATCCTTCAATTTAAAGGACGTAATACTTTGTCGCCTCCTGTAACTGTGGTTTTAATTAATTTGTGGCAATTCCAAACTCGTCCAATGTGACAGAACAAAAAGATCGGAGAGTTAAACTTCCAATGAAATTAAATTATTCAAACAACACTTATCGATTCAGCCTGCGACAAAGGTTATAAATAAACTTTCCATTAAAAGTTAAAACGTTTGTTTTAGGTCCTCCGTTTCAAATATACTTAAAATCGAATTTACGCGATTATTTGAAACTTGTCTTCGAAATATAGTGTGCCATGAATTGGGAAATATGTACCTGGTTTAAACTTTTATTTTAATCATTATGTAAGTTAATATTTCAAATAAAATTAGAAATGTCTATATATATATATATATATATATATATAACCTTCTAGTGCCGTTTAACGATCATTGATGATCATGTTGACTACTATCAGTCATTATCATGATTTTCCTGGGAAAGAACTGCGCTACCCTCGGTGGGATCGCCATTACCTCGGCCATTACCTCGGCCATTACCTTGCTATAGGTGACGATCGAATAAAAACCAATATTTACAATTAGTTCGATTTAGAACTCGGATCAAAACAGCGTATACGTCTCTCTGCGCCACGATCGCTACAATGCAGCACATATTTAAATATATATTTTAACATATATTAGACTACATACGAAAATATCCATTTGCAACATATATATAATGAAATATCGCGATAAATCTCATGTTTTCCTTCCACTTTTCCAAATGAAAGTCACATAGGTCAAGTAGATTATTTTCAGAGAGTAATTAATATGATCAATGTAGTTGCCCCTCGGGTTGGGATGTTTATTTTTTTGTTCATTCATCAAGCTTAGCATGCGAACATGCAAGCGCGCACGCGACAGTCGTATGATCTCCACGAGTAACTTCCGTCGTATGATCACGGGTGAAAAAGAAGAGAAGAAAAATTAAAGGGGCCATGTATGTCAATAATAATCGAGAGGCGCTCGCTCAGCGAAAGCTCACTCGAGGGAGGGAGTCATCGTACGATGCGTTATCGCGACTCAATGTGGGAAGATTTCGATGAAACTCGCTGATTCCCCCATAGGTCATCGGGTATCGGTGACTCCGATGCGTTCGTTATATTTTTTTCCCCCATTCCATGTGTGGAGCACGCGTCAGTCACGACGCTAATACACACGATTTCTTGAGAGAACAGATCGTCCGATAAGCACGTGAGAGATAACAGAGCTTGTCCTGCCGAATGATTAAATGGACTGAAGTAAATACAACGGAGAGAGAGAGAGAGACAGTTCGTTACGATAATGGCCAAAACGGATTGTTGTGTTTCGGAGTCGTGCCTTTCGCGAGATTGCCCGGCTGACAAGTAACAGTGGCGAATTCTGAATGAGAACTAACTGCGGTAAATTAAGATGATTACTGACGAAATGGACACTGTGTACTCTTCAAATGAATTGACCACGTACAAAAATTTTCTCCTCTGAAATAAACCGTGACAGACGTATAAATCTTTTCAATAAAGATATAAATGTACAGTATTATTCTGTGACTTCTGTTTTTCAAATAAATTCTGTTTCGTATACATATTTATAAATACAGACAGTATAAATATATCATACTTTCAGATTTATATATTTTTTAAAATAAATTTTGGCCTCCCAAATTTTTTGTGAATTTAGAAATGGAGATACTAGTAATCTATTTTTCAACAAGTCAATCACAGCTAAAAAGGATAAATTTCAAAATAATGGTTCAAAAATTTTCTCCTCTGAAATAAACCGTGACAGACGTATAAATCTTTTCAATAAAGATATAATACAGTATTATTCTGTGACTTCTGTTTTTCAAATAAATTCTGTTTCGTATACATATTTATAAATACAGACAGTATAAATATATCATACTTTCAGATTTATATATTTTTTAAAATAAATTTTGGCCTCCCAAATTTTTTGTGAATTTAGAAATGGAGATACTAGTAATCTATTTTTCAACAAGTCAATCACAGCTAAAAAGGATAAATTTCAAAATAATGGTTCCTTTTTTCGTTATCAAAAGTATCACTGTCTTCTCAAACACGTAAAGGATGGAATAAATATCGCGTGTCGTACCGTATAACAGAAACGCACTAAAACGCATTTTTATGCCGCGAGAGTATCCTTGGCTGTTGCCTAATCGCCGCCAATTGTCGGCTGCCCCATAATACAGTTAATCCCCGAATAGCCGACAAAATGGAGGGAGAGACCAGCCAGCCTTGCCTCTAATGCAATCCAGAATTGTTTCGTGGAACGATTACGGAGGGAATCTACGCGTCTGAAACTTTCGGTGCGGATTATACTACGCGTGGTTTAAACTCCATGTATAACTTTAACCACCGTGATACACGTCTCGCGGCTTCGGTACTCTCGAATATATTTCGTTCATTAATAGATGTGACCCAGATATTTAATAAATGTATCTGACGTATGTCTACCTATAGATAACATTTATTAGCGTATAATATACATCATCAGATGTTATTAATTATATATAAATTATCTGGAGATAAAGAGACGTGTTGGACTTTTGCAAAGATTAGAGAAAAAGTATTACAAATATTATTCAACGAAATGCAGGAGGAATTCTAAAATTGTTTCTAAATGTTAGCACAATCGGTGAATATAAACACTTATTTTAAAGTCATTGGTCAGTAAAGTTATTAAAGACGTACAAACGTATTTTAACACATACAAATTTGTTTATTTAAAGCACGTTAAAAGAACGTAATCAAAAACAGAAGTTTCAAAATAATGATACATGATACTGAAAAGGTTAATTTATACGAAGTTTTGAAGTCGTAAATATCGAATTCCGTAAATATGCGAAAATATGAACTTGAAACTAACTAGAATGTCTGTTATTTGCGTTTTTCAGCAAAAATTCGTAGGTTATTGTACCCGCGTTTGTGGCAATAATTCCTTGGCAGTCCAAAGTCCAAGTGCTTTGGTATAGTTGGATAATAAGCTGAGTAATTTCAATGCGAGCGCTGTTCGGAGTTACGTCAGCCTTTCGCGGAAAGAATTAATTTAGAGCGGGCGCAGCAAACTTTTGAAAAAAAAAACGGAAGTCTGTTTCGCCGATACGGATAGAATTATAATAGATTTCTTCGAACAGCACATTTGAAAGAGTAAATTATGCGTAAATATGCAACAAGATATGAAACTATAAGTAAAATGCGTTTATTGTTAGAAACCTTTCAAGAAGTCGATATCGTTAAAAATAATGATTAGTTACTTATTGCTGTCGATGAAACAAAAAAGAATAGAAATAATTTCATAAGATAATTGACGCATACAAGCGGCGATTATGTCTTTCCTTACGGAAAAGTAGCAATTTGGATTACATGGCAAATCAAATGCGAGAGGACAATTTGTAGTTCTCATGTAATTATACAGTGTGACGAAATAATAGCGTAGTCATAACATCATGGGCTGCGTTATTGGATTACACGAGAGTGGCGGCCTAATGAAAAGGAAGGGAGAGGAATTCGGAACGTACACGAGATGCAGCCGTTTCGTACGTTACGTCAGTCACGTATACCGCGTGTAGAAAGAGTGAACCGATTTGTAACACAAGGTCGGCTACACGGCGAGGCTGTCGAGAAATTGTCCAGTTAGAAGAAACAATTATTTATGACAGTCTTAACGCATCATTTTCGATAACTGCAGCAACATTGTAAATATATTAAGGACATAAAACTTGTTTCGCCACGCGAAACTTAACACTGCGCGGACACCATGTTTTTGAAGCACTCGCCCGGACATCCTGGGCCACTTTTAAGTCCAAAGGGTTTTTGAAAGCGTTTTCGTGTTACAAAAAATCTATAAAAATTCATGTATCATCTTTAAGGTTTCAAAAAGTGATTTTTATACTTACATAGGCCGGAACTGTTGCAATTTTTTTGTTAAGTGTTGAAAAACGTCAGGAGAAAACTATAGAATACGAAAAATTGACTGTGCCTTAAAAGGCCCACGGTGTCCGCGCAGTGTTAATATTCTTTGACGAAAAGAAAGCTAGAATTATGTTATTCTCATATAAATTTAATCTGTTAACCCCCCTTTAGAGGACGGGCAAGTTTTTTCACGACTTTTTATGATTTTTATTTACAACTTCCATATATATGTGTTTAAAGTGTTATACCACGAAAAGTAAACGACCCCTCCGTGTAGCCTAAAAATAGGCTTCCCGTCCTCTACAGGTTAAACTTACTATATTAGGTCTTCCCTCTTATCCAGTTTGGACACGAAGAAAGTTTCCAGACGAAACTGTGCTCAAATGTAATTTATTAGCTAATATTAAAGTTGATCTAAACTAACTCAAGTCAGTTCTAATCTTGGAAATATAATCTTGAATTCTGGACTTTTTACGGAAAGCCGTTCTTCGTGCGCGGTTGGACCTGGTTCGCAGTAGACTGTAGAGTATACCTCTCTCGCTGAATCAACATATAATTGAATGTCAGCCACACAAACAAACGGATAAACGTCATCGTCTTCGCGACGGTGAAATTTAATTCCGCCACTGTCGCGCAAACAGATTTTTTTCCAAATGGGAAACGGCGCTCTAATCGATTTCATCCCAATCAACGAGATTTTGCATCCCGTTTGTGGGCTCGATTTGAATCGGGACGAACGATTTGATATTGAGAACAATTATTATTATCCTTTGATGCAAAGGGTTTATGTTGGATACATAGGGAACAGTGACGAAAAGAGTAAAGTACAATATATGAACTTCGTGACAGAAAAAAGTTCGAAATATCGAAATAAACAAAATTAAAAACTTGATAGTATTAAAATAAAATGTCACGTTAAAAATACAGCGATAATTAAATGAAATTTTATGCGAATTAACGAATAACAAATATTTTACATGATATACGAATATCAATTTTCATTTAGCTCCATTAAAATATTTCAATATACTCTTCATATTAAAAATCGATGTCCATTAATTATCTAAAAATTTTTATTATTTTAAAATAATTTATTGCTGAGTACTTATTATAACTCACTCGAACAATTCAATTATAATTATTTTCCATTGATTTGCGAAAGCAATTGATAAGCATATATGCAGTTCGATAGACAGTCGAGCAAATATTAATCAGAGAAATTTGACAGAGCTTGGTGTACACTTAAAAATTAGAAAGTTACACAATTCCATGATTGAAGAGGCATTAATTTCGGTGAGTTAGAATAGCAAAGTTTCGCGAGACTCGGTACAATTTCCCCAAATTACCCCGGTACAATGTTTACATGTAGAAGAAAACGATCTCTAAGTTTAGACATTGATGCGAGGCACGTTTCACGCCTGTATTGTCTCCGGTCGCACCCGCGGAATCCCGTCCCGATTATGCTAAATAATATCTCGGTCGTTATACGAAATAATTCGCGTAAAAAGCGTGTGACACTCACTGATCAGGTTCCTGAAGGTATCGGTGAATATTCGAATCATCGTGGAAGAGTCTGTCTACCTTGAGATCCGACTAAATATCTATTATCTCGTGTCCCCGGCCGCGTCTGTCAGCTGCTGCTGCGCACCACCACCATCACACGATCTCTGCCGCACGTTGCAACAGTACGATTCTCCCGCACTTGTGCCGCTTCCACTAGATCCTACCAAAGGTCCGAGGGATTCGCGTTAAATCTCTTGAGAACTCTCCCACTTTCTCCCTCTCCTCTCTACTCCTTCCTCCCTCCCTCTATCTCTCTTTCTCTCTCCCTTTCTGTCTCTCTTTATTTGCACGCGGCTGCCGCGTGGTCCATTCACAAAAGAAAAAGGAGAAATGATCGAGATTCCTCTCGCGAGAGAAAAGTTCGCAAAGAGATCGTCTCCGGAAAAAATCGCAACGAGATGGAAAAATGCAACCGAAGCCACTGGTAATTTGCAATTCGTGATTCGCTGACCGAAGATTGTCCAGAAGGTTTTGTCCTCCTCTCTTGCAATCGCGGGATGATGAAATTCCAAGTTACACTGCGCGTTGCGGACAATCTAATATCTGAAATGTGTAATTTTCTTGATGTAGGAGGAAATTGGGGAGTTCAAGATTTCTCTCTCTCTCTCTCTCCCGCGTCATCAATGTTTCAGTCTTCAAATGCTGCTCGCACTGAACACAATGAAATCCAGGATGTCTCTTATAAGGATCTCTCTCATAAGGAATGATATCGCAGGAAGCTTGAATTCCAAAGTTCCTTTTCAAAATGAAGAAAAATTCGGAATAACTTTCCTACGTAGAAAGTCTCGAATATATTTTTCGCTTATCCTCGTCTAAAAGAAATTCTATAATTTCCTTCGGGTTCTCTTCAACGTGGGAAGCTTCTGCTTCGAAAAACAGCCCTCGGTTATCTTCAAAGAAAAGTCCAAGATCTCTTCTCGTAACCTCGATGCACCGAACATCCAAAAGTTTTTTCTCTCTTGTCGTTCTCGACCTCGACAAACAAAAAGTCTCAAGTTCCACGCTCCTCGCTTTAAAGGAAAATTGGTCTGCTCTCGCTTATCCCGACCGCAAACCGCACGGGGATGCGTGCTTTCCTTCGACTTCCGATCGTGGAATTGGTTCACGTCGCGAGGGAAACACCGCGCGCACACCGTCACCGCTGGGAACGCTCTGCCGTGGCTCGCGTCGCGTCATCGCCGTCGCGCACTCGCCTCCTCCACCTCCCTCGCTTCGGCCGAACTGTACTTTGACACAGCGACGTCGCGACGTCGCGTCGTTTCGTTGTGGCACCGACTGAGCGAATCCGGCGCTATTTCGTCGGCTTTATTGTCCGCCGGCATGGCACAGCACGTAACGAAAAACGGCGACGCCTTCGTCGCTCTTTGACCTCCGCGAGGAGGGGCGAAACGGAAGGCGCTGCGGTTATCTTTATCAGCTCTCTCGGATGCTCATCGCTTCTCCCCCTCCGGCCGCCTCGCGAGAAATTTCGCTGTTCTACCCCGCGATTAATGATTCCTTCCTTGTAATTTGCACGGGGATTTAAAACACGTTAATGAGACTACTTGCCGCAGGTTAGAAAGCTGGATAATTGACTCTAGAACGCACGTAGCCTGGATCAGATTGATTGATATTTCAGAAAAAGAGATTTTTATCTGAGATACATGTGTATATAATCACTGCTGATATGGCATAATGCACGTGATCGAATTATGCAACTTTGTTCGCCAGTGAACTTCTTCGAGCCGTGGAAAGATAATCTTTACATTAAAAAATCTAATCAAATCGAATACTTTACTTATAAAAATTTTCACTAATATAAAAGTTAAAATAAGGTAAAATAAAATATGATCACACCTAAATATTATATCCAGATAACAAGCTAACGTAATTCTGATGTTCAAAATAAGTAAATATCGTCAGCTCGGTTTTAATTATTTTTAAAATAATAAATTCTGTTAAATCAAATGCGATAAATCTACATGAGAAAAATACATCAATCTATACATTTAAAAAATCCAAAAGTAAGTTTCGAGGAATTGTACGATATTCTATTGCATATATGTATATATTTTTTCGTTATTTTCGTCTCTTTTCGTCTGCAATTCCGAACTATTTTTAACACGAAAGATTCAATGATGTTGTTTGTCTTCGTTGTCGAGCACGATGCGATCTGAAAATGATTTGTGTCCTTAGCTTGCGTCCGCTGGACCAAAACATCTCGCTTAAGTCCATTCGAAGTTTGTCGCAATGAAACTTGGCGGAATGATGATTTGTCATGATGGCCTTGTTGCGCGACAAACATATTATGCTTCGAGTGGGGTTTACCAGCAATAGTCTTTACCAGAAGACAGCAAAAAGAGAAAAACAAGAAGAAAGAGAGAAAAATTAATCTCTCTAAAAAAAACAAGAAAGAGAGGAAAAGAGAGGGGGAAAGAGAGAGAGATATATATATATATATACATATCACAAACGGAGAGTTTGTTCCATTTCGCAGAACCGAAGAACGCAGAGCGGGAACTAGCGTAACTCCATTTTTTTTTTGCATAATTGTGGCTTCCCGTAAAATGCGTAGGTTGAAAAGAGCTTGTAAAACTTTTCCGTCAGCTCAATCCTGCATTAATGATGTAAAGCTGGAGACGAGACACTAATATTTAAAAATACTTAAATCTTTTACCAGCAAGGTATCAAAGCACCTTTATCACAGAAAGAAATCCTGTGCTGACAACTTTTTTGAGGATAAATATATCTCCATTAAAATCTCGTTTTGTATAAGTAAAACAAGGTCGAAAACAATAAAAAATCGATTAAAATATTTTGTGCAATGTTTATAATTCTGTTAACATTTATAATTTCATATAACTTTTAGAGTTATCGCAAACTTTTAAAAATAATAAAATTTATAATTGAAAATGATTTATTATGTTTGTAACTTGAATATTGCACATCGTACGTTGTACATACGATATTTTTAAAACTCGCTACATTGTATTTCAAAAACCATGAAAAAAAAATAAAATTTTAATAAAATCCATACATGTCCAATATAAACTGGATCGATGTCTGATTCACATTTGGTAAATTTAAAAAAATATTGTGTTTATATAAACGTTTGTTCCGATATTTAAAACAATACGTATCTCGAGCTGACGGCGCGTGGTATAAATTTAAATTCATTTCATGTTGCGCAATTGCACGTTTTTCATTTCTCCGTCTAAGATGCCATCCGGCGCAAATTCGCTCGGATGGAGATACCTGGTCGCCGCCTGCGTATCCTTCGCGAAACGCATTCCCTCGCGCCTCGTCTTCGTCACACGTACCCTTTTCTCTCTCGATGCACGTTTCTCCTTCCTCAACCGCACCGATGAGTCATTACAGTTGGGTACAAAGTCCGTCGACGGCCGGTTCCCCGCCCCTCTCTGCCCCCGAGCTATTCTTCTCGCACCGCTCGCGACTCGCCAATTCGGTTACCTAAGAGATTCCTCCTTCGCGAGTTAATCGCCTTTGCGACACCGCCGCTACATTTCCCTTTATCCCGTACCGCGTACTTATCCGTTTCTTCCCCCTCCCTTCCGCGGTAAGTTTCGTGCGACTTTGCACCGTGTAGTTACAGCTCGTTAAGGCATAATTAACGGCTCAATTGCCGCTCTCCGGTTTGGCTGAACTTTGCCCGCCACGCAACGCGCGCGTGTTCACCAGGAATCGCGATTTCGCCGCCGACCTTGATTGGGCCGCCCGGGCCCGTCCAGTTTCGTTCCTTCTAGATATCCTCCTGGAATCGATGTATTCTCTTTAACGCATTCCCGATTCTGTCCAATCGAGGTCTAATATCGGATTCGACACCTTTATTGCCACTGCCTTTTTATCGTCGCTAGATTACTTATTTTATAGGAATTGCCGAGATCCAATATTGCACTTTCTATTCTAAAAGCTTTTTTCAATATATCTTTTTGAAGTATTTCCTCTGGAGAGAGATTTCTCGCTTCAAAATTAAACTCTCAGATCTCTCTTTGGGAAGTACGTCTAATTTTGCATCTGTTTTAGAATTCTGTGAGAATTTTGGTGAGAAACTGTCGATTCTTTAGTGTTAATACATTTTTTAAAGAGTTTCTTTTTTAGAGACTGATTTCTCGGAAAGGACAGTCCTCAGAATAAATCTTTTAGAACATGGAAGTGGAAATCTTGCAGATCTCTTTGTTCAATACTCAACTTTTATCATATGGTTGCTGACTTTTTCAGTATTTTTTTTAAAAGGACACTACTAGAAGAGAACATTCTCTTCAAGAAGAAAATCTTCGACTCTTCGGCATGTATCAATTCGCTGCCTTTTCAAAGCGTCTCCTTATTTTAATCAAGAAATCCTCTTTTAAAGGATTCTCTCCGGAGTAACTTTTTGCAGGATCAAACTCTTAAGAGCCTTCTCCTCGAAGTAACATGACACGCTCTTGAGAACAGTTTCTCTCCTCGAGAGAGCTCTATTTTACCGAGAGACCGCCGTCGATCCTTCGGCGTCTCTCCACGGAGATCGACGATTCTCTTCCACCGCGAAGTGGATCGACTTTTCCCGCGAATCTACTCGGTGGCGATCTTTCGACTCGATCTCGCGATGACCTTGACGATGCGCTGCTGACGGGGCGACCCGAGGTGCGGCGGGCAGGGCTCCTCTCCGCGATGGTCGCGCGTCTCAGGCTCGCGATACCCCCGCGCGTGCGTGGCGGTGATGCGTGATCGCGGGTAAGCGTGCGTACGTAAACGTGAACGCGAGCTCTCCATTGATAAACAAAGGGCGGTCGGTGTTGAGGAAGACGCGATGGAGCCACTCGGTATATATCAGGGGAACGCCGATGGCGACTGGAGGAGGTTCCCGCTGGCATCGGCAGTTCACGTTGTTCCTCCACCGCGGGTGAGGGAGACCTCAGTGCCGCGGTGGTGAGGGCAATGACGAGAGCGAGAAGGGAGGGAAAACGTATGCCAGCCTGGGGAGAGGGAGCAAACAGGGCCAAGCCAAGCGTTGTATCCCTCTCTACCGTCGGTGATCCATCCCCGCTCTCTCTCTTTCTCTCCTCTCTCTCTCTCTCTCTCTCTCTCTCTCTCTCTCTCTCTCTCTCTCTCTCTCTCTCTCTCTCTCTCTCTCTCTCTCTCTCTCTTCCTTGCCACGTCGATGCGCCTCGTCGAAAACAAGTTGGCCGCTCTCTTGGCGCGAAAGGTCGGACTAGACACGGACCGTTCGGTTTCGCGGAGAACGTAGGGACTAGAATCGATTTTGGTGGTGGGCAAACAGCTGAACAGCCGCGTACAGTTGTGCGGAGCACGGGGCTTCGTTAATTCTGCATAACACAGAGAATTCTGCAAAATTCCGATGTTGAAACTTAACGAGTTTCCAACGTCAGAAATTAATAATGACCCCCGCACGTCATCAGAATTTCTTGTAGCGTAGGGGAGCAATGAATTTTGTAATTCTGCGCGAAAATTTAATAACTCTGCATCAAGATTTTGCTGCAGCGGGTTATATAATTTTTTGTTAAAATTTAATAATAAATTTGCGCCATAAATTTTATAACAAAGAACACGTAGTCATGAGAATTTAATAAGACTAATAAATAATCTACAAAGGATGAGTTTCCTTTTTTTTAAATACCCATACTCTTTATTACTCTTGAAGACTCTAAAAGAAAATTATTATATTTTTTTTATTTTAAGTCACATAATAAATATAACAATTTTGCAATATATTGGAAGCTAATAACGAACTAGTTATAAAATCTCGATATACCCTCCTTTTCCAGCATTATGAATTGCATGTCTATACGTCAGAAATATAGAGTGTGTATCTTGTAATTTTATCTCTTTTTTTTATTCTACTAAAACTTTAATCAATACATCTTTCTAGTATATGTATCATATTATCCCAATATAGCCTTCGATATTTACTGGGAGAAATTAAAATATTTCGCACAAGTAATTGCAAGTAATCCCCAAGCTCGATTAACTTCGCTAGAACATTTAAACAAAGTTCTCGTTTTCAGCAACAGATCGAGGCTACACTTTCACGGAGTCAGCTCACCGAGCGGTGCAGCTGCGCTCTGTTGTTTTATTCTACTAACTCTAAATTTATCACCGAGAAGAGAGGCTAGAGAGAAAGAGAGAGAGAGAGAAAGGAAGAGGGAGGAGGGGAGAGAGTGAGAAAGAGAGAGAAAGACAGACAGGATAACTTCAAGGAGGGGACGGAAATATCCCCCACCATTCCTGTCGCCTTTTACTCCCCTCAGGACCAAATCCGTTCGTCTCTCTTCCTTCTCTTTCCTGCTCGCTCGCGCTCCTTATAACGATGCACGGTACAGGGACGACGCGACGTTGCAGCTGAGCGACTACCGAATTACGTATGCATCTGCCGTGACTGTACACGCGGATGCATCATTTCGCGCGGGACCGAAATGTCCGAAATGCTCTTTTCTCGGAATGATGAATGAAAAATCCGATTTTATTTATCCGGAAATTGGGAGCCGTCCGCCATTTCGCATCGAAATGGATTTTCTCGGGAGCGTGCAAAATTGGTTTTGTTTCGAGAACGATTGAAATGGAAAAGCGCGCTATATTGAAGATTATTCCGCTTTATTTATTTTTCCGTTATGGGAGGATGTAGCTACATTTTTTTATTCCACGTAGCCTGATGTTATAAAAGGAAAAAAAAAATGTAATAACATAGCTTTCGCGTAGAGCAAGAATACGTGTATTGGAAAGAAAGAAGTTGTAGCTTGTTTCGTTAGCTACAATTATTGTCAAATGGTTAATATTTGATGGAAACATTTATAAGTAATCGCAAATATTTTTTACATTAGAAAATGAAGTTTAAATTTGCTATTAACAGAAATGCATTCATCTTATCACTATATGAAATAGTTTAATAATATGTGTTTTGAGTCATTTTAACGGATGTGGATATGTTATCTTATCAATATAATTTGTTGCAAGTATTTTACTAAACCTAATTACTTTGTATTGCTCTGTTTCTATCTCTCTCTCTCTCTCTCTTCTTCTTTTTTAATGTAAAGTATTTCATTTGTATTAAATTTAAACAATAGACATGATATACATTTTTGTAAGATAATTTTCAATTTTGACTTTTTTCTATTAAACTACCGGAAATATATTTTATTTCTGTACAAGAAGATTAATTGGCGCTTTGAGAAGTTTAAGTTTAACCTCCACTTTAAAGGGCACGAAGAAGAAGCGCCCGTTCTTTAATCTCTTTTACGGAGGATCTGTAGCTATCGCATCCGAATGATTGTTTCTCGGAAACGAGGCAATCCGCCGGCGGGAAAACGGAAAAAAAGAATGGATAGCTTTGTACAAAGCAACTTGTGTCTCTCTCTCTCTCTTTCTCTTACTCTCTTTCTCTCTCGGCCTCTCGTTTTTTCTGCTCTCTTTCGTTGCTGCCAGCTGCAGGCGCCGCGGGATGATATTTTACAAACTTTAATTTGGGCCACAGCTGCCAGCAATATCTCTTTCCACTGTCGATGTGCACTCCAGTGTGCTTGAAAATATAATATACAGTGCGAAAATTGTGCGCGTAGTTGCAACGCGTTTAGAAACGGCGACAGAATAGATACGGCGAGGGCACAGGTGATGTAAACAGATGTAAGGTAAACAAGAAGTAATGTAAACAAATATTCTCCTGCAGATATGGAAAAATACAATAACTTCTAGTATAGATAGGAGTAAGTTTTCAACGAGAATCTCTTGCAAAAATAAGAGATATGAAAATAATATTTTTATCAAGAACATCAATGAGAAAAGAATATGTTTTCTAGAGTAAATAGATGGTATATAATTGAATTAAATTAAACTAAAAGTCTTCGTAGTTCAGTTAGGTTAATTAAGTTACGGTTTTAATAATTACTGAATTTTTTTTAAGAATTTTGAAAGAAACAATTACTTTCCCCAGGTAGTAGTCTTATATCATTTAATTATGTATGTTTTACCATATTTTTACCAATACTAAAGTTTATTTAATTTGGTAATATTGGCAACATAAAGTACTTAGAACGAACATGTTCAATTCAAGAATTAAGCGAAGCATTTGCTGTTATTCAGGCTATATTAACAATTTAATCACGTTTCACTCGTTGATGACTAATGACTCGTTAATAATTAATTCCCATCGGGGCATCTCGAGTAATTTTGTATGAACTGGCTAGAGAGAGAGAAACAGAACATGAGATTAATTAGCTCAGAGATCGCGAGCGGGTGCGAAGGTTCAATAAGAAGATCATTACGTTGACCTCGTGTTCGATATCAACTGCTTCAATCCAGTTAGAAGAAATACTTTGTATATAAATCGCAATTTATGCCGAATCGCCGCGTACTTTTGTCCCTAAAAGTCATCGGTTTTAAGAAACAATTCACCAATATTTAACAGATAATGAGATCTATCTCGAAAATTCAGTTTAAACTTATTTATTAATTAAACGGCAATTCAATCTTCAAGCTTTAGTTATTTTTCACATTTTCGAAATAATTATTGAATAATTAGAATATTTATAAAAATTTATAATCGCGATGCAGCGGTTCGCATCTCTCTTGAATGAGATTTAGACACTCCAAATGAATTATTTTATGAATTTTATATTTGACGAAAAGGCCTATACCCACAAGCGCGCGCGTATTTGTATGTATGTATCTATATTTATCTAGAACTTTTAATTCCTTAACTTCTTAATTCGACGGAATGTTCTGTCTTATTAACTAACATTATTATTATGAATCTTATATTAAATCAAATAACTTTGGGAGATCGCATTAATTGTAAGTTGTTATAGTGTTATACTATTATAAATATATTATAAGTATTATTTCAATAGGCAAAAAGTATAAGGTTATGAACGACTTTATACATGATAAACCAATTACCTGTTGGATGTTGTTGCAAATTTCTTTAAGTTCTCAAATTCGAGTAGCGTTTTCCCGAAATACGTTCTATGGAATGATGTACTGTCGCGAATTTCTTTATAGACTTTATAACACGTATATATCTTTTTTTCTCGCGTCCAAAGAGGCACGTGACGTCGAGACGACTGACTTCGCGCGACAACGACGACGAAGCGGGACGAAGACGATGTATGGTTGCTTTGGGGGACCCCCTCTGCCCTAAGATTCTCTTTCAGTACGTCCTCGTCTGTCGTTCCCCTACCGAGAGAGCGGTATCTCGCTTCCTCCCTTCCCCGAGAAAGGGTCCCCCCACCATTTTCTCTGAAGGGGAATAAAGCCCCCTCGATGAGCAGCCATGTAGTGATGGCACTTCAGACACTCTGGCGAACAACAAGTCGAAGTCGAAGTACGCCTTTTATTTTCAAAATTTAATCAAACTTCTAATTTGGACCGATGTAATTTAGTCTGCACGTTATCGTTTTATTTCTTATTTTTTTTATTCGTAATTTATATTACTAACTTTTCACTTTTTTAAGACTGAAGTAAACGTGTATGTGAAGTAACTTAATGATAGTAATCAAAAAAATTAGCGATAAGATTATATTCTTCCACGTCTTCTCCGCGCTTACCTACGTTTATTTTCCTTTTTTCCAAACATATATAATTAATACAATTAAATTGAACAGAAATATCTATTTATACTTTTAATTCCTTGTATTCTCAGATTTTCAACATTAGGTAATAACATAAAATTAGATATTAAGTTCGTAATTATTTCATTAAATAAAAAATAAATTTCGCGGGAAATTTAAAGCGATATTGCTGTCGCCCTAATTGATCGGGCGACAGCAAAAACTGGAGTAATGTAGATTTTTATAGGGTTTCGATGTCATCACTAGCCATTGGGGGATTTCCGTCACGAAAGGGCCGTATCGATTATCTCGGGCGCCTCGTTATATAACCCGCACTGAATATTGCGTGAATTTACACGTGCGGCCAACGCACGCGTGCGAATTAATCACAGGAAAGGACGCACTTTGCCTCTTAACTGGCGGTTGTAGAATGCAGATAATATCATGGGGAAGAAGGGGAATGACGTTCGTAAAAAGAGAGGAGAGAAAAAACCATAAATTTACGTTTAAAATTTCACCGCTAAGGTTGCACGAACTGAAGTTCAGACTTCCGTTATCAACCATATTGAAATTAACAATATCCATTATCTGCGGATTTAAGCATTGTTAAATAACGCGATAACGAGTATCACATGAAAATAGAAAATATTATGATTATTACATGTTATAAATGTAATGCATTTGTAATAATGGCATTTATATTAATATAGCGATAATATTAATGGCATTTCTCGTATTTTCCTGGGTACAGCGCTTTTTAATTCTTACGATAAAATTTAACGATTCATATATGAAGCACCTGAATAATTAATGGTATTAATAAATAATTTTCCATGCGGAATAAACAAATAGAGAACATATATGACGACAGACTTATCGGGCATATTATTATCAGATATTATTATACATATACGTAATAAAATGCATTATTTCCGTATTGCAAGCATTACTTTTACATACGAGTTTAAATTAAATCTCTGATAAAGAGAATAAAATTTATCCATCGCGCGTAATGGATGTGTAACTCTATAATCTAACGTAAATAAATATAATAAGACATGGATTAGCGCAAGTGGATGTAACAGAATGAACGATAAATGAATTGTATGAAATATGACGCGGAGAAATAGGTGGAACAAAACGTAATGTAATGTATTTACCAGGCAAGTTCTTACCTACGCAATCGGGTAACTTGGCGGCGGTCTCGTTCCATTTACCATTTCTACACTCGAGTGTCCTTTTTCTCTCCCTGCTGTCGGGAAATACGCTGCCCGACTTGCATAGGAATGTCCGCGAAGTCAATGTACCGTTCGACACGTAACTTCCGTTCGGCGCCGAGACCTCCGGACAGCCCAACACTGCAAACGCGATAGTTCATTTCCACCTTGCCTCCCTAATTAACACCTTGTTCCAGTTTAAAGTTACAAGGCGATATCGCTCCCGCCCTTAAAAATTTCCATTATTTCCATAGGAACTCCACGCAATATATATTATATATTTCTGAATATTTAAATGGCAAACACTAACGAGTTATTAAAAGTTTTAATCACTAAAATAGTTGATGAAGTAGCTAATGGCATTTCAAGGAACTTTTAAATTGGCAAAAACTTGAACAGTGGTGTCGTTTGTGAAAATTCTGCGTTTAAAATTAAACTTTATATTTTTTTCATAATATCTCTGATTTCCGAAAATGTCGCGCTCGAACAAGAAAAAAGAAATTTATTAATGCTCAGAAATAATGTTAGAGTGTGAAAATTATAAATTCTGCCGTCTAAATATTTTATGACAATCCGTTATCATGTAAATAAAGCTTCTTGAAACACAAATTTAATATTGCCGAGGATTCCCAAACATTGATTACGACACATTATTTTAAAATAATACCCAATTTACTTTCAGAGAGAAAGATTGAAAAACACCGATGGTGGGGATATAATTTGTTTCAAACCCCAGAATTTATCGGATAATTGTTGGAGCTCCATTAATTGATCAAAATGCTAATTTCACCCGAATAACACGGTCGACTTAATTTCGCGTAGACCTTTGTCGGTTGGCGAAGTACATATGTATCTTTGTTGAGTTAACCGCGTGTTTGCAGCAACGCGCGTGTTCGCGACACTTTTCTCACATATGTTTTCTCTTTTCTGTTTTTACCTTGGTACTGCAGCAAAAAGCCTCGGGCGTTGTAAAACCTCTTTGAAGCGACGAAGTCGAGGGTCAACACGTTCGAGTTGGAGACAACTCGTACGCCCGCGGCGGTGCCGCAGAACTCGAAGAGAGTGCTGCCGCGTTCCCGCACTCTCACGATATCCACGCAGTTCCCATCCGCGTTCGGACCTGCAAGCATTTATTCGCGGTTTCCGCCTGGAGTTTGTTTGCGGAAGGCGTGTAAAATCAGAGACCGCGGCGCGCAGGGATGTTTATTTTTTCGACGATCGACGCGGTTCCTTAATCCGATCCGGTGTCATATGTAGCGCATATGCGCTGGCTCTATTTGTGTAGTAAACTGTAGTTATGTGTTAGCGAATCGTTACTCATTGCAGCTTGGTAAGAGTTAAAGTGGATCGTTGAAACCTGCGGTTTAAATAAAGGTCGTAAATTTCGAAAAGAAAATATACAGTGTTGTATCTAATGGTCCCAAGCAACGTACATATATCTGTTTTAAGACTTTATTTAAGTTCCCGAAAACTTTTCTTTATTTAAACAGTAAGTTATCTTCATCGCGGCGAGAAAGAACTGATGCGCCAGATTCGTTTGCCATAAACGATAAATCTGCAGCTTTTGGTTTCAACTGCGAGCAACTCAATTTTTATCAATTTAAATTGTCGCACTCTAGCGAAGGGGTTTCGGGGTGGAGGGGTTAAAAAACGCGAGCTCACCGCGGATATTCAAGTCGTGAAAGGTCAGAACTATCCTCTGACCCGGAAACGTCCTGAAGGTCCACCCACACGTTTCTCCGACGTAGTACAGTGGGTAACCCGGGGTGTTGATGTAACCGCCTTCTCCGCCGATTACCTTCACCTCCTGATTGCAGTATCGTCTAACCGCAACTTCTGCAATCAATAAAATATTATCCTCCATGCGGTATGGCGATGTAACAGTCCACTTATACAGTATAGTACAATTTTTTTTACGAAATGCAGTTTTGTGAAAATAGAGATTTATGCGGGATTTATGTATCTCCCGTAAAAAAAAAATAGTTTTTTATACGCATTTGGTATATATAAAACTAGTTAAATATTAAACTAAAGTCAGGTTGGTATTTGCAAAGCAAAATGGAATATTCAAGGGACAATGACCAAGCAAACCAGGATATTAATAACGTAAAATATGATTTATTATTAACTAAACAAATTTGACGGAACGTTTCGAATATTAAATCCTACTTAAATATTATAAATTACAGTTTAATTTCAATTCGTCGTGCTATACCCTCCAGATGTCTAATTAAATCTTTCTCACTTAGTAACAAATCATTACTAATGGAGGCACAATTCTATCGTTGTGAAAAGAATTATTTTCGAGGGGATGGCAGGATTGGGCCGCGCGTTTCTGCTGCCATGAGGCTACTGTTAACATCTGCATCCGTCGTGGTCTATTTGTCGCCGGGCGATACGATTGCACGGATCCCTTTATAGCGCGTATTGCGGGCCAGGAGGCGAGGGTGTCCTTGCCCCAGTTTCGTGGATAGGGGTGCCATTTCTCTGGGGGTGGGGGCTAGATACGCCGGTGACGGTAATAAGGGCGACGAAGGGGAAATTTGGTCCTCCGTCCTCCCTCTTTTCCCCTCCGCCATCCCTCAATGTGCAACATTCTATGCGCACCGTTTCCAATATTCCGCCAAGTGTGACGGCCTTCGCAAGGAATGTTTTGTCCTGCTGAATAGCGAACGGTTTTTATCCGATCTATCGATTCAATCGAGCGCCTGTTTAATGAAACGCTTTGCATTCAATTGGGACATCGGGTGTCTCGAATTATTCCAATGTTTTATTAACGTACAATTTGCTCTGGTGAACTTTAGCTTGCGAAAACTGCTCGGTATAAATCAGAGAAAAACTTGCAAAAATCTTTTGAAATTCCTGATTAATTTGATGATTAATACATCCAAAATTTGAATTATGTTTAATGATTTTAATACAATTATTAAATAATAATTTTATTATATGTTATTCTACACGGAAAAAACGTAGCTCAATTTAATCGTAAAATATGAATAACTAACATTTTTTTGCATCGAGAGCTATAATTTAGCAATATATAGTAGCGAAACCTTCTGTTCTCGCTGCAAAAAATGTTAGTTATCCATATTTTATGACTAGATTTAGAAGTATTCTCGACAGAATCGTGATAGATACAGCGATACTGTAAATCTATCAATCTAAAGGATTGAAATATCTAAACGTATAAACATAATGTTACATTCGTTACGCAATAAGCTATAACTTGTAACATTTTGTAATATATTCTAATGTAATTTCTTATTTCTCACGACGCATAAGTTTTCCTTCATTTCGAAAAATGGAACCATATCGAACAATGAAAACCCGAAAACGTCACGCTCCCCTCGCAAAGGAGCTTCCGCGGTACGTGCGTTTCCATAGAATGGCGGGATTACATGCCCTTTCCGTGGCATCCCCCGATGCGTCCGAGCGCGGTGCATTGTGCGCGATCGGATACACTGTTTCTTGCTGTCGGTAGAATTTCAGTGCGTATGCCGGCGATCCCACGGTCAATAAAGATCATTGCATCGTCGACAGCTGGCGGACAACGGCCGACGGTCGAGATAGAAATCTGAGGCCGATTTCATCGGACGTGCGGCACGTGACGTGCCGTGCATTTCTCCGTCCCCGCGTGACCTGTATGTCCGGGGCGCTAGCTTTATCGAGCTTGTCGATCATCGATTGCACACGCCCGAATATTGCACACGCGGAGAAATAACCCTTTGGGCTTTTCGCCGATAAATAAAGCCAGATTCGTAATACTGTAAATGTCTTGTACCGGAAATATTGTCAGTTCCTCGATTTTATGAGAGGGTCGTCGTTCAGAATCGACAACAATTAAGACGAAATATAATTTGAAGATTTTTAAAAAATGTGAAACAATTTAGAGGAAATTTAAGACAATTAACACTATAGAACTACCGGAGATTATATTTATCTATATTTATTTTTACGGAGACATCTTAGAAAAGAAAAGAGAAAAAGAGAAAACAAATTAATAAAATTAATCATTTATGTAGTTTCAATCAAAATCAGGGAAATTTTCAAAAATTAAGATGTTTTAGAAATGAGTAATAAATTATTTAAAAATGTCAAACGGGTCCTTTTGACCCGTTTAACATTTTTAAATAATTTATTTTGACCCCTTTGGTAGTTCTAGTTAAAAGCAAATTAGAAATATACTCCTGAGAACGTTAGTAGAAATAACTGGCTATCCGTTAATATTTCAGTTTATACATATACTGAGGCTGTTTATATACTAAGTATATATTGAGGCTGCTTATATATTGAGTTTGTATACTGAGGCTGTTTGTATACATATGTGTTATTGAAGCTTTTCTCGATAACAGACTTCTCGATAAATATAGAATTATCAGGTTTTAATTTTTCCGCGAAACTTGAGAAAATAATTAATCAAGTTTTAACATTATAAAATATTTGACATGTAATATTTTAATTATTGAGAATGTACTCACCTGGTATGCAAGCGTATTTTAATGAAATTCCACCTGGAATCCAAGAATGTGCTCCTGGATGATCAATAGTCACATTGTAGCGACAGTGTTTCTGACCGGAACATCTGAATCATACAGTCGTATATTAAATAAATATAACAGAGTCGAATGATTTTTTTTTTAAATGCGATTAGACGGACATTAAATTTTTTTTACAGTAAATCTTATTATCTTTTGTACTAAATTACTTAAAATGCATCTCATATACAAATTCCCATTATCCCCGCGCGAATAAATTGCAGTTTATGCGTGATCTCGCTCTTGGATACTATCGATTGTCCGACAGTCGCCAATTAAATAAGCGGCGTCGGTCATTAGGGGTTGTGAACGCGCTGACAAAAGCAGCCCCCGGGCTTCTTCCGGGGGGGGGGGGGGAGAGACGAATTTAGGCAAGGGGCAGGGATTGTTGCTGTGCGATCTTTGTTGCTCGCGTTTGAAAGCAGGAGTGAATAATGGACGAGGGTGGATTTTCACCCCTTTTAAGAGGCCTCACTGCCGCACCCTGCTGCCGTCAACCTCTTTTCGTCGATTTTATTGGTCTCCGGACGGAAATAAAAGGGAAATAACGTTTCACCCACGTTCGCCCTTGCGAGGAATCTCTTTGAATTTTTTAAAACCCGCCGGCCACGCCAGCGGATTCTGAAATTGAAATTTGTGGTTCTGTATCCGATCGTATTTTTTAGGTAACGACAAGTCGTCCATTTAACGATAAAATCGATAAAATTGTAAAATTTAGATAACTGTCTCTGGAAAATTGCAACGAAGAAAATAACAACTTCTAACATTTAATAAAGAAAATGCAGACGAGTAAATAAATAATGATCTTAATTATGCTCTGAAAATAATTGTAAAAGAAATATAAATATATGAGATTATTATAACTATAATTACGAAGGAAATGCGCTGTTTGTATTAACGTAATTACATACTTTCTTCAGTATTACTTACTATACCTTTTCGTTTTTAATTCGTTTTTAAAACAGTAGTAATTTAAACAACTTGATATATTTTTATTCTTTTGCGCGAGAAAGAAAAAGAGAGAGGTAAAATTCTGGAGTTTTTTAATATATAAATAAGATGTTCCGTTTCTCCGCGAAGAGCTCGGTGCAATTTCAGAGATGCAAAATTTGCATCCCTCGCATTGCCATCCCCTATTTGCAGAATTCCTGGAGCGTGATGCTGTGTAAACGTAAGGGGAACCATTTAGCGGAGATCGTTTCTCCTTTCGTGATCATTTGACGCACGTTCCGAGGGAAAAGAGAGGAGGGTGGGCAATTATTGCTTCAGGAATGCTTTTACCCTGCACATCAAACGTCGAGATTTCACTCTCGACCCTCGGCGATTCTCGAGTGCGCGACGAGCGGCGGATAAAAACGGCGGGTATATATCGAAGGCGGTGGGGGTGGCGATCGAGTGGCTTAACTGCATTTCGCAATAATGACTTTTCAGAGATCATATTTCTGACACATTGCAGTTTCGATATTTTTTCGACCGCCTTTTATATCTCCCGTTTATATGTTAAAATAATTATTTTAATCATTATTATTAATTATACTTTTATATCGATTTCGATCAATTTTGCCTATGAAAGTATTTAATTTAGTAACATTTAATATAACATGTTACACGTAGATATTATATTACTTCTTTTACAATTTTATTAAAATTATATTATTTACAGTTAGATACCTATATGTTCTAGCTATTACAGTCATATTCTATTATATTAAAAAATATTGTTTTTACGTAAGAAAAAATTCTAAAGCAGCAAAGAGTGCAGGTGAATTAAATCGCTTGTTCTGTTATTCTGCTGAACCCTATCATAGTTGCAGCTTTAATAAGAGTCTGTTACAATGTTTGTAGTCGGTAGTAAACGCTCGGAATATAAGCATCGTTCTCTGAAGCTGCGGTCTACCTCAGACTTCGGCCGTAACCGAACACTATCTTGTGTCATCGAATACTTGTGTCAGGAACAGAAGTTCGATATCGCCGGCCAGGGCCATGAAAGTTCTATCTCGCCGACGAATCGTAAATAAAATTATTTTTAAATCAGAGCTGCAATTGGAGAATCTAATGCTGACATAAATAATTTTTTAATGATTCGAGAAAACGAATCTAAACATGATTTTCTTATAGAATTAAATTAAATGAGTTTATGTGATAAATTGTATAGATTTTTTCATACTTTTTAAGACTAATTGTCTAAAATTAAAAAATGCTAATTACTGTTGCACCGAAAATTTCAATCTACCATTTAAGTTATATTTGGATGAGCAAAATAAATCTACCTTTTATTCAAGGATGATCTAATATCGACGATGTCTGCCTGGTCGTCTTCGTCGTCGAGAATGTAGTTTCCTTTGAGCTCTTTGACGTTCGTCCATCGACGTGTGCTACCTTTGTTCCTCCACATTTTGAGCTCTTCCAAGCCTTTTGACTCTTTCTGACAGAGTTCTGTATGATTCGCGTGGTATTCCGCCTCCAGAATAAAAATAAACGCTCTCAACGATCTGCGGACACGATATTATATTAATGTAACTCCGCATATAACTATAGATATGAAGCTAATCTTAATGAAAGAAACTTATTGTTAGTTAACGAGAAATAGTGTAATCAACTTTAGATATTCTTGCATGAATATCGTTCTCAAAGCTTTCCATCAGTGTCAGGTTAATAATGCAACGTGCACGAATATTTTATGAGATGTTACTAAAATTGGGAGAGAAAACAATTGGAAGTTGAAATTAAATAACTAGGTTTAATTTTTTAGTAGTTTGTTTCGAGAATTTTTATGCGCATTAATATTATAAATTGTATTTAATTACAAGTTTACAGTAAAAAGTAAATATATTTGGTTTTTTCTCTTACGGTGCTTTTTGGTTAAGCATTAATTTTTAATCTGCCATTTTTTTTAACAATAGGCTAAAAATGCTATTTATCTTTTAATATATATTTTGCACGTAAAATGTAAAATATTATTTTTGTTTATTAATTTTTTAAAGAAATTCACATATTTTAATTTCACACATAATAGATTCATAATAAAAAATTAATGCAATAAGTAAATTACAAAGGGACTATATTTTTGAAATAAATAAAAATAGAATTTATAATATTCTCGTACATGAGTGATCGGTATATGATAATCTACAGGCGATGTAGACTTATGCTTAATCTTTTCACGATAAGGTGTTTTTATAACGATCTAGAAATCCGAGTACTTTCTTAGAAATTTTTATCGAAGAGCGCGATCTGCGCGATAAAAGATGCTGACGAACCTGCATGTCAATCTGAGCAGGCCGTGGGAGCATCTCTGTTCCTGGATCACCTCCATGTATCCTCCGTGCACTTTCATAGCCTTCAGAATCCTGCCGAAAGGCGCTTGGGTGGTGGCGATAAACCTGGGTGAGAAACTGGCCGCGATCGTCATAAGCAGCAGCACCAGGAGACTCGTCAGGGTCGTCGCTGCCGGCCACGCCATGATGGCTGATCATCACAGTGACCTGAAAAATATCCTCGCGAGCCTCGTCTTCGGGAAGGGCCTAAAATTAGCCCTCGAGTACCACCGCGTTCTGATAAGCGAAATCTCTCTCTTCAGAAGGTAGACCGCGCACTTTCCTTTCGCCTCTTCAAGTTCTCCCACGGCCACTCGAATCGCAGCTCTGCCATCCGGAGGTCGACGACCTCTTGCCCTTCCCAGAATTCGGTCCGATATTACCCTCTCACGGGTCCCAAATATATAACCGCAAGTAAGGTTTAAGGGGAAATGCCTTTTATATGGCTGCTAATGTTTTTGAGTAATTATACCTGGAAACAAATACCTTTTATATATCACTTTTACTCTAAAATTAAATTTTCTTGTACAGCCTTGACCAAAATTATTAGGCATTCTATTAAAATAAAGTTTTTCAAAATAACATTTATTTTTGAAAGAAATAAAACATCGCTTAGCTTCAACGACTTTTTTAAATCTAATTTATTAAACAAATTTTAAATAATAGAGGTCTTTCCTGCTATTAGATTCAACACAGTACGATTATGAGGATGTCTAATAATTTTGGCCAAGGCTGTAATTGCGCTTTATCAAGATAATTGAACTTCACTTGTTTAATTAAGAGCGAAAATAATTTAATCGCGATTGTATTCTTGAAATACTCCGAATGTGACAACTTGTCTAAATGCAAAATGGTTCTGATTGTTTGAAAGATAAAATATGTACTGAAAGAGGGAAAGCCTCTCCTTGATTGCGTTGAATTTTTAAGATAGAGGTCAAAAACTTGAGCTGGATGAATAGATGCGGAAGAACGGTGGAATGAGGAAAGATGAACCAAGAATTGTGCAAAATTGCGACAGTAAAAAGTAAAAAATAAAAGTATACAAGTAAAAAATATAAAAAAAAAGAAAACTTCTGTAAATGAGCTTCTTAATGTAAACTATTTTTATAAATATCGCGGTTATGTGTTAAAAATTCTATAGATAGAATTACATTTTAGACTGTTAATGATTAAAATTAAATTAACATTACTAACGTATGACAATATTAATAAGCTGTTTAAGTCAGATCTTTAATATAAAGATAAATATAAAGACATTTTTCTCAAATAAAAAAATTTTAATTACGTTATAAATTTTATTCTAATTATATTGGAATTTTATTAATGATATAATATTAACATAATTTTACACTAGTTTCAAAATTTTTACAGCTGACGCAAATCGAAGCTTACCCTTCGATTCTTGAGAATTGCCTGCAGAGATCGGCGTCGTTCGTCGTGCGTCTCGAAGTCGCACTGTAAACGATATTCTTCGATCGTTTTCCTCCTTATTTTTGGCCGCCGATCTCTTAACTCTTCCTCCGCAATAACATGTTTGTTGTAGAAGTAAGTGGCCCCCCGTCGCGATCAATCGGCCACGGCCAAGTTCCACTAAGAAGACAACGGCGGCAACACGTTCCCCGTGGCGCCTCAAGGACGAGGATTAGAATAGTACGGATAAACGATTTTGTATTTAGGCACTCGCGCGCGGATGACGAAACGCGCTCTCAATTCGCTATGAAGGAGTTGCTTAACGTGCCGGATGATCGATGATTAATTGCACTCCTACTCCTTTGCACATCTACTCCTTTACCACTGTCCACTTATCCACTGATTAATGGATGCTTACAATCAATTTTTTATGCATTCGTTGAGTATAATTGATGAACATTAAATGCCGATAAATTAATTTTCTTCAATATTAAGTGCGTCGAGCGATTAATTCATATATATTAATATTTATTATATGCACAGCCACGTTCGATTGATTCTGGTCAATAGGTATCGGGTCAGTTTGCTATTTAATCGACTGTGGTTAAATTTATTACGTGCTGGTTAATTAACTCGAATTTGCATGGATTCTAATTAGTTAGATGTATCGGTATTGATTATATATTTCTGAGATAGGTACTGCATTTAAAATCAAACATCATCAGCCGTTAGTATCAAGATCTTTCAAGAAGTTTCATTCTCCTGATATATATTTTTATTAACAATTATGTTTTTATTAGTTCGAGAGATTCTTCAATTCATTCCACTTGAAACTCAACGCAAGGAAACACGTTTCAAAAAATATATTCGACTCAATATGCCAACAAATCTTCTTTTTTTTTTAATGTATATAGTATCAAAAAATGTTCGCTCTGATTTTCAGAAATTTTGTTACTACAAAAGGCAACACAGTTTCAAAAAGCTACGTTACTCCGCTCGAGACGCGAGAAATTATTTCTCGATTAAATTTTAAGTATTTAAAAGATCTTTAAGACGATTCTCTCCAAGAACACTATATCGATATATTCTTGAATGTTAAAAAAATAACATTATTTTTTGAACACAATATTGGTACTGAACACAACACTACACTTAGCCTCGCCAACACAAGAACCTCGCAACACAGTTCTAACACTCTTCGAAGTGTATGATGATTGTTTCACTTATAAATAAAACTATTTTAATATTGCTTGATTGACATCGTTCGAATTATTTAGCTTAATAGATAAAAAATATATTAATACTGTTTAATACAGCTGTTATTCGAAAAATATCTTCAACGCTGTCCAAACGTTACACTTGTTTGATTAGTTTGGCTTATTCTGGCACTGCTCGGCATATTAGGTTTCGTAACTAGAAAAGTATTCCTTTCATCGCTGCACTAGACGGCACGTTTGCTGGTCCCCGCTTTAATATCCACCGGCGCGAGTTTGTAAATCGCGGCGGAACGCCCACTCGCGTCGACGATTCGTTGGCGTGTGGTGCCGACGAGCCTGATGATGCCTGCTGCTGCTGCTGCTGCTGCTACTCCTCAGGCATTGATAGACAGTCTACAACCGTGAATTCCGCGCTAGCGACGACCAGCCAGCCAGCCAGCTAGCGAGCGAGCGGTCCGGAAGCGGTCGGTGATAGTTTCGAGGGGGGAAGCTACCCTACTACACACGCGTGCGGGGTCCCGCGTACCCTCGTGCCGTAGATTCATACCCCCGTGCCACGGGCGCCGGTTTTCGCGCTCTGCCCCCTTCGTTCGATCCGCTCTTCCCTCCGCTTCCGACGCCACGCCGCGCCGGTTCTCTTTCTTCTTCATCGACGTTGATCCCGGCAGCTGAAGCCGGCAGCTGAGGATTTTCGGGTTTTCGTGAGGATCGCGCGGAATAAGGTGTCACGCAGGATTAGTAACAAATAGAAAAATCAAGAAATAAGTCTCTGCACAACGTGTGATATTTAATTGCTGTAAATCTTTGTTGATTGTTATTTGAAGATCCTTTGTTCTGTATCAATATACTTGAAGTTTGAAGGAAAGTCGGTAATGTTTAATAACAACCTGATTAAGATACAAGTTCGTCCTTGAGTTCCTACATTTGAAGAATGAAAAATTGTAGTACATATAAAGACATTTTTAAATAATAAGTTAATTTGTTTAAAATTAAAATAATTGAAACTGATTTAAAATTGATCTAAAGCACTGAAAGTTAAATCTAATTTATTATAATTTAATTCAGGAAGTTTCTAACTTGATTACTTAAAGTCCCCGAAACGTTTGTTATCTTTTATAAATCTGTTACGTTGTCAGCGGCAATTTCATGGGGGAATTTCTTTCAGACTCCTAAATATCCACAATCATCGAAAGAAATGGTCCATTTGTTGGGGGGCTTAGTCACTCTTTCTTTTCTATTGATTAATGTCTCTCTCTCAGTCCCGCAAGCCGAGCTTTATTGTTCGATTCAGAGATTTGGCCGTCGTGATCGATCCATTGTGATCGGCACGCGCATACTAGTATACGCGCATCTGCATCTTCGCGCGACGGAAACCATCGAGCTCCGTCTCGTTTCGGATGTACACCGGTTGTCATCGATCCCCATTGTCCCTGAATCGAGAAGGTGCTCTGGAGTACCTTGAGATCGTTTTCCTCAGCGAGGAACAGAATCGAGAATCGTGACGCGAGATATTGCATCTGCCGCTATAGCGAACACGTGCCACGGTCGTTTGTCATCCTTTTCAAGAGGGAAAAAGAAACCTACAAGTCTAATCGATGGATCGTCAATTTAAAATTAATAATATGTATATCCATGTATCGAATACGCGAAACTTAATTCGTAAGGATCGTAAAGATATAAAAAATGTCTAATGTTAAATAAATTAAAAACTCGTTTACATAGGCAATTTTATTCTAAGTTTAACAAAAATACAATAAATAAAATAAGGTATTACTAAATATGAGCGTACAAAGTAATTATATATTTATGTATTAAATCTTAATTTACAGATATACATATTAATATATAGTGTTATAAAATTTAATTTTGAAATAATTTCTTTCAAAATCTTTCGAACAAAAAAGCTTATTTCAAACCATATTTCTCAAGGAAAATTCGTTTCAGAATTAAATATAGAATTTTATTTATAATTTTATCTCCTGATCCCAGCGGTGGCGATCATGGCGCAGAAAGATGTGCGCTGCTCTAATGAGCCCAAGATCCGAGTTCAAATCCGACCAAAAATCGTCGGTTTTTATTCGATCGCCCCGTTAAACTTCCGGCCAGACTTCAGGAGGCCATGGCTCGATCTTGAGTTGTAGTGCCACTGAAGAAGAAAAAAATTCGATGAATTAAAAAAAAAGGTAACTTCTTTCATGATGACGTATTATAAATAGGAACCGGAATTCTGAGTAATTTACTTAAGTAACTTAACAATTGATGAAAGGTTATGGCACGTAAATTCGTAAACTGAAAAGAAGAGTCATGTACTATTTTTCTACAAAAAAGCCAATCGACGCTGACGTCATGAGTCGATGTTTAGAGCAAAAAGTGTGTTTTTTAATACGAAAAATACATTTGAAGAAATTACATTGTTACATTATTTTTATTTTCAAATACTTTAATATATATATATATATAATTATAAATAGAATGATATAATTATAAAATTATAAATATAATTCTATTTTGTAAAATCTGAATTATGAATCGTTTGAAATGGCTTTTGTGGTGGCGGCAAAGTATAATAAATTTTTATGGCAAATTATATGACTATATTTTTTGTAGCTATTTCAAATAGAGGCCAAACCGCGAAATAACGTGCGAATCGATCCACCCTCGGAGAAACCCTTGCACGTGTTGTCGAAAATTAGATCGACATGTGCAACCGGTTACGGCTCGTTTAATCCAGAAACTCAATGGAAGCTTAGTCAAATTGCATTTCTAATTCCCTTGTTTCATTTCTCACTGCACGCTTCAGGAATCGCGCTGACACTTCCATCCGTTTCGCCCCTAAAGGATTTTATCGATCAAACGCGATCATGTTCTATTCTTTGCACAAATTAATAATAATGATCCTTGCAAGAGAGTACAGGAGAGAGAGTCAGAATTCAAAAATTATCTACAAAATTCTAAAACTATCGTGTGAACGTTGAAATGCTAAAATTATAAATTTAATTTAATTTACAATTTTATGTGATTTTAATTTAGTCTACAATTTTATTTGTCTCTAATTTAATCTTAATTTTAGTCAAATTACATAGCAGTTTGCAGTCTCAATTTGTAATTAAGCAAACTTTTTTTTTAAATCTTTACACATATGAATCGTGTGAATTTGCGACAATCTATGACCCTCGCGCGATCCTTAACAGGATTAAGCATTACGTGCATATTCGTTTTATAAGGGGACTGTCCCTCTTGTGATCGATCAGCTGAGAATTTACGTATCGTGTTTACGTAAACTGTGAAGAGAGAACTTCATTTGTATATATAAACTTCTATTTTTGGCACTTCCGTGATCCAACTCATGCGCATTCTGTTTTTATCATTTCCAATGAGAAATCGATTTCTATTATTAATAAATATTTTTATCTTTCAAACAATATATTTTGAAGTCGAGAAGTATATTGCTGATAAATAATATGAATATATTATTTTAATATAAGATATATATCAGACACACGCAGACTTAGAGCCATTAATTATTATATAATATATCTGTATATATCTTTAAATATATTAAAATCTTTAAATATTTAGAATATTAATTTAGAAAGACCAAAATCAATGGTCGTATTGTCATGAAGATGATAGCCCGACGAGACGATTGGAATTCTTAATTGTTATTAATTTTCTGGCGAAGTAAATGTCTCTTATTCGGTTTGAATATATCTTTAGTTGAATATTATATAATATCATATCCATTATTAAATAATGAAATAATTATAAGACATATATATAGCTATCCCATGCAGACTTAGAGCCATTAATTATAATATATCTTTATTTGAATAATATTACATATCCATTGTTAAGCAACAAATTTTCCTCAAAAATATGAAAAAATATGGTTGACATAGTTTTTTATGCAATCATTTTATTCGTTAACATTTCCACACATTTCAGCTTTATTTCTTTCTTCTTCCTTGTAATTTTTATCATCTTGAATGACATCTGATAAAAGCGCAAATCAAAAATAAATGTTCTATTTTATCTTACTTTTGCAAGACATTACCACTTGTTGAAGAAGTCGATTGGGTAATTCGGGCGGAATGACTCTTGATACAATTTTAGTGCGATCGATGTGGTTGCTGGTCGATGTTTTATGGCGTGCAAAATATAGCAGAGCGCCGCGGCGCCGGAGTGTTTCAGCTCTTTCGTGCATTTCTTCTTTCTTACGTCAAACCCTACGTCTAAATCCCACGCTGGCCGAATGACGCAAACGAAAACAAGCTTAATAGCTCTTGTCTGTGTGGCAAAGCAAACGCTTGGCATTCACGAAACTTACGAAGCGAAGTAAAAAATTTTAATGTAAAGCAGAACTGTTTTATTTGCTTTTTTTTTTAGAAAATGAGAAACTGGCACCAAAGATTTATAGCTAATAAACCAATAAACTTGTTTGAAAATATCTGTCGCAAAAATGATAGATATTTCGAAAAAGAAACAACTTTAATTATAAAAGTAAATTAATTACGATCAAAGTAGCTATTTAAAAATTAAAATAATTTAGGAAATAGATATGTATATACAGTAATACTTAAAATTATATCATTTACAAACAGTGCCGGGAGAATAATTTGTTGGTGGCTTCTATAACGTTTACAAATTATTTGAGATATTGTCATTTTTGTTATAATTATTACCTTTTTATATTATTTGCATAGATATTAATATTTAAATTTAAAAAAAGTAGGAAGAAAAATATTTGAGAGAAATAGAGAAATAGAAATAGAGCAAGTGATTGATCTTTGTGATGAATATTTTACTCAGTTTATTATAAATAACAAAAACGGAAGTAATATTATTCCGAATTCTATTTGCAAAGATTATTTTAGACGATTTATAATTCAGATCAGAATTTAGGACAGAATTCTATTTATAATTTTACATTTTGATATACCTACACGTCATTGTATATTTTATTCAATTTATTATCTATAAATAATAAAAATAAGAGCAATATTATTTCGAATTATATATGTAAAGATCACTTAGACGATTTATAATGTGTGTCAAAATTTAGGGCAGAATTCTATTTATAATTTTATACGCAGAATTATTTACAATTTCATGTTTTAATATACGTATGTATGCACATATTTTAATATATACACATATTTCACATATGTATTATACTCTGATTTCTTAAATGTTTTTCACATTACACGCTATGTACATATGTATATGTATAATTATAATAAGAATTGCATTTTGAATCCTGTTTGGAAGGAGCAAAATATTCGACATACATACATACATAGATCTTGAATATTTACGTCAGACGACACGTTGTTTGGCACGTGGCGAATTTATATATATTTTACGATATACGGTGAGTCATCCGCGCGCGCTCTGACCTTATCATTCGTGTGGCGAATCTCAAGCAGGTAGATAACAGCGCGAGTCGCTCCGCATATAATTATATATATCATCGTGTCATTACATTTCGAGGCGAGAATCGTGACAGACATTAGAATTCGCCGAACATTGAGATTTCTTAGGGCCAGTTTCACCAACGTCGATTAACTGTAACCTTCGATTAAACTCACTCTTCATCTCTTTCTAACTGTCCCCCTTAGAAAGAGACGAAGAGTGAGTTTAATCGAAGGTTACAGTTAATCGGAGATGGTGAAACCGGCCCTTATACGATTATCTTTCGCGATTTTCGACCACCAAGCGAGCGATCGATCTGCGCAGATCAACGACTCGCAAGTGTGCGCAAATCGAAATGACGGCCATCTATTGAAATATCTATCTATCTCACCTTATTCATCACAAAGTAGGCAGTGAAGCGATAAATTATCCCATCGATTTATTCGTCTACGAGCGACGACCATTTCCTTGATCTATCTTTGAATAACGCCCGTCGCGATGCGCTTGGAATTTTTCGGCGGATTTGAACGCGCTCGTTTACCAGTCTCGGGAATAAAAGCACGGAATAGTATCGCGAATCAAGCAGCGAACAGCCGCGATGCATTGAGCCGATGTGTTTGTACGCATCGTTTATTAATACGGCGCGTTTTATGAGATATGCGTGTTCAAAATGCATTTGCACGTCCGATATCGAACCATACATATTTTTAATCGGTTTGTGCACTGAGAGAAAAATCCAGGTCTAAATGATCAGACAATTCGTTCGAAAATTAACAAACGGACAATCCGACACTTTCAATCGGAATAATTAAAAAGCCGATCAATTATCAATGATATCCGGCTATCATTGATTGAACATTATTCTAATCTTGATCGGCTTTTCATAATTCCGATTAAAAGTATCGGATTATCCATTTGTTAATTTTTAAACGAATTGTCCGATTATTTATTTCTCTGAGTGTGGTATTAATCGGGTCTTAATATCGTTTTTCATGACTTCAGAGTCATGTTATATATCACGCGACATCGAAATAAAGCTGCTTTCAAATTTGTCGGTTGGTACGGCACGCGGATCGAAGCTTGAGCAGAGCGCCATCATGACGCATTTATTATAGTTGGTAAATACAGTCGTAAAAGCTGTGCAAATTGATATTTATGATTACGTAGCGTAAACTCGATGTTTACGTGTTGACTATTCATCGAGACACGTATTACACGAGATTTATTCGGTCGGATGTACATCGCGCGAGCAGTCGGTCAGGAAGCTGTGTCAAGCGTGATTTCCGGTATTTCGATTCGCGAATATTTATCCCCGATTTTGCTTCATACATTTATTCATTCTTGTATAGCGCGAGATCGTATAGTCGTCATAAAATGCAAGGTAGCTATTTCCCTTCCAAAAAAGTGCACGAGAAGACGATAGGTATATAGCATCCGATGCGAGGTATTTCGCGCGTTTCATGATTTTTGCGGTGCAAGACAATAAGCGCGCGTTAAATTCAATTAACATCGGGATTTTGCCGTGCAAAATGACGCGCGAATAACTATATTTTCGCGAGTGCATGTTACGTGCAAGTGCCGTAAATGAAAAAAGGATAAGAGGAGTAATTTCGAGAAGGCATCGAACGAGCAACCGTGGGATAGAATTCAGGATTTTCAGTTTATTTATATTATTAATATTTTAAAATTAAGCATATAGTATTAAAATAACTAATAAAAATTAATAGAAATTATTTAGTTTTATTGATGTTTTTAATTAATAAATATGAGTGAAAATTAATTTGTATAATTTATTCACTCTTGACTCTATTATGTCTTACCACCTTTGTGTTTAAATACCGAATATTCAATGATTATTGTAATGCTATCTGCATGCTGTAAATAATAATGTCTAAATTAAAAGGAAACTTTTTTAAGAGGAATGGGTTATAGAGCGAAAGAGAGACGAGTCTGTTTCCCGTGGTGAACGTTTTATTCAATTATAGTAATAATAATCGTCATCATCGTAGTAATAATAATCACCATAATGATAAGAACAATAATGATAATGGTAGCGCGCGCTCGCACGTGCCATGCCGTGCCGTGGAGCTACGTCTCCGCAATCACCTTCTTACGTGGCTCTACGTGGGTCATGTACGTGTGAGTCGATTTTACCTTATATTCCCTCCTTTTCGCAATAACGTTGTTTCCTCGGGGCGATGTAATAAACTGACTTGAGTTTACTCAATTAACGTAATCTAGCGCGCTGATTTCGATTTTTTGTTTTGATCCATGCGCCTTGTGGATTGTCCGTGTGCCTGTATGTGGGTGTTGGGTGTACTGTGTGTGTGTGTGTGTGTGTGTGTGTGTGTGTGTGTGTGTGTGTGTGTGTGTACGTGTGTCAGAGATATACAAGTTTCGATTGCAAAAGAGATGATCTACGAGACGCGCATGAACGAGCTCTTGCGTATGTACAAATAGTAAATTACAATTATAATTACACTGTTTTGAGTGTCGTTTTTTAACGGTGGACGCGCCATTATCACGTCACGTTGCGTTGTACAGGTAGTAGTATTTATGAAGTTACAGCGTGTATCTTTCGATGTGTAAACTTTCGATTTATTTCCATTGTTTTATTCACCGATAAATTCTCAATTGTTCTGTCTTTTCGTCAATTATTATCCAAGTAAAAATTATTTATCTAATTACAATTTCGAGAAAATGTACCATTTAAATTTCCATCATACGATCAATTCAAAATTACAGATATATATTTCATCAATTGCCTCTCTTTTGTATATTATTAATTGCAAAAGACCCAGACGGTGCAACGGATATGCGTCTGTCCAATAATAAAATTCAATGAAAGGAAATAAGCTCGCGTGACGTGATAATAGCGCATTCCTATTTTTAGTTTTTCTTCCCCACTTACTTTTCTCCCTCTTACTCTCTTCCAATTGATAAGTAAATAGGAGTTACGCGAGACTTTGCGTTAGTTGTTGCTCTTTGTTGTTACTTAATTAAATTTCGATTTTTCACTAAATTCGAGCGACGCAACGTCATCGTGCCACGTGAGATACCTTGGAGATTTTTATATTCTTTGTACGAAGGGATATGAGATTACGCGTTAAAACCGGGATCAGGATTTGTTCCAGTCGAAAAAAGATTATTCCATAAAAGAGACGGGAATTAATAAGATTATAAAATGTGTTATATAATTGGATCTTCTCTTTTCTCTTGGAACTAGCTCTCACGATTTTTTAAATCTAAATATAATTGTACTTTGTCGCTCAAAACGAGATCGTCGAAGAAAAATTGTCGGTTAGGGAAGATTAAGAGCTCACTCGGGACACGATTTGGAACGCAGCTTAATCAGTGCGCGATCGAAATCGTACATTTTCGCGGGTGTTGAAAATATCGTGCGTGTGAAAATAAATGACTAGTGAAGTAAAGAATTATGGCGCTCATTAATTAATCAATATTCAATTCGATGCTAATGTCTTTTCGATCTTTTCCTTCTACGTCACGCTGCTTTAATTATCCGTCGACATCTTAAAAAATCTTCTATTAACTTTATTCTTTCGCGTTTTCGAATAAAAGAAAAGTAGAATAGATCTCTATGATTATTAAGACTGCGCTATTACGATTCTTTTTAAGCGCTACCGAGTGTCTCGCGATTTGTTTCTCTCGGAAGGCGGGAAATAGATTGGGGTTGTGTGTCAGGTGTCTCACGTTTCCGGTTCTTCGTCCCTCTCGCATAACGTTTCCCTGATAGTTTTCGATTTTTTTTAAAAGCGATAAGGCATTGTTGGATATGTCAGCTGAGATCTTCGAAACGTTTCTGGGATTGCGGTAAACATCGAAAGCTTTACAAAAATATCTCATCTTATTTTTATCTGTTCAAGTCCCCTTGTAATATTTTCCCCCGTCGCTTTTCGAAATCCTTCGAGCTACCCCTTCGTCCTTTCTCGTCTTTCGAGTCTGACGATCCTACGTCGAATCCGACGCGACGAATTTTCTCGTTTCCTTCCGTTCGAGAGGAAACGAGAAGCGCAAACTCGCCTTCCTCGTTTGTCCCGTCAGCTCATCTCGCTCTTAGTTCCTTTCTTAATACTATTCCGATCTTTCTCTCACCGCGACATAGTGATTAAAGCGACTTGCCATGCTCCCGTGCATGCTACAAAAGAATAGCGAAGAAAAGATTCAAATGTGCTCCGGGAAATCTTTCACAGTTTGTTGTTGTCTCCCTCCTTCTTGTCCCTCTTCTTCTCCGACATGACGATGTCGATTAAAGCCGCCGTTGTCGTTGATGGATATGATTAAGCGCAAACTTTTTGGCACATTTGCTGAAATCTCAGGCAATTAAACCCTCGCGATACGATAGTCGTTTAAATAGACTTCTCCTTAACGATATCTACAAGAAAAAGTTTGTTACTTTTCAGTAGCAAGATTAAAAAACTTTTATTTTCAAAATAATGTCAAGCGATTAACTTAATTTAAACTTAAATTTTATTTTAAGCTTTATTATTAGAATTATTTCATGAGATGCGGAATATTAAATAGTTGAAACGATTTGTTTCTACGCCAATCTATCGAAGCAACAATTCAAAAATGTTAAAATGTCAGTCGTTAACATTTGACGAGTTAAAAATAGAATATTTTATACATTTATAAACAACATTCATGTATCATATCGGCGTGGGATTAATCGCTTGGATAATGTGATTAAGTGTCTTTCTTCGCTCGCTTGTGGCTCGATTTGGCATTCATACAACAATTGCTCGTACGCGTATATTCTATCTATAGTTTTAACAGTTTTTCTTTTTTGTTTTAGTCGGCAAAATCGCGGACGATCGAGTCGTTTCTCCTCTCTCGGCAGATGCGTGATTAGCGTATTAAAATACTCGCGGTATGCTTGTCATTACGCACTACTCAATTCCTGCTCTATTTATCGCTTGCTATATAAAGATAACATTTAATAACTTCTATATCTTCATTTATTCGCATCTATTTGTCGGAATCATGGATATACGCAAGAATGGAATGCGACTCATCTAGAGTCTTATTATGCGCAGAATGAATTTCCAGTAAACTTTCCCGACTCGAGGAAAAAAAAACATATTACGGTTTTCTTCGTATTATAATTAAAAATAGTTCGCAATATTGCAAACGAGAATCAGCCTTTGTAGCAGCTAATTTTCTTCGACTTTACAGGTACAGTTAAATTAAATTTGTATAAAAATCTGTGTGAAAATGTGGGAGGTACGTGAGATAAAGTACGACAATTCGAATAAGAAAGAGAAAATGTAAAAATTTATTTAATCAACAAGGCCGCCTTTTTCCTAGAGTCAGAGATTTTGTCGAAGGATCTTCCCGAGATCCTCCCGTTTGCGCAGGATCCTCCGCGATTTTTTCCGTTGCTCGAACGCGAACTCGACTCAGGCCCTTACTATGCGTACGCACTCTCTAAGCTTACAATTTCTCTTCGAAAATACCGCCCTCTTATTATTCTTTTTTTTTTATATATTTCCTTCTTTTTATCTTTAAATTATTCCCCTTTCGGCGAGACGCTTGACGCCCAGTTAGTTAGGTACGATTTGCAATTCCACTACGGTAATTTTTCATACCATAATACTTATATGTACATGTATAAATATGTGTACCATAGTGTGTACGTGAGTAATATACTTCTTTAAGCCTCAACAACGGTTCGCAACGTAACACGTCCCCATCGTCCCGATCTCAGTCAAGATCGTCGTTAATTCTGCCTCGATGACGATCTCATCGACGCACTTCGGCCATATTCGACAGTCAAAAAAATATTATCATTAATCCTACCTCGGGTCACGATACTTTTGTTACGCGCATGAGGGATTTCTCAAAAATTATATCTCTTTCTGTTTGATATTTATTAAATATCAATTCGATTTCTATGTATTCTAGGTCTTAACTTAATTTTTATCACAGACGTTATAGAGAATAAATCAAGAAAAATACTGACAGTTTCTAGATTATATTAGTGCGAAAATCGATTCACTTTTGGCAGATTGGTATCTCTGTAGAGAGACAAAACGAAATGTTACTTTTTACTTGATTTTAAATTTCAGCGTGAAATGTAGTTACGTTAAAGTTAATTGGATTAAATTGGAAAAGTTGCATGCGAGTGTTTGTTTTATGAGTATATCGCGCGCCCGAGGGGTTAAAATCTTCTAACACACAACTGACAACGCAATAAACGAACAACGCGTAACGTCCTAGCGACGTTCTGATCAACGTCTATCAACTACGTCAACGTTAATCTATACAGTATAACATTTAACAGACTATTAAGCGGTATTAGGCGCGATTTCGAGGACCAGCCGAACGACACCTAATTACTCGAATTAACGAGAATCTTGATCAACAGAACTGTACTCGAGAAGTAGAAGGAAGTTGTCTAGAATATCAGTTATTCATAAAAATTCCCAAATTAAATGAGTATAATAACGAAAAAACCAGGACTGCGTTAAAAAAATTCTAGAATATTTGAATGCCCGTTTTTTTTCTAGGAAAAAAATTATTTTACAACACAAATTTCATATCTACTTTATTTTATATGCGAATTTTATATTCATTTAATTTACATTATTTAATTTAATTTGTTCTGCATACCTCCCCGTATTATTTAATTTATTTTTCACTAAAAGTTGCGCGTTTACAATTTTCAGAAGCTCGCCAAGCTTCGCCTGAAAATAATGAGCTTTCGAACTCGCGTCCTTCTACCTTTCGGATACAAATACCATAACTCTCATAATTAATCAACGGCGCGATTAATCTCGGACTCGAGCCGACGCGACTTTACACCGTCGAGATACAGATTTCGCGCGAATATAATATCTGTGTCGAACGCGTGGGTGTAATGTCTGTGAGTGTGTCTGTGAGGTAATCGTTCACGCAACTACACCGTGTGAGCATGTTAAGTTCGCCCTCCCCTCGTTGCACTGCCTCGCGCATTCCGCCGAATTTATGCCCTCCCCCTGTCCCGAATATCGGTCCCTTATCGATTAGTAGCTTTATTAAGTATACGTAAACGGCTTGCGTTAGTTAGTTTGGCACATTGCGCGATCCTGCCGTCCGTTTTCTCTCAAACAACCTTGAGGTAACCACCCATGTTAAAAATAAAATATACGATTCTCTCTCTCTCTCTTTGCGCTTTATCTTCGGGGTCCTCCGAGGGATGATAGCTCTCGCATCTCATTATCAAGCTCCACTTGGTTACGACGATCGCGCAATTAATTGGTAAACAGTTCTGCGTTTCGAGATTGGACGCGGCGTTGCCAGAAGCCATCATCCGAATGTACTGTCCCGGTGCTCTCGAAATATCGGCTATTTGCTTCCTATCGAACTGCGATCTGTTACAAGAGTATGTACAGCGGTATGTAATATATACAGTAAGGTAACTTCCTTGCGGCAAGTCTCGTGCCGATTTCGCGGATTTCGCGCGCGAGGGGAGGAAAGTTTCGAGCGGATTTGCGACCCCAGCTACTTCAGCACGAGAGTCCAGGAACTTTCAAGGATCCCTAGTCCCATGGTAACGTGGCCTTCCGAGGGGCCTAAATCTGGGTCTGGCAACGCCGGCCCGGAATCTCTTCGGCGTCCTCGCTTCGTCTCCATTTGAAGAGTGTAATCTTCGAGGTGTTGTTTCATCAGCGGGTGAAGTGAAGATCCCACCACCAGGGCCAGGTTAATCAATTAGCAGCTGACCGACAGCTCGGCCGTCCGAATCGAGAACTCAAAGGAGATCGTTAGATCCCTTCGAGGCTACTTCTAAAGCTGGATCTTCGGGAAATTTGACGATCCGTTTGCAGTTTAGTCTCGATCGGATTCAACGGCGGGGACGTTCGAGTTGGATTGCCGTTGACCGAGCTTTGGTCAGGTTGGGCTATGGTGGTTCCGGCCCGGAGGTGGGAGATTCCTGCTACGCCTCCAGGAAAATGAGCGCCGTCGGCTTCGGCTCCAGGTTGCTCTTCTTCGCTTCCACCACCAGGAACTCGATCTCGTTTCGGTCGCGGCGCGCGAATGACTCCGCGATCAGTCGCGCGACCTCTTGATGATGAAGTCCTGCAAGTAACGCAGAAATATAATCACTGCTCAGAGAATTGAATTTAGCGTTATTTCTAGGCTTATACGATTATTAATTGCTTAAAGCCAATTTTGTAAAACTTGCATAGTTTTTATTATTGCTTAATAGAATCGAATTTATCATTGTTTAACTTCTTTTATTACAAAATTGAATTTGTTTAATTCTGAAATATCTTGTTGCTGTTGCTCAAAATAAATTATTTTTTGAAATTTTAACTTCGCAGTTCATAGAATCCGGTAAGAATAATAATAAAAACACTGCAATAAGATATTGTGTAAAATATCTTGAGAGATCTATTACATTTGACCTTGCTGGCATTACCTTCAACTTTTTGACCATCGACCTCGAGGATGAGCTGTCCGACTTCGAGGCCGCCAGCTTCGTAAGCTGCTCCGTTGTCCTGCAACGAATTACCGCATGTGTTAGTCACGTTTATAGCGTAATATTGTTTATGCCACCGTAAATGGTGCCGGCGATAAATTCGCCCGACGCATATTAATCGAGCGTTTCGGTGAAGGCAAGCTTCATTTAAGTTAAGTGCCCCCGGCGTCACAGTAATATAAAACATATATTTCGTCATAATTTCATTAAGAAGATTAAAAAAATATTAATTTGGCGCTCATTAGTGCCCCCCATTCTGCGCATAATTATTTATATAAGTTGCCAGATAAGAGAAAGAGATTTGTATATTCAATTTCAAGAAAATATATATTTTTTAAATAAAATATAATATTTCTGGATAATATTACGTCTGAAATTAATGAGCTTGAAATAAACTAAAAAATTAGAACATATTATTAATTTGCACAGACAATTATGCTCGAAATATTATTAGCTCAATACTTTATTTGTTGCTCAATAATTTTTTTTAACTATAACTTTTGTCTAACTTTCTTCTAACTTGTCTTTAGCCTCACTTTAATTTTCTTCTACCCAACAATCTGTGACTTTACTCTAATCTCCGTTTGATACACACTCTCTATTTGTATTCTTTCTCTAAATCAACGTTCTCCAACTTTTCTAGTTTTCCCTCTAATCCAATCTTCTTTCTTAATTCTATTTTAACTTTTAATCCAACATCTCTCGGATTTGCTTCAATTTCCTCTCTAATCCAACATTTGCTAGCCTTGATCTAATTTAACCTCCCGCGTTAGCCAGGTAGTATTTGCTCTTCGGCGAAGTACTCACATGTATGTTGATGATCCGGGGCAGTGGATGCTTGGTGTTGGCGCCGCCCTCGATGGCGATGCCCAGAATCGACTTGGTCTTTTTCACAGTGATTCGCAGATTACCCTGATGATCGGGCACCACCAAGGCGCCGTCCTCCTCCCGTCGCTCCGACATCTCGCTGCGGGTCAGCCGCTGCACGCTGTGATGCCTTCGCGGCGGACCCCCCGCGGGCCCACCCACGGCGGATCCGCTGCTGGAACCACCCTCCTCCAGCAGCTGCGCTTCCTGCATGTCGAAGCTCCGCGAAAGCTTGTGCGCGAGCTCCTGGAATGGGCACAACTTGCATTCGAACGACGGTAGTTGAGCGTCAGGCCCTTTCTCCGGCCATTTCGCCGGATACGCGCCAGCAACCAGAAATCACTCGATTGCGCTCTTATCATATTTGCATCATCACGTTTCAAAGTAAAACTATATGATAAATATATTAAGTAGATATAAAATCTTTAATCATGTGTGTACGTATTACAAAATCTCTAAAAAAGTTCTCGATTTTCTTTCTTTTACACGATAATTTTAAATAAATATGATAAATAACATTATAAAAGTTTATTGTATCTGGATTCCCGAATTGTAGAAGTTATTAAATTATTTTAAGTTCAATATTCAAATAAAAGTAAACTGTGACTATAATAAGTTGCAATAAATTTCCAAGTTTTGTCCGAATTATAAAATTCTAAATTTTTTAATTGTTTCAAATTACAATAATAATATATTATAATATTAGAGAATTATATTAAGTTTATTTAACTATTTTTATAATAAATATTTTAATAATAAAATTTTAATTCTATATGTGAAGGAAAGGGCGCGATGATATGCGCGTCTTTTCACCGTTTAATAAATTAATTTAGTTGCTGTCGCGTATCCGAAATATCATCTCGATGCACACACACACAAACACACACACATATGACGACAGCACATAAGAGCTAAAAAGGCTTGTGCTAGCATATCCGCGTGCACGCTGCGGTGGAAGAGCGTTCTGGTAATCTTCACGCAGCTTCCGATACGAAATCGACAAATGTCACAAGATATCTGCAATCGCAGTAATTTTCGAGCTCTCATAATATTGAGACGCATTTCTACGCGGGACATTAATTCCGACGTAAAATGCGAAAGTACTGATTGGAAGCTGATAGAGAAAAGTATATTTGAAATGGATGCATATATATTAATATATATATATCTTTTTTTTAAATGCATTCTATCTATCCTTTCGATGCTTTCTCATCTCGCATGCCTTATCTAGCGTGCTAAAAATTAAATGGGATTAATAGCGAAGAAATGGAATAATATATAATATCTTAATTACGATAACAAAAGTATCTGTTTTTTGTCATTCTAACTTTAATAGTAAACCTTTAGTGACAAAGAAAGTATTTAGAAGTTATTTCAATGTAGGGAGATATTTCGGTAATGAAGTAACAAAACTCTTCAGCTTTCGCGTTTTCCTTGCATTCGATTCGACTTCGTTGTTCCATTCCGCTTTTCCTTGCGTGCAATATTACATCACCTGTGTGCATGTATGTGAATTATATGTGCTGAGAGAGACGCGAGCATATAATGTACACATACGTGGAAGTACACCTATAGATGTCGATATGTATACAATATATACGTATATGGATCACAAGAATATATATATCAAAAAATTGAGTCAACATGCTTGCTGATGGCAGGCTGGTAGCAATCGAGTGTTGGTGGTGCTCGGAGAGAGAAAGAGAGAAAGAGAGAGTGGTTGTGGTGTGGTGGCGGTGGTGGCGGTGGTGTTGTCGTTATCACAACTAATTGCCGCTATATTTGTTGCCGTCGGCGCCGATTTCGGTGCCGACCGGCTTGCCGTCGTTCGAGTGCGCAGCAAGAAAGCGGCACATCGATAGCAAAGACGTTTCCAATCGTCATAACGACGATATTGGCCAACTAACAAATTGTGCAATTTATTTGTACAGCTAATTCTGACAATACTAACGACGCCGCTAAACACAGTTATCGGGTCTTTCCTATCGCGTCACCGGTTCAAATATTGTTCCGAAAAAAATATACGTAATAATAGAAAATATATATTGTCATCAAAATGTAAAGGATATATAGAAAATATGTAAAATAAACTAAAGGTATATTATTAGATTGATAAAAAAGTATTTAGAGCATACTAGGAAGTAATGGAAAAGACCCCGATTATCTTCTTTGAGCTATTCACTTGTTTAAACTAACATTTGACATTCATGCAGTTGGGGAGATACTCGTTTCGAAAATTACTATGCTATATCGCTCATATAAATTTGTTTATTAACTTCGATGTAACGTTTAGATCCTCAAATTACATACAGAAGGTATACTAGTATAGGTATACTAATCTTCTACTCAATTAAACTTGGATTAGTGCTATAGGAAAATTATTTATTGAACTGTAATTAATTAAATCAATTACACTAAATTACGCATTACGCTAATTTATCACGGTTTTATTGGAAATCAAAATAGATACACTAAATTCTAGTCTAACTAAAATTATTCTAATCGCTTAATCGATCTGCTAAAAGTAATTATTTTTTGGCACTTTTTATCGGTCACTTTTAAATTGTCGAGTTCACGGCCGGAAGGCGCGAAGATCGAGTTAATTAAATCGCGGTTTGTTTTCTGAAGAGAAACGTAAAGCGAGAATAGTGAAAGTGTGTCCTCGCGATGCGTAGCGAGATACGTGGATACACTCACGTGACCACGCATGCACGCACGCACGCACGCATGTCGGGACAATGAGTCTTGCTCTTCCCACGCGACGACCTGTTCGATTTTTCGTTTGAACGAAAGTTTCTCTTTCTGCTTGGCGCATCCACTCACGATTTTCGAGTTTATACAAGAAGACTCATTTCTTTTTTTTTTCGCAAAAATTTATATTTCTTATTTTACGTCAAGTTTGCGCACATAAAAATAAATCTTCAATCAGATAAGATTTCTCACCGGACGGATTTGGATAAAACCAATTTTCTCCCGAATTTTGAGACAATATTTTCTTCTTCTCGAATTTAATCGATTTTTTTCGCGAATATATTTCGTAAAAACCGCATTTATTAACCGCTGGAGGATTTAATATCGTCATTTATCATTAAGCTCAATCATTTAAGTAATTAAAACGGTTAAACTGAAAGATCGTATCTCGTGAGGCTTCTGTTTTGCTAAATTAATTCTGGTTCTTATGTAGTTAGTAAAGTAATGGTGCATGCCAAGACATCTATGTGAATATATTTAGCGGCATATACATCCCCGTGCCCGTATATACGTGTATATATAGAATGTCTCATCCAATCAAGTTTCAATTAGAAATTAACTCTGCGACGAAGTTAAAGACAACTGTTCGTTCAACGAAGATTTCGCAATAAGGGGAGATTATTCCGCATCGCAGTTCATTCTCGCCAGTAATTAATTGTTTCGTAAAATTTTTATTAAAAAGAAACAGGAATTAAAGAAGCAGGATGTAAATCTCTACTTTATAAAAGAAATATTATATTGTTTTTTTATTTTCCTGAAATGCCAATTGGCGCTTACCTTGTTTTACAATTTATTTCTTGTCTAATATTTAATTCTATCATCTGCGTTTGAATTTTTCATTGAAATTCTCACGAGCGAAAAGCTGACTTCAGATTCCTTTAAACCTCCAATTCAACATGAGAAAGATGAGACGCTCTGTGTATATACGTATAATTATAAAATAGTGATCGTGCTAGAATGTAAGGATAAATCGTAAAAAAGTAGCATGTGCAAGACATCTAAGATAAAAAACATGTACAACACCTAACACTATGTCGACTAAACTCGCTAGCTCTAGGAGCACAAGGATACTTGATCGTATGGTTGTGAGACAGAGAGAGAGAGAGAGAGTGAGAAATCTAATTAGGAAGAGAACTCATGCCGAAGGGAGCAGACGTTTCCGGTGGCTCTCGAATCGGGCCGTCGCGTAATTTCCGCCGCGCCGCGTTTACCTTTGCTGTGTTTATCGTTTTTACCGTGCCCTTTATCCTATCGTGAACCATTTTCGCCGTAACATTTCGCATTTCAACATGAAAATTATTCATAAGGGAAATTAAATAAATTATTCCGAAAACCTCTTTCGTTTATCGTACGCGCAACTGGAGCGATTAATTGCCAGTTAATCGTTATTTTATCCGTTAAACTCTTGCTAGTTTATCACGAATTTTTTTTTACGATGCTATTTTTTTGTGTAAACGTGACCCGGATATTTCAAACGCCATCGACGTAACCTCGCCGGAAGTATACGACGTCTCGTTGTTTCAGTATAATACGATTTTTATTACGAGAGACTTTATTGCCGCAGTGCAGTCCTCTTTTCTCAATTATTTTCTCTTTTGCCTTGCCAATTATATTTTGCTATAACTTACAATTTGATTGTAGTACGACTGTTCGTGCGGAAAGAGAAGCTCGTAATTTTGCTGAGAGTTGTAAGTAGCTTGATAATTTTACGCGAAGTAAATTTCGTTCCATTTAAATATATAACAGTAAGTAGGGGAGACCGGGGCACCCTCGTTGGCACCCTTTTCACAATTTCGGCATTTGAGATTTTATACAACTAATTATCATGATTAAACAGTACTAATACGATAAAGAGAACCTTTCTCTACATTTTCATATCAGAAACGCTCCTGTATACTGTATAGTTTCTTTGTAATAAGTGTAATACGAACATGCTGAATTGTAGCCAACTTGCCCCGATAGTAGGGGCAAAAGTCCATGTTAAATTAATGAAAACGTAATAGAAACACAAAACGGGAAACAGATACGTACTTCTTGATAAAGATTGTATCTTTTAAAGTTATTTTGTAATGATCGAATAGCAAAATGCCGTTGCAGAAAAACAATTGTAAACTATTTTATAGATGTAGCTTTCTTCAACATAAAAATATTAATATAAATATATATCTAGCTTCTATCAGCATTGTAGGTAGCAAATCACATGCTCAAACAGGTCTCACGCGCGCGGCAACAACAAGTCAAGCTAAGCGTGTCTTGATATGAGCCAACATACCCCATCCCTACATACGTTTTATTTTAGTCATTTTATTACAATAAATTACTGTTGTTAGTCAAAATAACATGTCGTATAGTAACAGAAACGTTTCTTTTAACTATATAATGATACGTCACTTTGATTTACTTCTCAAGCTGAAGAACATTAATACGATATTTTGAAACGCTCGAAAATTTACTTGCCACCTCTTGAATCAGAGTTTTCTCTTTTTCTGTTGTAATACTTGTTTGATTAAAATAAAACTTTGGGAAAAGTACCTATGTCATATAAGAGATATTTTATGATAACTTTTCCATTGTTTTTTTCGTTATAAATACATAAACGGAACGCTTTGCCAACTTGCCTCTTGTGCCAACGAGCCCCGGTCTCCCCTAACAGTAAAAGTAAGTTTTTTTGAGTTTATTTTTTTAGCATCAGAACTTATGAATTATCGTAAAGTTAAATTTATGAATTAACAGTAAAGGTGAATTTTTAGAAATATTAGAGAAAAAAAATGTATGTCAATTTTTGTATATATAAAAATAAAGTATAGATTAAGACTTGCAAGTAGCAAAATAGATATCGTGGTTAATGCTTAATTTATTAGATGCTGTCTTTTATTTCATAAAATATGATTTTTTTTTTACAAAGAAACAAATTATTTACAAATAATTTATAATGAAAATTATCACCTTCCTTATCCGTTATGATGTCACACGATGTGAATACGTTTAGCAACTGAGATGATGAACTCGATTACGATTTCGCGTTGCATTGTAACTTTTTACGGAGATGCTATCGAGATTTCCGGCGAGATCCGAATGGAGTTCTCCATGTTTTCTCGCTCCGACACGAAAATCGTTGCTCACCTACTCCCTTTCAATGGAGACATAGTCGATTATCAAATATCGCGCATTCACGGCCTAATCTTCCCACAAGGGCGCCCATAAAGGACAGATCGTATAAACTAATTCTCAAAAATTTTTTAAGCACGAAATTGAACACACAGTAAAAAACATTTTGTATTTGTGTTAAAATTTTCCTGTGTAGAAAGTTTTGTGTTAAATTTCTGACACAGTTGTATGTTAATTTAACATATCGTTGTTGTGTTACTTAACTTTTCTATGTTAAATTAATATTAACTATTTTTAAGAGTTAAAATAACACAATTTATATGTAAGTGCATGAATTCTTGGTGATATATTTTATATGTTAAAGTGAACAGATAAATTGTGTTATCTTCCTTTTTATAACAGTTACTATGTGTTAAATTGACATAATTCTTATGTTATTTATCATAGAAAGATCGAAATACTTCTCTCAAATGTTAAAATAACATCTTATCTTAATTACATTTAACATTATAGAGATGTCAATTTAACATAAACTTTGATTTCTGATAGCGTCTAAATGTTAAATTTTTATGTTAATTTTTTACATATTATGTTTGTTATTTTTTTACATATTTGCTTTATGTTAAATTAACACAAAAATTTGAGTGGATAAATTGGGACATGTGAAATGTGTTAAATTTAACACAAAATTTTTTACTGTGCATTAAAATCGAGATTAAAAATTTAAATTGAAGCCAGGAAATTAAATCAAAAGTTAAAAGTAAAAGAAATAAAAATTAAAAATTATAATAACATTAAAATAAAGAGACAGAGCATTAAAACGAGTAAAATCTTAATTTAAAGATTAAGAAATAATTATAGATAACTAAGGCTGCGTTTCGATATTCACTGTCAGTGCTGAAAATAGAAGTCCATATCCAAAAAAGCTAATTCGAATTTCTACCACTTTTTAAGTGTTATATTAAGGTAATTAAGCAATTAGACAATAATACCATATATTCATAAAAAATATATAAATATTGCAATATCTTATTACATATATTACATATATATGTACATATATGAAATGTACATCTATTATAGAATGTATACAAAAGAGAAAGAAGTATCTTCCAAACTCGATTTTCGATCAAGACTTTACAGATGTCTTCCCACGGACGCCCTTGTGACCTCTCACCCTTTCGCGAGTCAGTGCAAGGTGTCGGATGAGAGGGAATAAGATCGAGAGAGGTAAAAATGAAAGAAGAGGAAAGGAAAAGAAAAGATAAGAGATAAAAGAAACCGTGCGTATTCAAGAGAAAGAGTGAAAATAGATTGCGTTTTTTTCGCTGGATGGGAAAACTTACGAGGGGCCTGGCGCCCCAGTACCAGGATTTGACGCGTTGCGTTAGTCCACCGAGCAGGTGGGACCTCCAACCACCGAAACCTCCACCACCTCCTCCACTCTCCGAGCCCCTCTCCTCCTTGCTCTCGAGCTCGTCATCCTCCTCCAAATCGCGATTCCTCTCGCCGGCGCCCCGTCTCCCGTTACCGATCATCTCGGCGTCGCTACCCTCGCAACCCCCGTCGCTCTCCTGCGTCGCGACGTCCGCGTATAACACAACCGGAAATACCTCATGTTAGCGCCCGTCCGCCCCTTATACTGCTAATTTATGCACGCGAATATTGCGGAGGACGTTGTGAATCAATATGATCGGTGATTACGTCGAATTAAGATAAGTGAGTGGGAGTGTGTGTGAGAAAGATTTATAGTACGTGTGTAGTTTAAAGATCGAAATTACCCTCATATAGAAGAAAAAAGTTGTCTTTGTCTCTTAATGTCTACAATGTCACTTATAGATTTTTAGGAGTAATCATGATTAATTAAATCTAATAAAATTACATTCTATCTTTTCATTTCTTTTTTTCTTCCCAAGTAGCAGAGCGACGTTAAAAGATATAGTGACGTCGTCTTTTAACGTCACTATGTCGAGTTTTCTTTGTTTATCAGCACAAAAATGTATTGATCGAAATAGATGGAAGGTTGGTCTGTTTCTCTTTCGCCCGTCGCCCGTACGGTACCTTTGTAACTCTTTAATGAGATTAATTGCATCGTATACTCTTTGCCCGCCGAAATTACGTAGTTGAGTAATGAACTCAATCAAGCTCATCAAGGAAGTACAAAGGAACTACACTCTTGCCTCATATACGTAGTTAGCTTTATTCACTTTACCTTTAGTTGTGCCTGACTGTTGAGTTAATTTCCTGTCTAAAAACCAATCTTTGCTAGTTTTCTCGTTTCCCTTATCTTCCTCGGGCAGCCACAGTAATTCTTCGCAAACGTAATAATTCTTCGCAATTTCTCACAACAATTTCCACAACGTTCTTTAATATCTCTATTATATTTGTGTATTTTATTCTTCTGATTTGTATGCCATATAAGATGATATTTGCAATAAAGCACCTGCTCCTAGTTAACGAGATTTTCTTTGCCGCACTAAATAAAACAAGCTACTCACGTCGGCGCACCGGTCTCTCGATAGAATCACGATCATGCGAGAAATACGATACTTAGAAAGTGCGATACAGCAACCGGACGGTCTCTTTGTAAAGCGATCGCGGGACCTACATGATCGACGCGCTCGCGTTTATGATCGTTTTGTGCGGGGACGCGTAACGGCGCGCAGGTGGGCCCGATTGTTGCCGTCTTAACTGGAGCACGTCCCCCTAGCTACGAAGGATCGCATGAAACCAGTTATATAAATTGTTCGAGGATCGTTTCATACTGTGCCTTACACCCCAGACTGTAATTTTCTCAAAAAGAACCACAGCTCTCTGGCGAAGAGAGATTGGGACAGGAAAGAAAGTAAGAACCTAAAATCTACCTGATTGTACCTCAGCAATTTCAGGTATTGCAATTTAAAAATTTCGTATTGTACAAATCTTATTTTTAATAATTATTTTAGTTTTTGTATTATATAAATAATTTTATGATACAAATATCATTTGTATCGCATAGGTCATTGTCTTTTTCACGAGAAAAAGAATTATATCAATCTTTTCGTATACATAAGAAACATATGAAAAAAGAAAATCTTTGATCAGTGAAAGATTAATAATATATATTTAAAGTTAAGAGAGATGTGATTATACAATCAATTCTAGAGATAAGTCAATTAATAACTGCTTCTTGATCTCACGTCAGATTTAAATTATTGCCTTTTATTTTGACTATTAAAACGGTAGACACGAAACCATCAGCGTGGCGTGCAAAAGTAGTTCAGCATTTTGAGAATTAATATCTTAACCGTCGTTGAACCTTCGCCGACTTCAGCCGGCGACTTCGTTCTAAATTCAAATCACGTATTTTCGTGGTCACCCAGTAACCTTAGAGTCAGCAGCAGGAAATAATAATCATCACCGGTTATTAATGGGACCGCCGCGCCGGCCGCCGTCGCCGGAGAAAGTTTCGGGCGCGACGTTCCGTTATGTACGCGGAACGAGAATCACGTAGAACAAACGCCGTGTCTCGGGTGGGCCCCGAACTGGGGCCCCCGAGAAGGAAGACCGGTGTTTTACGATTTCACGATGTAGGTCAATTGTCGCGGCGATGTTCAATGATACCGCGGTCGATCGGAGTCGCCGAGAGGTTTCGTTCCTGGAAAAGTCGGAGTAGCCGAACAGGAACCGGTCGTCCCTGTTCTTCTTGTCTGGGAATCGCGGAACACGATATTCCTCTGTTAGTCCGTGACATTTATCAAAGAAGCGCAACGTCGCAAGAAGCATTGTCGCTCGCCGTTTAATAGCGTCTTAATTTAGCGCACCGGTAACTAGTAAGAAACGTGTAATATAAGACGCTAATAAGATCGCAGCGTAAAATTGAAGCCGTCATTAAATTAATTTATTTCTTTCGTTTTTAATTTCTGCTGGCCTTGATTTAACGGACAAGATTTAGAATTTTCCGTTATAAATATAAACATTGTAAAGAATTACAAGAAAACGAAGAATAGAATCTTTTAAAATAACATTTCATGCGCTTAATGCAATTATCTTGGAAACGAAAATTTTCGCGGGGGTGGCGATAATCTGTGCTTCCAAGATAATTGCATTAAAAATAAATTAAATCAGTCCTTTTATTACATTTTCTAAATGTCTACTGACCCTGATTTGACAGATGAGACTTGGTATTTGTCGATATAAATAAAATGTAGGATTATAAGAAAATAAAACGTATAAATCTTTTAAAGTAACACTTCATGCGCTTAATGCAATTATCTTGCAAGCGAATATTATCGCAGGTTGACGGATCAGACTTGGGGGATTGATTTTTCGATATAAATAAAACATGTAGATAATTGAGAGAATCATTCATTAAAATAAATATTGTATTAAAATTTCGAATCGCGCATCGGCCGCGCCTGACTCGCCGTCGTTTGTAGATCCGACTGGCGAGCGAACTCATGGATCACGTCGATCTTCATGCGTAGGTGTCACTCACGAACTGGTTTGAAGAGTGGCGCAATACGTGCGGGGGTTCAACGAACTCCTAACGCTCGTATTATATTGTCGCGTTACATATTTTCGTATTAATGCATTGCATTGAATTCTATTCTCGAACGCTACGAACGCGTGCACTCAAATTAATTCCAAAGATCAAGACGCAGAGGATACGCGATCAGAAAATTGTCGTATCCTTGTAAACAGTTAGAATCCTGTATCAACATGTCACACTACATGTGTCTAGCCTTGTACTATTGATAGATTATACTTTCGCGCTGAATTCCAAAGATCAGAGCGTATCGTTATACGGAACCAGGGAATGCATGTAATTTCTGCCGCTTATTTGTAATTACTGCTGTTCACATTCCCGGCACACCCGGTATAAAACATTAAAAAAACGTCGCGTCACGCGATCCACCTCGTTATATCATCAGCCGCGATGCGCATGCATATCACGATGCACATTCTCTCGTATCGCCGCATCTTCCCTTCTCGCGCGCGCACAATGGACCCCCCGCCCCGGATTTTTTCCTTTTTTGAATCTCTCGCTCGTAATCGCGATCGAGCGAGATGATACGATCCGCAGCCGCCACAGGGTCGCTCCAATACGGCCCTGTTATCAGACTCTCGATAGCGCGGCGACGGAGAGCCCCGAAGAGAGTGTGCTGCACCTGGGAGGACTGCACATGTAACCTGCATCCGCGATGCCAGAGCTCGCTAATCTGGCAACGTTGTGTAGGAGCCGGTCTTACGGGCGTAGCTGCGATTTTCGGGCCCGAAAGCGAAGTCTCCGGAGTCTCGCCAGTCTCTTCGAGATCGTTTATCCTCCGACCGTCGCGTCGCATCTTCGTAAGGAAGAAAAATGTCGTAACGCTCCAGACACCGTGACGCGCGGAAACTTTAACGGAATCGGAGCCTTCTCCGGACTCCGGAAAGTGGTTGCTTTCAGTCGCCGTGTTCCGTTGTCGTACGTTCCTGATTTTCTCTCACCTGTTACCTGTCCCGTACCCTCTCCCCTTCCTCACTCACCTGCCATGTGTGATCCTCTGTTACTCGTCCGCTTCGCGCCGTAGTTTCTCCTGTGCTCTTTGGTTCCCTACTTTTATTTGTTGTTCTCATTCTCCCTCTCTCTTTCTTCCACCATCGGTTCCCTCCGCGTTTCTCTCTCCCTCCTTCTTTCTCTTTCTTCGGGGGCTGACTCACTCTCTCGATCAGGTAAACGTAAACCTGGCGCTGGCTGGCCGCCACTTCATGTCCGATTCCTGAATCAGTCGCGCAGGCACCAGCGAGTCGAACGCTTCTCTCGCGTTGCTCTCTCGATCGATTCCTCGACAGTCACGATCCTCATCGCTGATCCTGCAGTAGTCCAGAAACTACGAGAAGATCCTCGTGGACCTTGATCATTCGGAGCACTTTGTTAGCCACTCAGCAGGTATTTACCAGAGTCAGACTTTAGAAAGTTCGATCTTTTATCGCGAGCTCTTACTTGTTCGAAAATATTTCAATATTTAAACAAGCGACGTCTAAATATTCCTAAACCCTCTAAATATTTACTTCACGCTTTCCTAATCGAACATTTCTTTCTCATGTCCACATGTCTGTCGATGTGTCAAATTTTCTCGAAGTTACTAACCTTCTTTCTATAAATATTTATTAAACGAATATTTATATTTATCGATAGCTTCGCGATCATTTTGTTGCACGTTTTGCTACGGAGATTTTGTATTTTGCAAATCTTTTTCTCATAACGAGATCACGTTATGCGACACGTTACGAAACACGACATGTAAAATATTCCACGTACAGGGAAGTGTGTGGGCTAAACGATTGACATTCCTTACGTTACATATGCGATGATGTAAATCGCAGTTCCGCCTTTGCTGACTTTACTCGGCCTTCGAAATCGCGAACGAACCGTTGTCAACCGCGCGGATTTTTTTCCGGCGGCGAAACGTGGCTCGCTTGCGGTAAAGTGCGACGTGTTTAAGTAATACATTTCGAGAAGTGGGACGAGTATACGGTGATAATTGTCAAGCTATAAGAACCGGGCAAGTCAACTTTTTTTTGACGGTAGATTGGTAGATTTACTACTTAGTGCTTGGCGAAGCACTGTCCCGTCGAGTGAAACAAGATTAACTGGCACATCCTGGTAATCCGTAAAATAAGAGGAACGACGTGGATCCACCGGTTTTAATCTTGCAAATAAAGCTGGAAGAGAGGAGAATCGAAATCTGATTTCTTGGAAACACACGCGATTTCTGAAGTTAATATATCTCTTACTTTTTAGAAAGAAAATTAAATAATTTGATAATTCTTCAGTATTTAGCTAATTAAAGAGAAAGTTAATTATCAGACTTTCTTCCACGCACAGTTATATCTAAAAGTTTTATTAGGTTGGATATTTAATTGTTTAAACTATTATGTCGGAAGTATTGGAACGTATCGTCTAAAACTTCTGCGATATTTTCTTTTCTTGTTATTAATATCTACTAATTTGAAAATTGTCGAACTTGCCTGGTTCTCATTGTATTCAGTAATTACAGTATTAGAAATTTCGAACAATATCGAAAATGGTTCGCGTTTCGCGTGATTACGCCGCCCTGATTAGGAAACCGCGTCACGCTTGATAAAATCTAACTGTGGCGAGATCATTAAGCAGCGAGAAGGCGTATTGATAATAATCCCGCGCGAAACTCCGCATGTACAACGCGGATACATACATGTGCATAAATTCGGTGGCTAGTAGTCGATAATAAAGTCGACCACATGAAACTTGGATTCCGCATATATCTGAGAAATATGCATACATTTCATGTATTTCTGACCGTGATCTCAGAATAGAAATCCTGGAAATTCTAAAAAAAGCCCGAACACAAAAATAGGTTCTAAAAAGTCGAGATATATGAATCCTTTAGAATTAAAATTTTCGAGCTCTGTCTCTCAATACGCGATGCAATAGCATTTCTGAAGATGAAAATGTAAATTTTTTATCTGTCAGTTTGCAAAAATTATATAACAACCGGAAATAAATATCGGAGTACGATGTATGTAGGGAAGAGTGGGCACCCTTGAACCACGGATTGTTCACCCAGCAAGAGGTGTCAGAAAAGTTACCACAGGGATAACTGGCTTGTGGCGGCCAAGCGTTCATAGCGACGTCGCTTTTTGATCCTTCGATGTCGGCTCTTCCTATCATTGCGAAGCAGAATTCGCCAAGCGTCGGATTGTTCACCCGCCAACAGGGAACGTGAGCTGGGAATCCGTTTTTTCAAATCACATTAAAAATGGTTTTTAATGTTCGGGGAGCTTGCTATCGCTATCGCGCTATTGGCTCCTCGAACGAAGTTCGTAGCGTTTGCGTTTATAGCGTTAATAGCGTCTCCCCGAAAGCACCCGTAATGTGAAAGGTAGAGTACCCTGTGACACGTAGTCTATTAACTCTTCTCTCTACAAAAAGGAAAAACCAAGACTGTGCTAAAGAACCAATTTATCAATAATCGTGTCATATTTGTTTCATCAGATGACCTAAGAAATTGAAAACTGAAAACAAAGTCCTATAACCTCACTTTTTGTCGTAACCTAGCAGAGATCAACGAATATTGCCTTACAGCGACTCGATTACATGTGATCTGTAACTAAAGGGTGAAAAAAAAGAGAAAATGAAAGTGTGGATATGATTATCGATGGAAATTATTTCATTTTATAAGAAAATTTGGGCACTAACATTTACTATTCCGCGATCGAAACACACTACGGAAACTCGCGCTGTCACGTAGGTAGGACCTAGTTCTGTAAGCGTGGCACAGAGGACGATCCCATCAACCTGCGTCACATAGGGATCCTTTAATGAGGGATGGGACAAAGCCGCCATGGGAGCGGAAGTGACGGCAGGCATTACGCGTCATTTTTGAATAAAACAAAACAACTGTATCGAAAATATGTCTACATAAATTCAATTCTAATTGAGGAATTATTTCAATTAAATTGAAGTAAATAAATAAAACTTATTTAAATGAAATAAATTCCGTAAATTAAGAAATTAAGTAAATAGTAACAAACAATAAATACTGATAAATTTAATTTATCACAAAAAGTTAATAAATGCAGTAAATAATGCAATAAATAATTTTTTGGATAAATTTAAGAGTTTTTATATAAATTTAGCAAATTTGTAAATTCAATAAATGAAAAAACAGAACAATTTTGAAAATCATTTTTATACTAAAAATGTGTTGACGCGATAGTCTGAGCTTATATTTATCAATATTAGTTAATTTGATGATTTATAGTTGAGGTTATGTATTCTCTATATATATTCTCATTTCAGTATTAAATGATAATATAAAATCACATTCAATTTTAATGAAATTGGATTTATTAAGTACAATGCTTACACTTTTATTTTTTCTCTTCCTCACTTTATCAGTTATGACACATTATGTACAGTTATACTGTGGTTATATGTCATAAATTGACATATACTATACACTATCTTTACTAAAATATACTCAAAGCGGAAATATTCCATTAATGGCGGACGACCAATCCGCATCCTGCAGCCTCGGTGTCCTATCCCTCATTAAAGGATCCCTAGCGTCACATTGGACCCCACTGAACATCGATATTATTTATCGTAAATATTTCAGATACAGAACAATTAAACGTTTTTGTGCGCACGTTGGTATTGAACCTAGATCCCGACGAACGTCTTATGAATTTTTTTTTAACTGTAGAATCCCTAGAAATCCATATTACATATCAAAAAGTTATGACAAGTAAAAATTTACTTTGCAAGGCTCCAATTACATATCTGCCTTTAACTAAAGTATATATGCTTATTTCGGCATAATTTTTTGATGGAAATTATATGTTTTGAAAACGAAAGTTTTCATACCCACCGTCACTATTTTGCAGAACGTTAATACAGAAAACTCGCACTGTCACATTGGACCCCCCCTCCCGTGGCTCAAGGAAGCCCACTCTCCCCTATATTTGAAAAATATTCGCCACACGTTTATTCGCTCCATTCTCGATTTCTTCGCGGAATCACGATGTCTTTCTCTGCACCCTCTGTTCATTCTCGATCCGACCGGGCGTAAACAAGATCATAAAATCCCAGTAGATCGCGTTATTCTCCTTACTTTAAGGCTCGCGTGCGCCTTCTTGATCCCCGTAGACACTCGACGTCGTAAAATTTTCGATTTCGGATATCTGTATGTACTATTATTCGTTTTTCAAGAAATCAGTGACATCGACGTAGATTTACGGGGAAGTTTGTTGACAAAGGAGATATGCCTCCCCATCGTATCTTTTCTCTTTCTTCTTGGTAGAATTTTATTATGTTATTTTCTATTGTCGTTTCTTTTATGGAATCTTCAAATGTTATGTAAATATGAGAATATACGGATTGTAGATTTTATTAATTATAGTATCTATATATACAATATTTTAAAATGTAAAGATCAAAAAGATATTTTTAAAAGATTTACAAACGTGTCGAACTCCATTTTAAAATCCACGAACGGTAGAATACCTTTAAATCTTAGAATCCGGCGATCATAAAAAACTTAACATTTATAAATTTCACTCGCAAACTCTCATTCACTCTGCAATCTTCAAGACTCACACAGAGCTTTACATCCATCGACTTCAAAGTTTTCAGCTCTTTTTCTTTCATTTTATTTTATCTTTGCTTAGTTCAATTTTAATAAATGTAGGCTTCTGATTTAGTAACCTACATTTATTAAAATTGAATGCACTCATTGAATGCTTCGCTCACTGAATGCTGATCACGACTACGAATGCACGTCACTGCTTTCTTTTCAGAAAAAAGAACTATCCTATTCTTTCTCACTTTGATTTTTTATATAGCTGTAAGAAACTCGGGGGCTCTCTCTTCTAATCGCTCCGCTAAAGTGCGTGCACGTGTAACATTAAATGCTGCTAGTTTCATAAATCTGTCACTGCTTTCTTTCTAGAAAGAATTATGGTGTCCTCTTTCTCAATTCTTTAGCTCAATTCCAACAAACTCCTCAGGCTCTCTCATTTAATCGACTCGTCTAATGACTCTAATCAGTACAAACGTGCACGTCACCGCTTTCTTCAGAGAAAAGAACGCGTGCAATCCCAAAATCCAGAATTCGCGAATTCTACAAGCTGCAGCATCAGAGATTCTAGAATTTCGCTTTAATTAAGCTGTACAATACTGTATTCCTACACATAAAATTCCGCAACTCTCAGTTCTCTCTCACGTCACGCTTTGACGCTTCATTTCAGTTCTAAACAAAGTTCAGGCTGTAATCGCTAACTCACTAACCGTTCTAAACGGCGCGTCACTGCTTTCTTAATTCCCAGACAAGGGAGCCATGGAGTCGTGGCTGAGCGACGTACAACGCGTGCGGATCCCGCGGCCCAAGTTCGGCAGCGGCAATTCCGTGCGGCGGTCGAACTCGTCCGTGCAGCATTCGGCGCGCCCGGAGATGCACACCCATCGGCAAGGTCAGGACGTGGCCAAGGCCACCGAGGAGCTACGCCAGGCGCTCCAGGACAAGCTCTGACCGACTCCACGGCCGTTATAGGGTTCCGGCGAGGGCGCGGAAACTTACTTCACGTACCTTCCTCGCCATCCTCGTGCTTGCCTACACCACGAAGAGGACCCTGCCCGACGACGGGCGATCTCGAATCGTCGTTGAATTTTCTATCGTTGCAATGAGCGTTTTCTTAAGTTTTCTCCGTGGAATTTTAAAAGAGTTTTCTGTTGTATACTTTGACGATATTTATCAGTTTAAAAATATTTGTTTGAAATGCTTGTGAAAGCGATCTTTAGATATTGAACATTATTTTGGTTTGCAAATTAGAATAAGTTAAATTTAAGAGTTAAGCCAATTAGAATAAAACTGCGCTAAATCTAGATTAAAACATTTTTACTTATCTTTCATGACATTTTTTAATTAGCTTAAAAATTATTTTGATAGTTTACAAAATTAGATGACTTTAAAGATAAATTCTTACTTTGAATTAAATTAATTAAGGTAAAACTGCGCTAAATTTGGATTAAAACATTTTTACTTATCTTTTATAACATTTTTTAATTCTCTTTAAAATTATTTTGATAGTTTACAAAATTAGATTACTTTAAAGATAAATTCTTGCTTTGAATACCTTAAATTTGGATTAAGATACCTCTTATGAAATTCTATAATTCTTTGATAATAAATTTAATACCTCAATTTAATATTTAATAATTATAGAATGCAATTAAGATTTTCTCAAAGAAAGAAAATAGTAAAAGTCCGATGTAGACTTAAGAAAACGTTCGATGAAACAACGGAAATCGGATTGGATAGTTCGATCGTTGTTCCGTCGTCGAGCGGGGCTCTACAAAAGGATCTGCCACGGAGATACTATCATTTCGCATATCTCTGGCGAGTTGGTCGGTCATGCGGAAGAGTGAGTTCGGAACGGGCGGCAGTCGTCGACTGCGAAGATCGGGACGAGGATACAACGTCGGCAACGCGGCTCGAAAAAGCGGAACCGTTCTCCTCGTTCCTCCCTACGCTTCCGATCGATCGCAATCGTCGGGTGCAATTAGTCGAGAGGCGATTTGGCACGGCGCGGCGTCCCCGCCGGGTGTGACTTATGACGAGGATCTACGGAAGGAGTGTTCACGAACGGAATTCACGAGGCCCTAAGAGCCTCGTGGCGTTAAGGACGAAGTAATTATCACGCGGCTTTCGACTGCCCTCGCAGACGAATCTCAAAACGCTGAATCCGCAGCGGCATGCGTCGTTGAAAAGCAAGGTCGATTTCGACCGTGCGTTTTTAATTAGCTTGTAATTAATGTAAGCAATCTTGTACGCAGTGATGCAAAGTATTCCTATTAAGAAAGCATAATCTTAAATATATTCTGTCATTAGGTATAAGTAATCATTAAGACGAGAGTCTTGCTTAATCATACTTTCATATGGTTTAATCGGGCAGCGCGTCATCTTATTTATAATAAATTATTATTATATCACGTTATTATCAATTTGTATTGTATCATCTCGATATCTGTCATTGGTTACATGTAACATATATAAGAAGGTATCATCTAATTCTTTATCAGGTGAATAAAATAAAGACGAGTCTCGAAAGAGAGCGAGAGTGCTAGTAAATCAACGATCCTCATTAATACAGTAATTGAATTAGATAAGTCAGATTAACCCTAATCCCTCCAACGTTTTTTCCGCCATTTAATCAACGAGATTTTGATTGTTTGCCGTTTCGAGAGTAAATGAGCTAGGGCTCTGAAATTTCTACCTGATGTTCCCTACTATAACAACTTTTTTTAGGGGTGGGGATTATCCCATGGCCGTTGGTTTTCCGGAACAAACGACTGGAACAAACGTCGTCAGAAACGTGGGACACGAAAGTGCACGGTTGGAGGGATTAGGGTTAAATATCCTTTCCTGCTTTTAATAGTGCCAATAACTGGCTTTCCGCGCCACGAAAAGAAATATATTCTTGTAATCGATATGTAAGTCGCTTTTAGGCCACCTTAGGCGAGTGACTAATAGCAGAACTTCATTAATGGAAACGAGCGGCCTTAATTAGTCGATTCTAATGAGACGGCGCCTTCTGCTCTCCTCCCTTCCTCTCGTTCCATTTTGTGAACGACCGCGATTTCTAGGTAAATAACGTAATGCGCAGTTGCATCGGATGGCCGAAGAGCTTCCAAGCGAAGTTTCGGCAATGAAAATTGCGGTTGAGGTATATGTATTTGACAGGACGACGAAAATTCCCCAACGCCAGATAAATTATACGAAGGATTTGTCGTGTCGAATTATCGTGTAGATTTGCATTACGGATTAATTATAGATTCGGAGTCAGAATTATTAATTTATTTAACGTTACATTAATTTAATAAATTAATGAAGGGATTTACATCGGAGTAAAATTTAATACAGTGGAAGCGACGTATTCGCGAATTCCTCTTTGTGCAATGTATTCTAATCATGGTTGAACAATTTCAGTGTTTACATTCTGACCATTTCCATTTAACGTTAACGTTAAATGTAACATTCGGATATCATGTGAAATACTAATCTAATTAAGATGTCGCGTAATTAGAATTTAGAATGTCGAGATAGATATATCGGCGTAAAATATGATGAAAAATGTGTTTTTTTCGCAGTAAAAAATCATGTCGCTTTCAGTTTTTAATATCGCTATCTAAAATCACAGTCTAAATGAGATATTGCATACTCAGAATATCGATTGGCCGTATCGGCGTAAAATACGGTGAAAAAATGTGTTTTTTTCGCAGCAAGAAGTCACTTTCAGTTTTTTTAATTTCTCTACTCTAAAATCACAATCTTATTGAGATAACGCATAACTACATAGAATTTAGAATATCAAGTAGCCATGTCGGCATAAAATACGGTGAAAGTCGCGTCGCTTTCAATTTTTGATTTCTCTACCTTAAAATCATAATATTTTTTTAAGCCAGTACTTGGCAAAACTTCTGGATCCGCTGCTCTCGAATGGTAAATTGCGCTCGTGCGCTCGCGCGCGCGTGAGCAGGCGGATAGGCTCGTTTTAATCCGCCGCGCGCCGTTATTACGAGAACAATCTGCAAGGGATTTTCGAGTAGAACGACTATCGCGATATCGATCGCGACGAGGGATATGAACAGCGAGCGAGACGAACGGCGAGACCGTGAAACACGCGGCTCCTACGTTCCTTTTACTGCTGTTTGCTCCCCCGTCCGCTTATCGAGAATCCCTCATTGAGTTCTACTCGTTCTTCCCGCAATAAGACGAGCACGGGTGCATTATGAGGGAAAAGAAAGACGGCAAGCGACAATCAAACTGCGTCGAGATCGACCGCGGAATATACGGGGTGTCCTATCTATCCGATCTCTATAAATTCTCGAATTCAAAATTGATATTTTTTTTTCACCGAACAACAGAATTTCCGATAAATTATAGGAATTATTCTAAAAATTATAAACAAATTATATTACATAAGAGGATTAACTCGTAGTTTAATTTCGTTTTCGTTCGTCATACTCTGATAAATTAGAAATTGAAAAGCTTGGAGATTTTTGTTACCGAAGAGCATCTGACGTTGGCAAAAGGAATTTCTCTTTTTTTTTTATTGTTTCTACTAAGGAATGATTTACTCTACTTAATAATTTTATATTCTTGTGATCTAATAATTCACGGATAAATTGTAGTTTACTATGTCAGGAACACCCTGTATATTAAACTACATCGTAATTAACTCCGTGATGCGATTTTTCGACGGAGTTCCCGATAACGATTTATAATTTCCCACCGGCACGTTGATTAACCCTTTGAGGCCGTTTTTGCTCACAGTTGCTCGTTCTATCCCGAGAGATCTTTTAGTTCCTCCTCGAAAGCCGCATTTCATCGAATGCTGTCTCGATATGACGGCTTCTTATGAAACTTCGCAGTCCAACACTGAAGCTATTTACACAAATTGTACACGTGTATAATAAATATGAATAGATTTTTATATATTTGTCGATTAATGGATTTATCGTAATTGATTGCAAACTCCAAAATTAAAAAAATTCTCGGACAAGCCATTAATTGTTGGGGCCTTATAATAAGGCAATTATATAATTTACTAAAATTATATATTGTCCTCACAGTAATGATTGGACCGCGTTCGGATAAATATAGACATATATCGGCAAATATGAATCCTGAGGATGACGTCTCCGCGTGCAATTGGATAACGACCTCGTACAAGGTATTACAGCTCGTCGCTATTATCTTAATTATATCGGGTCGACCTTGGCATTGGCTCCCGATATTCTTTTCGAACGCGGTCGCGATCCCATACTGCAACGTATTCTCTCGATTATCTCAATTGCACATCACCTCTGCTCTCGCGTGTGGAGCGCTTGCACTTATTCTCCTTCTGCCTGCACGACGGTATATAAAGTATAAAGTCGAGAATCGCGGAGGCTAATGAGGAGATAAATTTCCGAGAGTATTTTTTTTCTCGTGTACATGAAAGGGAAGTAGATTGCGCGAATCAATCTTCTAAACAAGTATTTAGTTATCATCCGATCTAAAATAAGAACAAAACTTGTTTATGTTATTGATATTGAATAACTCGATAAAATAAAATTTGTATTAATAACATTCTCCTTATTTTATTTATATGTGCTGAGGAAGATGGTAAGAAGTACGAAGTCATTCTCCGATTCTCAAAATAATCCAAGCTTAATAAATAAAATCAGTTAACGAGATTGAACTTACCATGATACATTGTTTAAAATTGATGTTAATATTAAGAATCGTTAAATCTACAATAGCTGTTGGATCGTGAAATTCTTCGAACATCTCGAGAAGGGAATTCCGATAATTGTTATTTCCTTCCTATCGCGGCTCTATTCGAGTGTTTCTGACTGTTTCAAGCAGAGCAAATGTATAGTTATGATGTCTCCCATAAAATCGCGGTTTCCTCATCATCCCGTTCTACGCACCTGCCCTCGAGAAGGCAATCCGGACGTTTTTTTTTATTCACCGTCGGACGTCGGCGTAATAGTCGGTAGAAGTCGTTATTCTCTCTCAGGGAGAACGAAACGATCGTAGGCACTTTTCAGGCGAAACTATCTCACGTCAGTAACGTCGATAACACTGTGGCTGCCCGAGCTGCTCTTTCCGTTCGTTTCGTACCAGCACCTGCTCGCATACCCCGATCATCTATCGCGTTCTTCTACCTGAGCGATCTCATTGTACCGTCCCGTCGCGAATTCGCTATAATTCTGTAGAGATCTTCTCCATTCCCCTCCCAGTTGCATGTCATCGTTGAGAACAACGCGCTGAGATCCAACGAATCTCGACCTTCGTAAGACGCACCGAGCTTTTCGTGACATTCTTTGCATTCCTCGAGGAGTATTTAAAGCAACGACCTTCTTAAGATTTCAAAGAGTTGCTCAAAAATACTAAGAGAAAAGACAAAGCGATAATATCTGACGTTCACTTTTAAAGGGTAACGTTTAAGAGCTAAACTTCCGGAACTTTTTTCATTTCATTAGAATTTCCGAAAGATAATATGGTTTTATTTCCGTTTCTTTTCTCGGTTCTATCTTTTATGTAGAATTTCCTGGACAACGTTGATATCCGTGGACGAATATCGGATATCTCATCTGACGCATTTATTCCGCGTTAAAAACTGCGCTTATTTATTTATTCCTGCCGTCGTAGAATGAAGTATAATTGAAATCGCCGAGACAAGATGTGAAAAAAAAAACGCGAAACTTTCGCGCGACGAGCTTAAATTGTTGCCACCTTTTGTATGGATTACTACAATGGTCTATCTATAACGACTATTATATAGTTATACGCGATTAAATGGATTGGTAAATCTACCACTTTGAACCTACGCCTATAATAACATTACGTCGATATCGGGGCGCGATCATGCGACTGTCTCTCGGGGGGTTCATCGCGCAAAGTTCGCAGCTGCATCAGCTTAACGCAAAGCAAGCGCAAAACACGAATTATATTGACCTTTATAAAATCTCCACTTAAATAGATCGTTTGAACAAAAATAGGACTCGAGAAGTGTAAACACTGAAAACGCGATCTATAAATAAGAATAAATTGACAGGGAGGAAACTAATACGTGAGAAAATTTATTATCGCAATCGATATCACTTATTACTATTATATTGTTCTCTTTCTCTGTCGCGATTACAATGAATATTTAATTTTTATAACTTGTCGAATAACAACGCATTTGTAAAGATCGATAGATTCCTCTCGGAGACGCGTTGCATATTTACGAGCGATGCGAATTACTGCGATAATCCGGCGTCACCCGATCTCGTTGCCGCAAATGCGCACTCGCGGCAATGACGTATCATTATCCGGTTAATATCGCGATTATATATACGTTTACATACAAGAGATTACGCGAGTCATAGAACGTGTTGGCGCGGAGCGCAAAAATGATTTAGAAGATAGGCTTTATTACGCTCATGTTTGCGGTTTCGATTTTCGATGATTGTACGTTGCTAGATAACGAAAGGCGCAATTGTGCAAACATGAATGTGATATATGTGTAGAGAATATCACGCAATATCCTTTAGCGATAAATTTTTAATTTATAAAGTCGACTTTCGAATCTTTTTCATTATAGAAAGGATTTTGTTAGATGCACTTTTTTTATTTTTATTCTAAAAATTCGCTCTGCAGTGACGCAGTATATATGTTGCAAATAACTGTACGCGAGTAACCGGCATGCACAAATTAAACGCTGAAATTAACACGCGACGTGGCACGAGCGCGTTATATGCGAATTTAAATGAGGCCGCGCCTGGCAAAAATACGATTTCGCACGTACTTCCGTTTAACTACTCGTTTGCAAGGATTAGAGAAATAAAACGGTAGATATTACAAATCAAGTAAGGAAAATATAATACAATATAGATCTGATATGAATATAAATCAATACACTGAGAAAAAGAAAGCTGTTGCTTCAATTAAAGTGCTATCACGGGGTGCCAAAAACATAAATAGTTTAGTCAATTGTATTATTATTAAACCCAATATCTGGATTATTAAATCAGTAATTAAATTATTGGTTTAATAATTCAGATATTGGGTCTAATAATAATCAATAATTAAATTATTGGTTTAATAATCCAGATATTGGGTCTAATAATAATACAATTGAATAAACTACTTATTTTTTTGGCACCCCGTGATAGCATTTTAATTGAAGCAACAGCTTTTTTTTCTCAGTATAGAATGATTAAAATTATAATATTTAATAATAATTAATTTAGTGCTAAATTAGAACATAAATAATAAGTAATAAATGAGGAATGATATAAATTATTAATAGATCAACTTTTATACACAATAATATCTTATACATATCAACTGAATGTTCTTGTAAAAAAATATGTGTGTATAATTAAATGGAATATTATGTGTTTAAAATCCAGTCAGATTTTTTGAGTCGACATTTTTTAATGCACGATGTAACATTTTAGTGGGATTTGCATGAAGTGAGGGGCGTTTAAGATTTACCTGTTGCCTGCAACACGCGATACTTGACTCTACCTGTTCTGTAAACACCAATCTACGTTTGTGTAATTATTCCTGTAACGGGATCAACTTGCAACGTGCATTAATTACGTCGGACGCAAATTACCGTAAGGCGAAAAATTACTAAAACTTTTCCCCGAGAGACTGTCACACGATCGCTTATCTAATTCTATAAGAGGATCGCCTATCCTAGAATGATATGATGCGCTTTAAAAGGTATCTAATTCGTCTTCCTTGTCCTATTCTACGATAAAGCTATTACAGTAAATCTATCTTCAAATAAAAAATTTCATTAAAAATCCGATCGCCTTGTAAAACAATAGTACTCAAATATCTTGTCAAATTCTCAATCTAAATATCAAATAACAAACATACAAAAGTTTACATTTGAAGAATGCGTAAAACAATTTTATTTTGTTACGTGAGAACAACAATAACATATTATCAAAAACTGAATTATTTTGATAAATTTTTAAATTTAAAAATGTAATTTTAATATATAATATAAATTAAAGAGTTACAATCCGCGTACTCGACTAAAATCTCTCAATCTTGAAGTAATATCTTCTTCGTCGAACTCGCGTATCGGTATATTATCGCGTTTCACTTTGTAGTAAAAATCATTTTATTTAAATCTACCTACATCAAAGGAATTGCGCTGCACGTCAGCGGATTCTTTCACTTTCAAATGCGATCAGAGTTTTTCAATGGCATTGAAGAGAATATATAGAGGGTGGTCTCAAAGTGCCATGTCCGATGATCAAATTTGTGCTGGTCGACTCACCAAATTGTCTGGGTGCAGATGATGGCCGTAATCCCTGGGGTTACCTCGCGAGCCGCCTGGCGAACTGTGTCTGCGACCCCGTCCGTTCTCGATCTCGTCATCGTAATCCTGGAAAAAAGGACATAACCGTGTCTCATCCCGATTGATCGCGAGAAAGCTTTCAATTTCAATATCTTATTTTCTTTTTTTTTTACGACGATATCGATGACACAAATTTTCAGCGGGGATAAAAAATCGCGATATCCGGCTTTAGCGGCTTTCTTAGGTGTATCCCTTCGAACCCTTTCACCCATACGGTGATCCTGTCGTAATTTTGCTCAGAAAAAACAGCGGTTTTTTGTTATGCTTAGTAATTTGTATAAATAACGTTTTTAAGATGAAGCTAGAATGTTTGAAAATTAAAATTCAAATTGAACCAAATTGCGAAGAGAGTTTGAGCTATCAGTACTACATTACTTTCTAAAAAATCCACGCGACGTACAGTCTCCTAATTATTCCTATTCTTTAAACCGGTTGCGGATCCGATGTTTAAAGAATAGGAACATCCGTTTTCGGATACTTAAGGGGATCCTATAGCGAAGGCCGAACTTCCTCGATGTCGATAATGTCAACATTTCTAATCCTGTTTTCTATGTTATATATCTATATCTGTCCTTGTCTAACGAGAGGCATCTGTCCTTGTTCGATTGCTGCGCCAATACTGCTTATCCTATCAACCTGCATGTGCCTTTGCATTAATAAAGCTGCGTTAGTGAAAATCTTTTTTTCTAGGCTTTGAATCTTAGTTCTATTTGCACGATATTTTTCCTACATGTTGTCCCTAGTGCAATTGGGTATCATTTTGTATATATAAACTGCAGTATTTTTGTTTAAGCAAATATTGTCGTCAGGTGACAGCTGTATGTGCCCAAATTTTTAATTTTTTTTCGTTTCTGATATGAAATCGTGTGTCCTGCACTAGATTTTTGTGCGTACTTTAATTCTGTACAAGAATTTTGCAATTCTATAAAGCCAATTTAAAGATTTCTTTTAATTAAGAAATGTCGGTAACTGCTGCCACTATAGAATCCCCTTAAAGAGTGGGAATCTCTATCTGATTTCGACTTCAGCGAGTCTAATCGAAAGGCTCGCTGCATCGCGAAGGATCACCGCGGCGCGACGGTTCGAAAAGGATACTCCCGCAGTACCTGATTGTCGCACTCGTCATCATTGGAGAGGGCGAGGTCGGAGGTCGTCACTTGGTGCTGCTGCGCCCTCCTGCAGCCCACTCTGCAATTGGCAAAATTTCCATTTCAGAACCACCCACCCCCGCACCGCGACCGCTCTTATCAAATCGCGCGCACGCCTCGTCTTATTAGCCCTATCGGTGTCATCGGGACGATTCGTCGTCGGACGTAGGATCGTCCCGATCGGAAACAAAGGGGAGGTGATCAAGCGGAAGTACACGACGTTCGCGAGATTTGCGAATTTTGCGAGCCGATTTGACAATTGCGAGCGCCGAAGGCTGACGCAGCTAATTTCGAAAGGCGCCTTCTCTTTGATTTGACGCCCTTGACTCGAGAAGATATAATCCGAAAATGGTTTCATCACACACACCAACCTACCCTTCGTCTCTAATATATATCCTGTAGTACATTCTAATCTCTAATGAAAGCAAATACTACAGCAGACGATACTTCGGTAAAATGAATTCATCAAAATTCAATAAGCGCAGCTTCAGGGATCGTGCAGTTCTATTTCCGGAATATCGGATATAATTCACTATTCGCAACAGAATTACGATCTGAGTGATCTGTCTTAATGAAATGTATCACTAAAATACGGAATATTTCTTAAGCATTGTCTGATATTTTAGGAGTTTGATTTTTTCACAACTAAAGTTGATTTTTGAAGTCATTTTATGAAGGAAAGTTCACAAGAAAAAATCAAATTCCTGAAATATTGGATAGTACTTAGGAAGCACCCTGTATATTTATCCAGTTATACTTAAATGTATTCAAATAGACGTCCAGGTTCATGCGGACATACGCGGAAATAGAACTACGTGATCGGACGGCTCGAGAAGCGAGAGAGTTTCCGATCGGGTGATCGGAATCGCTCGATGACTCGCTGGATGACGAGCGTTTATTCGCTTTCGAGGTGGCTCAGGCTGCACGAGATGAGAAACTGCACGAAACGGATTCTCACCCGGAAAAGTTGGAAAGCAGTATGGAGCACATGAAGGTTACGAGGCACCGATTACACAGGCAAGTTTCTATAGCTGCGATTAATATAGTTCGCTTCTGGATCGCGTCATCGTCGGTATAGATATACGTCGTCACACTGCGGACGTTCGAGACGAGTAATTTCAGATCGCAGGTGGCATCGATAGGAAGAATTTCTCCTTGTTCGCAATCAATTTTTCCTTAATCACCATCATTATCTCCGCAGACTGCCAATTTTCATTCTCACGCCACTTGAGTTTCCTGTTTTACGAATGCGTAATCTTTCTCGATAAAAAAAATGTGTTTTCTTATATAACAAATTAATTAATGTTTTCTAAACTAATTAATATTTGCATCAATCGTTCTAAAGCAAGAAGCGATTTGTTGAATTGCGCATTAACCAAATTCGCGAGACGAGCACGTTTAATCGGGAGATTAATCTAATTCTCTAATTTCCACGAGGAAAGCGTAAAATCATAAAATAGGTCACTTATTTTTAGAGCTAGGATTAGCGACGAAATACGTCCGCGGTTTTTATTTATTTTTGCGGATGAGACCGCGCGAAAGCACGTTAGTTGGCGAAAGAGAGGGACTCGCGGGAGCTCGGTTTCGCGACGAACATTTCGTTACCGAAGCGATTACGGTACTGGCGACTGCCAAAGCTCATTTGTTTCATTCTGTTACCCGGGATACGACCTAGTGTGTAAGAAAGTACGTCGGTGTGAACATTTCAAGGGCTCTCTCGTCGTTGCCCTCGGCTCCGTTTAAAACTGCACCGCGGAGATCGTTTCTACAGAAACTACGGGAGTCCGCGTTAAGAATGCGCCGCACGATAAGCTTGAAAATAATATCAGCGCGATTAAATAGCACGGCTTAATAAACGCATATATGCAATATGCTTTAATAAATAATTTTTTTTATGTGCTTTTGTTGTAATCTAGAAACGGAAAATTTAATTTATTACTTTTGTTTTTGTACTAAACTCTCATAGGGAATAAAATTGTTTGAAAGGAATGAGATGTAAAACGTATGATTTTAAAAAATCAGGGAAAAAGTGGATTATCGTATTTCTCATGGTGATTTAATTTTATTTTCTTGATTTATTAAAATCACAAACGTTCATTCTTTATACGAAACGTAAAAATTAAACAAAGAAATATAAAATAACTTTATTTGTACACACCATGGTATATGGTGGGAATACACATTAATTAATTAATTTTGCAAGCGTAACTATACATGTATTCATGTTGATATTTTTAACGTGTTTAAAGTTCAAATTACTTGATGTATCAATATAAGAATAAGACTTTTATTAATAAAATTTTAAACAATTCTAGAGTCGAGGGAAAATTAAAAAAAAAATGAGACTTTTTAACAAATAGCAAATCAAAAACGAATAAATCATGGATCTATGAAAATTCTATCTGATATAATGAGTCTGGAGACGTATGTAAATATCCAATTGCAAGTATAAAGATAAATACAAATAATAAGTTTTGGACTCAATTAAAAGTTTCAGTATTACTTTGAAAAATTTCCATTAGAAAATGTGATTACAATTTTCTTACATCCTTTTTCATACTAACGTCAAATTTCACGTAAAATATATAAATGAGAACGCGCAAGTCTCTTTTGACATGACGCGGCGAAATGCAAAGTCCTTTCTCGGTATCAGAGGGCGGTTTTTGTCTCGGAAAGAAAGTCCGGTGCCATGTCGGCTGGTCCCGTGCGCGCGCGACAAAAGATAGAATTCGAGGTGGAGATTAGATCGGCGGACAAAGGCGCGGAGGTATATTGAAATCACGAGCACTCCGGGGAGGATCAAAAGCGGAACGTTTTCGCTCCGTCCATCCGTCCGTACATTCGTTCCCGCTAGACGTGAAAGCTATCAAAGTATAAAGCGCGTTGAGTTCCTCTCCATATCTCGCCGACCGCCGCATTCGCGCGCTCGCTATCGATCCCGCAAAATTTACTTTCATATTTGCGATTCAACGTGAATTGCGTGCGCGTGATGCATTCGTGGAGAAAGTCGTCGTGAATTCAGCAATGTAACTATGTAACAGAAAATCACAATAGAAGCGTTTATTTTCTTTCGAGCAATTTTTTTATCATTTGTTCGGTAACGGTCGACGAGGAAACATATTGTAGTAGCCAGTATTTCTAAACCCGTGATTTGAGATTGGATAATAGTTTGTAATTACACGTTAATTTTCAAGAGGAAAAGAGTTTCTTTAGTCAAGTAGACGTAAATAGTGCTTGACATTTCCTGAAAATCTGAGATATTTTTACGAACTTTTTGCTGGCTTTATTATTTAAACGTAATAATAGTTTTTCTTGCGTCAAATATATAAATAATCATTTTAGAATAGCTTCGTGTATTAATTTTCAAGCAAAATGTCTATTATAAATTTTTTAAAATCTTCTGTGTTAATAATAATTATATTAAGGAATATTCTATACTACTTATTGATATAATAATTAAATTTGGAACAGGTTTTATTAAAATGTTTTTAACCGTTCTAACGAGTTTTGTCTTCACGTTAATTTTCTCTTATATCGATGAATATTCTGCACTTGCGTTATTAATATCAATTAGTTTTGGGAAAGGTTTTATTAAAATTTTTTCAACCGTTCTAACGAATTTCGCTTTCACGTTTAATTTGCTCTTTGATATGGACAGATGGATGGATGGGGACGGACAGATGAGCAGCGTTCCACTAAATTCCAATTCAATTTGTATTAATCGTGATTGCGCTAATAAATATTCAATCTTCTATAATAAGTAATAACACACAGAGTAATCGAATAACCAAAGTTTTATTATTATAGAAGCTTCATTATTTTATTAGTATAATTAGGATCTTTTTTATTTTCGGGAATCATTTTAATCCCGCTTGCATTTTTCACAACGATAGTGCTAATAAATATTCTGGTAATAATTGTTGAATATGAAAAAATCTGCTAAAATTTCTTAATTAATACTCCACAGAGCTGCATCCGTATTAAAAATGGGGCGAATTAATAAAATTGTTTTCCAACAATTAATCGTGTAAACGAAACATTTCCACGCCTCGTTGGCACAACAGTCATTTCCGTGAAATCGAAAGCGCTTGTCGCCGATTGTCGGCGTGTCGGGGCATGTGTCGCGAATGGAAATGTAGAATAGTGAATACTGTCGTGCACTCTCGCTCCGCCAACTAAATCCACCTCGATTATGGATTTCCCTCCCACGCGCCGCCACGTGGAAAAGATCACCTTTGCGGCGATTCGCCCTTCGCGCTCTCGTCCCACAGATTTCAGGCAAAGCTCGGCAAAGCATTCCATCGCCCGCATGGGTCGGCGTCTTCGAAATGTTAGCTATAACAGAGTTTCCCCGTGCGCTCGGAATATTTGTTACCTCGATAATGTCACGCGGGCAATTAACGGTCTAAAACTGAACTATGCACTTTATAGATTTAGTCTTGATAATTATGAGTGAACTCGGAGAACACGAAAAACACGAATCTGCCTCGTGCCAAACTTATTAAACCCTTCGAGCTTAACGAGGCAATAACGATATAAAAATATTATTCACTGAAGTTTTAAAATATGTACCGTGATAAAGTAACTAATCGAGTTTCAACGAAACGTTAACGCGATTAATCTTTAATGGTTATGAGCGAAGAACGTTTCAAATGATTTTTACGGCATTAATATGATGAAGATGCACAGATCGAACTGGGTTAAACACGGGTTGGTGAAGAAACTAATCTACTTTAGCGTCTACTGCAAAATTCACAACTATAGTTTCTCAATTCCGACGTAAAAAATTAATAATCGATGGATGCAACGATGAATAGCAACGTGCCGTCGCTTCTGATTTCGTTAGAACGGCGAAGGTAAGAGCCATTAACATCTCGACCAGGTATTGCAGCGGTGAAGGTAGGTGCATTGAACTGTTGCCGAAGCGCGCCCTGTACGTATCTAGTTCCGTCTGTTTACATACCTGGGTACTCGGCTAGTTTGAGGATGCTGAAGAAAGAGGGGTCTGGATACCGTGGGGACCCAGGAGGAATGAGAGAGAAGAGCGGGGACAACGTGGCGGTAAATGAAATATCGATGTACCAGCGCGTACTCTACAGAGAAACGCCATTTACGTTGATCTTACTCGGGAGGAGCCGGGGAGATTTTTTCGAGCTCACCTGCGATCTTCGCGCGAAGCCTCGTGAGTGTTAACGCTCGTGGAAGCGAAAGGATATAATTAACTGTTTGTCAATCGTTCGGTCGCCACGCAGAAATGCCGCGTGACCTTCTCGTGCCTCGAAAGTAAATTGTCGCTCGCTGTACAGCGCGTTCTGTAACTGCGAGTTCCTGTTAAATTAATTGACGCATTGCGCAGTTACATTGATTAACGATAAATGGATTAATTGACAATTTGAGAGCCAATTTCTCAACACTTGAACGCGCTATTTGTTCTGTCCATGTATAATATTATATTTTTTAAATATCTCAGACATTTTAAATATCGAAACAAATATATTTTTAAAAGCCTGAAATTTTAATTTATGTAAAGAGATAATTTGACTTTTTGCATATCAAGATATCTAGTTTGAAAAGTAATGCGGTTGGCAGACACCCTATATATACAAGTCGCGCTTCATAAACTCGTTGCTTAGATGAAAGTGATCGCCAGTAAGTGTGTCCCTCGCTAATTAGCTCTTCGTGTATCTACGCAACAAACTCAAGCGGCTACGGCGAAAGGGAAGTGGTCTTAACGCAAAAATAGCTGTAACGAAGGGAGAGTGGTAAAAGTCAACGCTGAAGGGGTCACTGTCGCCATTTTGAGCCAGCCATCAGTGTCACCATCTTATCCGCATCTTCTTCAGTCTCGACCGAAGTAATCACGAGGTAATCGTAATTTTGATGGTCTCCCCTTACCGCGCGTCGACTCTTAACGACTTGGGATTACTTCACGATTTTCTTTAACGCGTGAAAAAAATTACGCCCGTTCAAAATGGCGGCTCGCGATCCATTCAGCGTTAGAGAGGTCATGCGATCGACCTGGTCCTGGGCATGTCGGCCCCGAGACCGCTGTCCTCGCTCGGCGATCTATACTCCTGGCTATCCCGCGGTAGAAGAGGGCCCGTCACTCCCAGAGGGTCTCCCTCGACGTCCACCAGTCGTCCCGGACGGCAACAACCACCGGGCGCACCCCTCTGCGAGAAATCAGATGTCCTATCATGTCCGCGTTACCGCGTAAAAAAGACATGCTTATTTTCTTTCCTCGAACGAGGGGCGATCGGCCGATCGATGATTTCATCGGCGCGCTGGTGAAGTGATACAAGAAATATCCCCGCGGGCCGTTATCTCGCGCGAGTCCGCAAATATTTATTCGCAACGATGTTGACAAATGTCATTTCCCGGGTAGATATCATCATATAATTTCCGCAATGATAAATTAGTGATTGCGCATAAAAAAATAGACCGAAATTGAATAACGAGTTGAATAAGCTTAATTCAAGTTCAAGAGATAAATTGAGAGATATTTCGATCTCGCTTAATTAAATTAAATAAGAGTGTAGGCATGATAGATATAATTAAATTGATGAAATAATAAGTAGCATTTATTGCTATTAGAATAATGATTAAAATTCTAGTTAAATACTTGATGAAAATTAACAACATTATGTTGATAGCGAAAAAGGCAAAAATAAAATAATTTCAAAGTTTAGATGTGTATAATTATAAATAAAATGATTAGTATTCCGATATTATAAAATAAAATAATATATTTATGATTATTGAAATAACAATTGCGTCAAATTCTAATTAAATAAAAAAAATTAAATGATAAAAATGACAATTAATAGTACGGAATATATTCCGTTCTGTTTTAATTCCTTCGTTTCCTTGGAATGATAAGGTATAATTAAATCACGTACTTAATACATTTAAGCTTATTTCACGCGGCTCATTAACCTGGGTTAGTATCAATCAGCTCGGACCCACTTGGTTTAGTGGCAATTGCTGTTCAAGCACCGGCGAAATTAGCAATTGTACAATAATTCATCATCGATCGACGTGTCGCGCGTCGTTCCGTCGGCAACATTTGTCTCCGCGTGCAGCTGACACTTGATTTACGACGCTCTACCGAGGCTCTACTCGGACGCGTCGGCTCTACAAGATCACCAGCGAGGGGCCGGAATGATCTACAGCCGATATCTACTCGCCTGTGCGTCGTAAATCAAGCGTCGATTCGTCGGTCCGATTTTTCTAGCCAAACGGATACTCGCGGGCGAAAAATTCGCTTCGATTTTGTACTCGCGCGAGGTTTGGTTGAGTTTACTGTCGATTCTGCCGCGCGGAGAACGGAACGCTTTTTAGTTCTCGATTTTCGCGATCTCTTGGCTCGCGAAGAAATCGCGAAACGGAACGGAGCGTCTCGGGTCTCTTAATGTTGTTTTTAGTGAGAGAGAAGGTGGGAGGAAGATGGTGTCTGGCGAGCACAGCAGCTTTCTACTTGTCTGTTAGCAGCAGGCATCTAACAGATCGTATCCAACTAATGATAAGAATTAAGAAAGAGAATGTCGCAACATTTTCTCACAATGAGAAATCCTAATTATATATCTTTCTTTTAATTGCGGTAAAGAGAGCGTTCATATAAACATAGAAAGATTATTTAGAGCATAATTATAATTATATTAGAAATTAGACTAGAAAGGTATCATAAATGTATAAAGTGTATAATATGTACAGCGTTATTTATATTTTGCATTCTATATTTACATAATTTATATTATAATTTACGTGTTACAATATAAATTATGCGTATTATAATATAAATTTCCGTTTAATTATAATTATGCAACGTAATCGTAAAGTGACATCCGATGCTTTACCCTCAATTACTCGCTATCGATTCCCCCGAGTTTTGGGCAAAATATGATTAATTAAATATTTGCCTTTTTTCTATAATTATGATTAATATATTAATCATAATTATAGGAAACAGGAAAATATTTAATTAATTATAAAAGAGAGAATAAATAATGACCCAAAATAGATATGTTTCGAAAAAATCCAATACGATGGAATCGATTCTCGAATTTCCGGCAAACACGGACTAATCGCAGGGAGCAAAGTAGCGCGGCATGTAAGTAAGATTATAAAATAATAGTAATAGCAGTAGTGGTGAAAGAGAGCTAATATAAGTAGAAGAAGAAGTGTAAAAAGTAGAAGAAGAGAATGCTCACAGCATGATTCCAGAGAAAGTAAAAGAAAGAGAAAGACACGCCGAGGAAAAGCTGCGCTTGGACGAACAAAATTCGTTCGAATAAACCTTGTGCCGGTTAAATAAACGCGTAATTACGTAATTAATAATAACAAATTACTAATTACATAATTTACTACGACTAATCTTATTACGTATACTAAGAACGAAGGAAATTGCGGCGCTAAAAGTATGTAAATGGATACAAAGCGTTTCTAAAAAAATCAAACAAAATGATTAAATAAAAAAGAAAGAGACAAAAAAAGAGATGGCTGTTAAAAGTCACATGATTTATTTCCCAGTATTTTTTCATGATATTACGTATGAATTTAGCGCTATATATACTGACACTTTTTATCTGGTAGAAGAAATTCAAAGGTGTGGGTGTTTCAAATCGTACAGGCTCGTACGTATTCGCGTAACGTTAGAGAGGAGAGACCATTAAATATTATCAGCGTAGCAGAAACATGGCAAAATTGTTCGCCGCGCTCGAGGCCATGTCATTTACTCGACGGATCTCGATATTTCCTTGTACCGGGAGCGAGTTTTGTTCATCATCAGGCAGCTGTTGTTCTCAGCGCGGAAGGATAGAGAAAGAGAGAGAGAGAGAGAGAGAGAGAGAGAGTTTGTAAAGAGAAAGAGACGAAGGGGCTGCAAGTCATTTTCCTAAAAGACGAGTCATGCTTTGTTCGAGGAGAAGATAACGACAGACCGGAACGATCAAACGGAACAGGATCGATCGTAATGGCGATCGATATTGCGCGCTTCCCTTTCTTTTCTCTCTCGCGCGTTCGAGAGCGGTATATAAAGGATATTCTTTCCGCGAAACGGCCTCCGGGAGGATCGCGGATCCCTCCACCGAGGGAGATCCTTCGTTCTTCCTATAAAAGCGTCCTCCTGTGTGCGTGGCGTTCTCCGTTCCCTCGCACCTCTCCAATCGATACCTGATCGCGGATATCCATCCTGCTTCGACCGCCGGTCGCAATCTGCGTCGGTCGCCGTCGCCGATAACGAGCGATAATTATTCTAGTCCCAAATGTCCATTCTCATATTTGTCGTTTACATCGATTTCCCTTATTGTGGTCTCTATATAATTGGTCTCCTTGTATAACGGTGATGATATTTAAATACTAAATATAGTTTAGTGTTTCATCATTGTTATAGTTATACTGTTTAAGTATCATCATTGTTATACTTAAGTTTATGAATAAATAAATGTATTTATTTTTACATCGTAATTACTTTAAGATCTCTTACGAAAGTACGAATCTAAGTCATTCCAACAATCACCAATTTTTATCTATTTATGGTAATACAAGTCTAATAGTTTAAATTAAAGTAAACGTATTACTTTTTGAAATTTTGATGCCGTGATTATACGAGTTCTACTTCTTCTCGCGGCAATTATTTCGGGCTGTTCTCTGTTGACTATTATAAATTATGGCGCTTTTGTTACGAATTATTAATCGCTGTAGGACATTTCTCTCGGGATTGGCTGCCTTTGTTCGCATAATTTCGCTCGTTCTCGGGTAGACGATAATTTTCCTAACGGCCGCAATTTGTCGATTAGGAAACACGCGCCGCGCCGACGAGGAACTTTCGGGGAATATTTCCCTGTTGCTTTCCCCGCGGAGTCCATCAACAAAGGGCGGGTACACGCAAAAGCGATTCCGTGAGTGTCTCGGTAATTAGGGTGAGCAGAGATCCACAGAACAGTGAGTGAAGAAAAAGAGAGACAGAGAGAGAAAGAGAGGGAAAAAAAACTCGGTTCCATACATCGTCGTTGTAGAGATAATAGAAAACGTGTACGTGTGTCTGTATACGTGAGTAACAATGCGCGCGACACGTGCATATGGTCCGGGATTTATGCGTGTGATACATGTTGCGTGTATGTTGAGTCCATGTGTGAGTTTTGCGTTCTATGTAAGCTCGAGGGATATGAATAGAGAATGTGGGAGATGAGTTTAACTTACCGGAAGATCGTGCAGCGAGGGAGTCACTATCAAGTCCGAGTGAGCGCGGTCGCCTTTTCTCTAGAAAAAGAAGTATAAAGCACCGTTTTAAAAGCCGTCTTGCTGGACGTTCGTTTCTTTCAAGACTTCCTGCCTCCTAAACGCGCGATTCACATTCCGGTGAAATGGCGTGACGGTCGTAAATCGCCGTCAGGTTAAAATGAGTTCCCTCGACGCTTTATCTCAATTTTGATAGTTCGTAGTCGCGAGTGTTGGTCTTTTCTAAAGAAATAACTATCTCAAATTGACGAAAGGACGAGTTAGCAGATTGTTTCAAAGTTAAATTTTTTGCGCAATTTCTATAATTATATACACTTGCATCAAGAAAAAGTTCGTATTCTAATATTTAAAATGATCTCAAATTAAATTTAGATTTATTAAAAATGCATTTCGATCTTTATTTCGAATTTAATGATTTCTTCTAGTATTGTCATGATAAAAATAATGGGAATGCATTTCTGCCTGCATCGAAATGGGTTATTCCATTTGAATTAATTAATCCCAGAGTAATCATTACTATTCCAAACGTTTTACATAATTTGCATGTGTTAATATTAATAATGCACATATGTTCCAAACTTAACGCATATGTTCCTAATCCCACAAATTCTTATATCTCTCGCCATTATTATACTACAGAATAATTTAAATTTATTGGTATATCAGATTTTTGCTCTAGAAATACTTGATAATTTTCTCTTCGTTGAAAATTAAAATTTCCAAGTACATGATCTAAAACTCAACAACTCTCGAGATTTGAATATTCTACATGATTTGAATAGTTCATTTTGAATACTCTCAGCATTTCGGAGTTAAAATAATGTCGGTTAAAGTTCACTTAAGGACTTACCCTGGTCATTGCTATTCGGGGTCGGTAAACGAGATCGTCGAAGGCCGCTCTGTCCTTGTTGTCGACCAACTCCCTGAGCTCCGTCAGCAGCGTCAATTTCTCGTGGGTGTTCAGCAGGTCGCTCAGACTGACGATCAGGTCCTCTATCGTCAGCCTTCTCGTTCTATAATCCGCCAGGAGTTGAGAGAGCGCGGCTCGTTCGCTTCTTGCGAGGACGACACGCGCCTTCTCCTCCACCATGGCGGCTGTGGCTGCCGAAACGGTGTGAACGCCACTCCGGTGCCTCCACTCGTTCGTGCTGCTCCTTGATTTTCGAAAAAAATCGATCGGGAATAAATCGGACGACGTCCGGTAAAAATAATTAAACGACCACGAGGTCGAGAGATGAATATACAAATAGATTCGCGGCATTGAACTTAAACTTAGAAAATTCAGCGTTTTGCCTTGCTTGTATTTGTGGTAGACTAATTGATTTTTTAACAGTTGTTAAACGTCGTATGTAGATTATATTGAAATTTAAGTTGAAAACGATTTACATGAATTTTATCCAGACTGCGACAATATGTTGATTTTAATTAAGCTAGCTTCAATCAATATTCACGATTTAATTAACCAAGATTTATCAGCAAATATTATATTCTTATATTATGTTATATAAGTTTAATTATTGATTTAATTAACCAAGATTTATCAGCAAATATTATTCTTATATTATGTTATATAAGTTTAATTATCGATTTAATTAACATTATTTAATTCAGATAACGATTTTTACGTAACGAATTAATATATTAACGTTTGAAATAGAATTCATCAAGAAAATTATCAAGAAACGCTGTAGCGTCTCGTATCAAGTATTTCTTCGTAAATTTTTAATTCTATATCTTTAAAATACAAATTTATTTCCGCATTAGTTCTTCACTTTCTCTTCGCTTTTTCTGTCCACATAAATATGATACAAATTTTAGGTACAAAATTTATAAGAAATAATATTAAGATTACACACACACACACACACACACATACATATAAAAAAATATATTTTTTAATACATAATGGAGATAATAGAAGAACAGATTAGATAATAGATTAGATAATAGTCACTGATTCAGATTTAGAGAGTAGATTATTCAATCATTCAATGTATCAAATACATTTGCAACTTACACGGGACTGGGTGGACGATGATTCCCGGGGCTTTCCAGAAGTAGGGTATCGTGTTCGGGATATCGGGTGGTCGGGACCACTATAGGCTGGCTAGTGGTACACGAATGGGGTACTTTGCCGACATCGCGTATCAGCAGGCTCATCCTCTTGTTGGTCTTCAATATCTGAACAGCCTCATCGTGCGTCGCCTCTTCGAAGCTCTGCCCATTCACTTCGATGATTTGATCGCCCACCTGTGATCATTCGGGTGCGTCTCATATTGCTGCTCGTGTCGCGAATGAGATAATCAAAGGTCGTAAACAGAACGGAACAATATGTCGCGATAAAAATAATATATTTATTACAAAGTCATTAAGAAAGGAATATGCTGCATAAATAAATAAAATAAATAGTAAGAGCATTAATGGACATTCGTCAGTTACATTCAACAAAATACACTTTCGCTAGAAATTGCGCTTGCTGAATTGATCGCGTTCGTTTCTCGGAGATCTATCGCGGGTCGCGAAAGATCCAGATCTAGTAGAAAAGCGTGCATGATTCTTACAAGAAGCCCGGCGCGATCGGCGACGCTGTCTTTGTCGACGCCCGTTACGTAGATTCCGAGGCCGTATTCGAGGCCGCCACGGATCATCAGGCCTAGAGATTGGCCGGGTTCGATGCACAGCTCGACCTTCCGCGTCCTCGGTCCGTAGCGGGAATCACGGGGCGGATGAGGGGGCGGCGGGGACGCCGGACGACCTTGGCGGTCCATCCAGCTGCAGGACTGCGGACGACCCGACGACGACCATACGGGGTGACCGCCCCGGCAGCGGGGGTCCAAGGCGGGTCCTCGCACCGTCATGCTCAGGGTCCTGCAGGACTTCAGCATCTGTCGGAACGCGAAGAACGTTGTACAATATCACGGCACGCGCATCAAGAGATGCGAAAGGGACAAGGGATGCGATTTTTTTTATAAGGGATGGAAAATCTGTACGAATTCTTTGAGCAATCTCGGGGCACGGATTTTACGCGGCGGGAATTTAATCGAATATCTACCATCGTTATTTATAAACTTCTAGAATACTTTGATAATAAAGACAAGAAATATTGACCTTCCGTCTGTATACGTGGGTCTACGGCGTCCGAGCCAAAATAATATCTGTTTGTAACTGTCAAACTTGCAAGCCTGCCAGAAAATATGAAATAAATAATTTTGATAAACAAATGTTTATCAAAATAACTATAAATACGTCAACTATAACGTAGACAGATGTTTTGTGAGTTTTCAAAAACTTTAAAGTAAGGAAAAATAGCGTCAAATGTGACAGATCCATGTATACACTCTAAAGATACAAAAAAGCATACAGAATTGGAAGATTAATAATATTCCTCAAATAATATTTTTTTAAAAATAGACACTTAAAATTTGGGATGTTGGTTACAGTTTCTTTTTTCTACATAAATGCACGTATTAAATTTGGGATGTTGTTTTAACTTTTTTTTTTACCGAGAAAATTCATTTCTAGTTTAACATTAATATTCACGCAGTTATAATTTTATATTTAAAGCTTTAAATGCATCCGTATAATTTTCACTTTTACATGACATTTTTATATACAGCAATTAATAAAACATTACGTAATAAAAATTTGTCGGCTATTTGAGAGAAATATTAGAAAAAATTTTGCGAGGAACAGAAAAAGTACACAATTTTTCACTGACTTGTCCTAGTATATTCAAATATGTCATGCATCTATCGAAATACAGAAACATAAAAAGTAAACACATGCGTGCGTAAATACAAATTAATTTTTATAAAAACAAAATTATTTCTAACATCGGGAAGAAATTAAGGAAATAATAAAAGGAAGTTTGATGCTTTAAATTAAATTTATTATGAAAATACGCGGCAGGGGAGTAGTTAATGAAGAATAGCACGGCGTCCAAAGTGAGCTGTTTATAGGTAAAATAGATGAAGTTAACGAAGAGAAGCCAACAGAGAGACGTGTTTCGCGGCGATGTGACGCTACTCGGTAGCCAGCAGGATATCGATCCTGCTACTGGCAGAGCCCGTGACGTCATATCCTATTCTATCCTTGACCCAGCCCGGATCGCGACGTTCCCTAGGAACCCGCGGTTCCTCTCGTAAGACGCGGGTCTCTCGCGGCACCCCTCTCGCAACGCGACGAACGAGCGCGAGCGGCATACGGGAAATGACGATTTTCCCCCTTGCACTCGTAACGCCGGAAAATCGTTAGAATAAGGAAACGTATAAAAATGCCGTCTCATTTCTGCGAGACGATGGCGGAATCGCATTTGGCAAATGCGTTCGCCGTGACCCGATCCCGGAGATGCGCCTTTCGGGACGTATCGTAAACCGTGTGTTTCTCTCCGTTTCTCCATTCGAACTTTTCGAATTGCACCGCGCAAATTGGACGTACTGGTTTTACATGCGAAAGACATTCGCTAATAGAATTCCCGAAATACTCCTCGAGTAACTGCAGGCTTTTTTCATTAACTTTTCTAAACTCTGCTTTCTCGCCGCTTTCTGCGCTTAATAGTTTAAGTACGAATATTTTTGTATAAAGATATGCTGGGTTATTTGTTCTTTTTTTCACTGATTTATCGATGAATTATGAAAATATATATTGTTTCTTAGATTTTCATTAATTTTTCTCGACTAACATATGAACATTTTAATTTATGTATTTATACATATATATAATTCATTTTGACATCTTAATCCCTTCTTTCATTGTTTGTCACTAATTTCTATTTATATTAACAATAATTAAGAAATAATGAATTCATCGATCATATAATAATAATTATATATAATAATTTCAGGAATGCAAAGTCACATTATAAAAGCTCTTCATCCTATTTTTATTTGTCTTTCGTCAATACTTTGTTAACGCTAAGTCCTCTATTACTTCTCAATCCGTTCCGCCACGTAGGAATATCATTCTTCAAACTTCCCTCTAACAGCGTTCGATATTGCCGATCAATCTTATGTATCTATCTACATATCTTGGAAACTTCATATCCGTCTAACTCACGACAGTTTTATGGCGTCGTGTCGCATCGCATACGAGGGAAATTAATATCAGATTAGGTCTGTCGAGAAGACGAAAAGCTCGGGATAGCTCGGGGACCAGCGCTTCCGTGATCAGTGTTCATTTCCACTCGGTCGATTAAATAAATAATTCATAGGATGAAACATCGAAGCCGTTCGACCGACGCGAGCCAGTATTCGGGACGAACACGAGACTATCGTTATCGCGTTCGAGATATCCGTCGTCGCTATTTCCCGCGCCACCGCGTCATCCGCAAGAAGCTCGCGTGCCGTCATATTTTCGGCCGGAAGTGGTTATCTATGAGCGATTCGCGAGTTACGATGCCATCCGGCGGATATCGCTCTGATCGCTTTTGCCGACGAAATCGTTTTCTGGGTCAGCCGCGGGATCGACCCCCTCATCGCGTGTCTTCTCGCTATCGATGATAAATTGTAAGCAATATAGCTTGTGACATTCTAGAGAGTCACTTTTACAGACAGATATCGCAAAAGTTTGTTTTTCTTTTATCTAACTGGAGAAATCAATTATTGCTAAACAGAAGTCGTATTTTGAAACTTCAAAAGAAAATGGACTTAGAATTCTGTATCAATTTTAAAATTTTATGTTAAGATTGATGACTTATTGGTTAACAATAATACCTCGTGACTATAAAAAGATTTTCAATAAAATCTTATAATAAAAATGTATAACAATGTATATATATAAGAAATATATAATTAATAATAAAAATTTATAATTAAAATCTAAATTCTATAATAAACTAAAAAGATATAATATTATATATCTTAAATTTCATATCAAAAGAATCTTTGCAAAGGAAATTCTATTAATTCTTGGAAATTTTTTTACAAAATTGTTATATACTATCAATATAATCATTTTAAGAAAGATCTTCCAAAAATGTGTAGAATTTCCTTGCCAAGATTCTTCCTATATGAAACTTAAGACATTTAAATTGTGAAATATACATAACATTCGATAGAGACATATTTGTGTAATTAATTACTTATACATTAGATTCGTACACACATGAGTTAATTAAAATTAATCCATTTCGAGTGAAACTAGCGCGTTAATAATAACGAAGTCGTAAACTTTCTCTTTGTGAAATAATAATCAGTAGCCAGAGCATACATCACGAGTTATGACCGTGTATAACGAAGCATATAACGAACTTTTGCATAATTAAGGATTCCCCAAAGAGATTTTTTCATTCTACGGCGTGTGAACGGCTGCGTTCAGTTATTGGTCGCCCTTTTCGCTTTCGCGGCATCTGCGGAAGCCTGGTGTATTATGTAAAGAGAATAAATGACAGGAGGTTAGGTTCGCCGGAGGGCGCCGGGACGCTTGGCGCCGCCACGTCGCTCTCGCCCTCTTCCTCATCGACATCGTCGTCCCCGCCGTCGTTCGGAGAATAGTGGCGAGGGGAGTGGAAAAGAAGCGGCGGAACCTCTCGCTCGAATGTATTGTTTGCGTAGCGCGCGCTTCTTCCGAGCACCTCGTTGACGAGCTGTTACGAGATAACGAGTCCCGCCGCCACCGTTATCCTCTACGGCCCCTTACGTCGGCGAGCAATTTAGTCCTGTTTACGGCGATCGATGGCAGACAGAACCAAATCTCGCCCAAAATTCCGCACAATACAATATCGGAAGGGATCTTGAAACAATCGCCGTTTCGACGAGTTCAATATATCTCATCACGTCCCGGTGGTATCTAACAAGTCTTTTTTGATTAATGATGATTTTTCCATTAAGTAAAGCTATTCGTTTACTCCGTGGAGCCCGTTATTACGCGGGACGTTCGACTTCGAGATTAATATTTGCCTGAAATTATATTGATATTAGTATTTATTTATATCTTTTAATTAAAAACCGGACTGATTGCGTGTGACTAATTGAATCCAATATTATACGTGCCGCAAATACGGGAAAATGCCGTCTTATATGTCAACTTTCGCGAGGGATGTAGATCATTTTCACATGTGTCACGCGGATATTAGTTTTCTTATTTAACAGTCACGAGAGCGTGAGATATTTCGCTGAATAAAAGATGACGTCCCCTAGAAGATTCATCGAATTTCGCGAGACTGGCATGATCAAAGTTGAATCGAAAATGAGATATATTGGCGAAAATGTGACATTGACAGAATGAAAGAAACATTCCATTAGAGAGTATTATTCCAGTTAATCGCGCTATTTTATCGTCGAAACATCGAAATGCGATTAAGGATCTTGAAATCTTCGCTCGACAGGCGCTTGAAATTTATTTTAAGAATAATATATGCAAATTTCTAATAATAATTAATGAAGAGTAACGGAGAGAATCTTTCGTGATATATATCGTAAAACTTACTAGATCGAGGTAGTTTATACTCCATAAAAGTATAAAATTTGTGTCAATGTTTCATTAAAATTGACATATTTATTGTTATTATTATTATTATATTATATTTATATTTTTTTATTTATATTGTAGTATTATTGTATCATTATTATAACAATGAAGAAGAACTGCGAAAATTTAGAGAAATAGCGTGTACGTAATGAGGTAAAAAGAAAGAAAAGGAGACGAGAAAGAGGGAAAAATTAAGAGACTTAAATTAGCGGAATATTTATTAAATATTTTTAAATCGCAAATAAAATTTATATCACGACCGAGGGTATGTACAGTCGATCGATAGGACTCAGTAAGAAGGCACGTATCGTGGAAAATGCGAGGAAGGGTAATCAGGATAGATATATAGATCGCCACAACTCATTCGCTCACCCTCCCGTGACAGCAATTTTTCCGGAATATCATCGGCCTAAGTCTCTAGAACTCGACCTATATCCTTGCTTTCGTTCTACGATCGATTCGCGCGATTCCTTAGCGTTTCTTCACGTCCGTCGCGTATATGGAAAATCGTGAGAGCGCCGCGCGAGTAAATAAAGTACTTACTTGAAAGCGCAAACGCGCAATCTTCACGGTTAAATAAAAATATGAATAACAAAATATGTAAATAAAGTAAGCGGAGTAGAAATTCTCTCTCTCTCTCTCTCTCTCTCTCTCTCTCTCTCTCTCTCTCTCTCTCTCTCTCTCTCTCTCTCTCTCTCTCTCTCTCTTTCTCTTTCTGTACCGGTAGGAATTTTAGAAAACTGTTTCCATATTCAAAATTTTGAATACATTTTGAATACAAAATTTTGAATGCAATTTTTTATCTCTAGAACTTTTTATCCAATAGTGAAATAGAGATTTTTTTCTGCTACAATTCCGATATTCAATGAATTTCTGAAATTTTTCGACAACCGTAACGTAATTGATTTAATAAATAAAAATTAAACAAATAATACATAAATATGAAATTGATGAACTTTGAGTTGATGATGTTAAAAATCGAGAGGACGCGGATCTTTGACGGTCGATAGCGAGTACGAACGTGCAGCTATCAAGTTGGCAGGCTGCGTGAAGAATCGAAGAGAACCGTTATACGAGGTGAAGTCGTCCGAGGAATAGCCGCGAGTAATCTCTCTGGTGCAAATAGTTCCGACTGTCTTCCGTATATAGATTATAGATACATATAGCTACATATTCCCGATGTTCTCGAGAGGTTCAAAACAAAAGGCTGCCGAGAATGAGTACTAGTCGGGTCAGGCAAAGAGACGTGAGGCTCGTTGAAGATCTCACGAGATCTTGAAGAGTTGAAAATTGAGTGTCATTAAAAATTTTCAGAGATCGCCAATTTTTATTCTACGAACTGAAATAGGTTTTCGACCAACTTTCAATTTCAGCCTTAAATTGATTCTCGCGTTTCTTCGATGTTCTATTATGGGTAGTATAAAACCGCGCGTTGCGGCCTGTCGATTTAGAAATTTATATTTCAAAATTGACTCTCACGTTTTCATTAACGGCGCTAATTTAAGCCGAAAATTTCCGCGATTTTATCGCATTAAAGTTCAACCGTAAAGTTCATTCCCGCGGTTTAAAATTGTTCAATTTTGGATTCGCAGACTTGAAACGACGACGTATTCGATATATTCGAGCTGTTTTAATCCTCTTGCTTGGCGTCATCTTACGCCGGCACTTGAGAGAGAAATAGAATGACAGGGATAGAGAGACGCTTAATTTTACATGCGCGAATATATCCGCTTAGTGTTTGCTACTCCAAACCAAACGAGCGTCAAGCGTATTAACCGAGCAATGATATTCCCTTGAATCGTTTACCCTGCGGATCAAAGAGCGCCCTTCGGCGGTGCTTCAGCGTGATGGCGTACAACGTGATTTATGTGGAAATATGAAAGATCGCAAATATTTGGCAAGAACTACGGTGTATCTTTATTAGCTCACTTTAAATAATCTATAATTCGTACAAAAGACAGAGAGAGAGAGAGAGAGAGAGAGAGAGAGAGAGAGAGAGAGAGAGAGAGAGAGAGAGAGAGAGAGAGAGAGAGAGAGAGAGAGAGAGAGAGAGAGAGAAATCAAGATAAAATTATGTAGAAAAACATTTAAAGAATCAAAAATACACATATACATAAAAAATATGTTAAAATATATTGAAATACATGGCATGGAAAAGATTATAAATGGAATTCTATTCTGAAATAGCTTGTCTAAACTGAACTTTATAAAAGAATCATGTCATTTGAACGTTTATTTTATAAGAGCATTCCATAAAACATAAACTTTCGGAATGCATTTTATGTAACGGCCATACATTAACCCTTACTTGCCACACTTCTGTAGAATCACGTACTTGCCACACTGGGATGAAATCTACCCCAGCGACAAAAATTGTTATAACAAATAAGCTATTCAATATTTTAACTTGCCAAATTTTTTAGAACTTCTTAAGAGCTTACTTTTAAAAGTTATGTAGGTTATATAGCCAAAAATTAAAATTATGTATGATAAAAAAATTAAAATAGACTAACGGTCCCGGCGTAATGCTACTGGCTTGAAGGGATAGTGGCATGTTCGAACTATTGACAGATGTCGCTATAGACCCGCTCCCCGTAGGTTTAGGTACTTAAAATTAAGGGAATGGTCGTGGGGTTGATTTGCACCCCAGTGTGGCAAGTAAGGGTTAAAGACAGTTTATTAGTAAAACCTCATTAAAATTTCTTGACATCTTTCTTCCTTAATTAACGGTGATTATAAGAGTTTATAAGGGATTATAAGAGTTACAAAAGTGAATAAACCTTGGCAAAATGGCACGGGCGGTGAAAGGGTTGAGAAGCGCTGATAAATGGAAAATCGCTAATAGCGAAAGGGATGAGAATAGGCAAGATAACAGCTGATTTCGAGCACTGTCCGTCTTCCGGCTATTTGCGCGCAGATTTAGGGATGTTTCACGTTTTACCCTACTTTCTTTAATCCCGTTGAAAGTCGGGGCTAGCGCGCCGAGGATTGACGAAACCGTTCCTATTAAGGTCAGTCGTAAATATCAAATGCATTCGCACGATTACTCGGTGGAGACTCGGGGATTTGGAGAAAACTGTTAATTGAGATGATTCTTTAATTGCTCGTTTTTGCTCTCGTTCTCACCTCCGGCAAAGAGTATCTGATTGCCACGTATCGAGACGGTAGGCGTTGAAGCGTTCGCGAATCTAAATGACGACCGAGGAACGAAGTTCTAATTTATTCTGTATCTTTCGAGCTAATTTAAACTTGTGTTTGAAGTGGAATTTTTAATTCGGAGATCAAACTGCGAATTATATATTTTGAAAGTTAAAACGTTTCGAACTTATATCTGCACTGTTAAAGGTTAGAGGATGAAATTTGAACAGATAAGATACTTTTTCTTCGCCAGTGATTGAGTAAAGGATTTTGTTTGATAGATGAAATTTAAACCAATACCATGAGTTAGATTTATTTTGTTATTTTCAACTACCATGTGCGTCAAAATTTATTAGTTTGAAACAAAATAGGATTATTTTAACTCCATTGGTTTAGTCAATTTAACATTGTTTTAGTTAAATTAACTACATATTGAGTAGGAGCAGTGGCGACCTATGGAATAGTTAAAAATTGCTCAAAATTGAGTATAATTTAACCCTATGAATTTAACAGTGTGCGGTTCTATTAAATGTTATTGTTGATTGGAATGTATAGACCTGAATTTTGAGATGTTTAAAAACTTAAATTGCCGGTTGCTTATCGAACCATAAAGTTTATAAATGATAAACGTGTAATCAATTTTTTCTTAACAGATATTCTGTAACATTATCACATTTGTCGTAAATCTTAGGCTTGAACGCGAAGTAATCACGTTTCGTGCATCATAATTAAATTCTATAATCTTGTTCCTCTGGCAAGATAAAATAAATATATTAACTGGATTAAAATTAGCTGAAAATAGAGATTTATTCCACGCATTTTAAAGAAAGATCTTTAACTATAAGGCTTAATTTTCCGAGATATTTTAACAAGATATGTAACACACATATATTGGAATAAAATTTATTCTGCAAATGCGAGAACGCATATTGCAAATTTTGGACTAAAATTGATAGAAGAAAAATAGGAGAAGTCAAGGCTATCAGGGTCAAACGCAGATCGTCGTGCGTAATATCATGCAGTAAACTGATTTATTAGTCGTCTTAATACATTAATCCGTACGTTTCAGCTCAGCTTTGAGCCATCTTCAGCGGTTGATCCTACCGCTGAAGATGGCTCAAAGCTGAGCTAAAACGTACGGATTAATGTATTAAGACGACTAATAAATCAGTTTACTGATATTACGCACGACGATCTGCGTTTGACCCTGATAGCCTTGACTTCTCCTATTTTAATCTCAAGGGTCCTCATATTACTTTATTTGATAGAAGAAAAGTCGAAAAGAGAAGCAACGAACCAATACGTCGTGATTTCTCACGTTTTAAGAAATAACGGCGCTACTTTCTCGTATCTTCGGGCTAACGGAATCGGGCCTTTAGAAGAGTATAGGCGCTAATGGAACCGCCAGAATTAGAAGATATCGTGGTCGACGTTGAGAAGCTGAGCGGCGGGAGGTTCGAGGAAGTAAGTTAGAAAAGTTGGACTTACTTTGAGGGCCTCCTCGTGGGTTACCGCGCGAAAGGGTGTGCCGTTCACCTCCAGGATGGTGTCTCCTGGCCTGAGTCCAGCCCGTTCGGCCACCGAACCCTCCTCCACCCTCGAGATGTAGACGCCCACCCCTGAAAACAGTTCGCAGACTTTCCATCAGCCTGGTAAGCTGCTTCTACCGCTGCACCACGATCGGTGCCAGCTAAAACCTTCCGCCCATGGCGCGATAAGCTGCCCGAACGAATTTCACGAAGCAATCCTCGTCACCCCGTCCCCCTCCTCTCGCGAGATGATTCAGTTTAATAGAAATTTTATCTTTAATGAAAAAAGTAGATTCCCATAACACATAAATAATATTTTGTGACAACGCAGATTCTTTAATATTAGGAAATTATTTCTATAAAAGTCAGTAATAGAATCTTTTATTATACTAAATATATATTTTTACTGATTATTAAATAAGTAAATTAATGTTTACGAAATGACGAAAAGTGATATAAAATATCTTGGAACGTATGGGTGATATTTTAGCGACAGAATTGTCATGGGAAAATATTAATGCGGGGCTTACACACGTTTAACGTAATTTCTCTCAAATCAATCGATATATTATAAATTGTTTAACATAGAGGATATTTTAATATGTAAAGACGCGCGCGCGAGAGGGACCTGTTGGCTGGCATATGACAAACAAGTTGAAACTTTTGGCAAACTTCCCCGATATACTTGTTGAACGGGATGTAATAAACGCCATGGGCAGAAATATCGTGAAAATAAGAGAGGAAAATGAAAAACGAAATGTAGATGCATTTCAAAGTATGAATATCGGTAGATGTGTGCTTGTGTGTGTATGTGTGTCTCCATGTAACACGATGCACGTGTGTGTAAGTGTATTTGTGACAAAAAAAGAAAGGCACATGCACTGATTTTTTGAAGAATCGAGAGGAAGTGCGATCGCATCGCATGATGTGCTCGCCTATGCAATTATGAGATATCGATATTGCATATTGTGCGCGTGCGTGTGTACGTGCATGTATTCTGAAAAGTATTTTTCATCTCTCTGGAAAAAAAAACGATAATCGATAGCAGTCGATGGAAACTATCTTTTAAGCCGGACCGCAGATTATTCGTGAATTTTTAAACGCGCGCGAGGACAATGAAATCTGTACGGTTAAATAAAAAAAAGGAGAGAAAGGAATGTTTTTGTGACGTAAAATAAAAGCGAGATTTTTTATCGAATTGGAGACGTTAATTCTCTTTGTAACATAATCCTCTAAAGTTGTTGTTCTATATTTGTACATTTATGACTTTTATTTCCATGCACGATTTGCGCTTTTTTCATGAAAAAAAGTTTTAATGTGACACTTCAGTATACCTTCCTTTACATATACATATTTATAATAATCTCCTTTATAAGAGGCAATTTATCTAAATAATTAATTATCATAAATAAACAAATTATTTAGATATAAACTGTGATCGAAATAAATCAAGCATAATGATTATAAACATAAAAAAACGTAAAAAAATTTATATGTATGTGATTCAAACTTTTATTAAAATTAAAATAAAAAATGTAATGTTTTCATCTTCCGTGTGAACGTTTAAATTACTTTTTGGAGACATGTTCGCGTCTGAATGATATACTGAAACATCCAGTAGCGTGTGTGTGTTTGTGATTCGTGGCGAAGCAAGAGGAAACGTGATGACACATCGAATAGCGCGCTCAAACTGCGTTTGTGCAGTTCATGCGGCGTCGTTTATTGAGTGTTGTGCCGGGAGCAGATTATCGGATCTGAGGTTGACATAATTTCTGAAGCGACACGAAAAAACAAATCGAGACGAAAATAGTCGGCGCGTAATTACTTTCCGTGTCGCCGAGATAACATCAAAGAGATGACACGAAGACAATTAATCGAGAATTTTGAACAAATATTTATATTTACTATTGGACTCCAATGTCATTTGCTACCTGTTAATATAGGGTGTTTCATGCGAATAATTGAACTTCCCGCGATCCTTTCCTATATTCTTTTCTTACAGTCATATTTCATTTATCAAATTTTTAATAATTTTGACAGGAATATAATATTGGCTCAATAAAAATTCGATTGAATAAAAAGTTACGGTAATGTTCGAATTTTCGACGGCAAACGTCTCTCTCTCTCTCTCGATAATCACGCGCAGAATTGAGATTGAGCTGAAGTGGAGTTTACCTCAAGTTAGTGAAAGAATGGGGAAGTAGAATTATATCCGTTTTTCCAATCATAATTAATCACGATCCAATTAACCGTCCGTATTCATTTTTTATTTTGAATTGGGAGCTTGTTTTTTTACATTTAAGAAAGCACGGTAATTAAAACTCGATTAAAATTTTTCGCACGGAATGGAGCTTCGAAAAAGCACCTTGTATATACAAGCTTTAATTGTACGGCAATCCAAATTACAGAGAAATATTTATCTCCATTCAATTTAATATATTACTGAATTAAATTTATCAATTATAAATGCTCGACGCGTTCCATGTCATCCTGAACATTCCCGCTTTACGCGAAGCTTTGTGACCGACGGCAGTGTATTATACGAGTAAACTTTCCTTTACTACGCACTCATACGCTCTCTACACGCATATGCAATTGTACAACATTCATGCAACAAGCTGCCAAGTCTAGAGAGAGGAAGCTTTCTGACAGATACTCGGTGGTGCGATGGCGTTATAAACCCTCCTTTCTCTCGTTGAGTTACCTGACTGCGCTTCTGGTATAGAGAAACAGAAAATAAGAATGATACAACGCAAGTTGGCTTATTCTCGATCTCAGCCGGTCGATCGCGAATACGATGGCGAAATCCCCAGGAAGCTCTGCGTCGGATTCAACAAGCTTCCTTTTCGAGACGAGATAATATAACGGTGAGAAAGTTTGACTAGAGGCTCGAAATGGAACCCGTGCTATCTTATGGAGCCGCGTTTAACGATAATATCGTTATTAATCGTCACACGAGTCGACATATTAGTAACTATAAATTTTCCAATCATATATGTATACAAAATAAAATGGCTAGAAAATAAAGATCACGATGTGTATTTAAACGCGATAATATTATCAAATCTAGCAGCTTTTATGTAAAGTGGCTTTCAAAATTCCGACAGGTTTTGCGCGAAAAATATTAGATATCTCTAAGTGGGATTTAAAAATGTCGGCAATGGAAACCCCTTTACGCCCAAGGCATAAAAGCCTGATAGTGTAATGCGAAAGAGAAATTGGTGACACGAGCGAGCGCATTTTTCTCTGACTTCCCTGGGAGTTTCAGCATCGCATGAAACGGATATCAATGGCGCGATCCGCGCGGCGAGGCGAAACGGGTCTCTCGAGGGCCGCCTTTTCGGATTTGGGGTTTCACGCTCGAATTCTCGGCGATGATAAAGCTCGTCAAGCGATGGTATCAGCGCGCCTGTGTGTGCAGCATTATAGCGTGCGTGATTAAGCGTGAGATTTAACGCTCGCAGTCTCGCCGCGGGAACATCATTATAACGGACGGAGTCGCCGATTCATCGCGCTTGATTTGGCCTTTTTCTACAAGGCAACAATTTTCTAATTACAAAACTTTTCTGTACAAATTCAGAATGTTAAAAATATGTATATATTCGTAATCTTATTATACACGGTTTTATGTAATAATTTTGAAGGATTAAATTGTACGAAATATATATAAACATAAATTATTCCTTAAAAAAAATTCTGTTTAATTTTGCATTAAAGCGAACTTATTATATGCGAGCCAATTTAATATTTTTAAATCAGCATCTATAAATATTACATCGCAAGACAGTCCGATCTATTTTTGAGACTGCGAGGATTAAGAGGCTGGAGACCGTGAAACCGGATCTTGTCGCTTTTGTCACTTTAACGACTTTAAGGCAGCACTCCCGCGCATTCTTGCCTCGTCACGCGGATCCTCTGTATGAGATTTTTCTCATTTATCAGTTGCGGAATCTTTCTGGAAAACGCATAATCCGAGATCCATGTCTTGAACATATTTCAAAAATAGTAAAATTTTATTGTTAGACAAAATGTCAGGAAGAAGAATATTGAATCAAAAAGTAAACCGCTTTTATAAAAATGGTGATTTTGAACTACAAATGACCCCTTTTCGTTTTCTGTAAAAATTTCATAAAAATTAAAAACATTTTGCTGTTTGTAAAAATTAATTCTATTATTTATCATAGCATAAAGAATTAACTGTAATACAATTGTATTACAATTTAAAATAAATTATCCCACATTAAAAAAAATAAATTCTGTACAAAGAAGAGTTAATCGACAAACTAAAGTAATATTTATTAATTAGCCTTTTAGCTGCTTCAAATAATAATCGTTCGCTATGTATCGGTCTCTAAGAGGCGTCATCAAAATCAGTGCCGAGCATGTAATTTACGCGTCTGATGTAAGACGCTTGTCCGGATATTAGAAGATAAAAATTTGATATCTATGATAAAAAGACTTAATGTATAACCATAAAAATAATATAATTATTGATCGTATAATATAAATTCATTGAGCGTATATGTACGCCTTCCATGCATTTAATCGATTTGTACCATGAAAGCATATATTTACGCCTTTCGTAAATGAGCAGCTATTTTTTTTAGATGTGTATTTACCCTTCGCAACTAAAGGTTTAACGCGCGAAGCTTTCATTTTTATTTCTTTTTATGAATGAATTCTCCAGAAAGATTAGGCAAAAAACGACACGGACCCCGGTCGTCGGATTCCCGGCGCAATCGCGCTTCGATGGGTCGATAGCTCGTTATCGCGTCGACCATCGAACGGCAAACCAACCGGAGTTTCACCCTCGCAAAGAGGAGAAAAAAAAGTAAGAGGAAAGGGGGAGAGTCTGTGCAAAACGTTCCTTCTCTACCGAAATACCGTGTGCAAACAATCGTCGCTGTAGCGGAAAACGATGCTTAACGATCGTGAAAATGTTCCCCCCCCCCCCCCGCTTTCGAGTATCGTCCTCGCGACGAGAAAATTCATTTTCCACTGTGGTCATCAAAATCAATTAGAATCCCCACGTATTATAAATACACAGGACATTCACAATTTAATTGTAGAGCAGAGAGAAAGAGAAAAGGACAGTAATTATTTTAGGATCAAAAGTATTGATTCCTTGAATTTAATCATCAATATATAAATTTAACCGGTTTATATAAAAATTTCAAACATTCTGTGATTTTAGAGAGAAAATATGAAATTAGATAAATCAACTAAAAAATCACATTCTTATAAATTTGATATATGTAATTAATATAGGTATTATTAAAATATAATCTGTGTGAAAAGTAAGAATATATTTGATAATCTCAAATCGAAATGTCATAGATTTCTTTTTCATATCGTTAGTTCATATCGAGTTATATGTATTGGAGTACTGAAAAAGTTTAATATCAATATATTTCATCGCGAGGACAAGACGGATGCGCAAGGACGATTCGCCGATTTATGCTGAAGCACGTACAAGCGCAAGGTGTCGAGACACGATGTGGGTGCCAACCGTGGGTGACTTAGGCACGCAGCACGAGAAAAAGACAGTAATCAAAGAAACGAGTTGGCAACGATAAGTGACAAGCGAGTCATCTGGCAAACCGATCGCTTCGTAGAACCTCGATATCGCATAATAAAGGATCTAAAGATTAGATTACATATTAGTCAAGCTATTGATAGATCAACAGACTGTTGAACGTTGATAAAGTCTATTCTTAGACCGTGCCGACGCCGACGTATTGCACTTTTTTAATAGTACAGCTTATTGGAATCGTAAAATTTCTACGTGTCTAGAATCTTTGTTTAAGAATTTCTACTTATCGAGGAGATACGCGTTTACAGCGTCAGAAATGGTGCCATAAAACTGAGGAAATGATTTGCGATAGTAAAACCAAGGTAATAGTCAAAGTTTATTCGAGGTACTCTAAATATAGATGTTTGTTATCACAGATTATAATTTACCTTTTTAAAGAGAAAAGAAATCTCTAGATAATTTACAGTACCGAATATGACGTCGCAAGAGAGTTGCAGGTTAAAGACACCAATGTGATATGAGAGTTGGCACCGTGCGGTTTATCCCGCACGGTGCCAGAGAGAGAGCTGTATATTCGAGTTTATCATAGCTCGTGTTCTCGCGCGATTTCTCGGTAGAACGAATTTCTACCGAGCCGGAGAAAAATCCCCGAGTGGCGGAAGCCGGTCGAGTTCTTTACAGTTAGACGACCCGAAGGATCTCGCGGCGGCCAGACGACTCGCGGTGCATTCAGCGACACTGTACGCCACGGCGCGCGGCGCGGCGCACGGACGCTCCAAGGTGAGGCGTAAAAATTCGACTTGAGGAGTGCGGAGAACTAAGAAAACTTTGAGTAGAGTTAAAAACCGTTCCTGGGAGAGAAAGTACCTCGTTCTCGAGGCACGAAGTACGGCGACGGGGGTAGCCTGAAGGTACTGCGGATCTCACCTGCGTCCTTGCCACCCTTCACGCAGATGCCAAAGCCATGGTGAGAGTCCGGCGGATCTCTCGTCATGGTGATTGTCCTTACGGTGAGCTCCTGAATACTGAGCGGCTGCGAGATCGGCGACGTGGGCGGATTCCCGGCGTTCCCGGCCTGCTGTTGTTGTTGCTGCTGCTGCGACTGCTGCGACGACTGCTGCTGTTGCTGTTGTTGTTGCTGCTGCGAGCCACCGGACGTGGTCGGCGTGCCGCGTGCCGCCGTCACGCTCGCCGGGCTCGATGCCGGCGATCTACGCTCGGCTTGACGTCGTTCCGCGACGCTGTTGCCGAACAGCCTGAAGAAGATCGAGAATTAAATTGTCATTTAATCATGTTTCATATATATGTTACATTAATAATTAAAAACCTCGTAGCAAGAATTTTGCAGGTATTCGTCAGATCGTTATTGGCACTACAAATTTTTAATCGACTATAATATCCATTTCTATCAATGCAGATTGACTTAAGGGGTTATACTACCTTGGAAATTTTTTTTTCCATATTTTTTTTTATTGGCTTAAATGATGCATAAACTGTTCAAGAATGATATTCAAAAACTATTTTGGGGATAAAGCTTTGATAAACAATTTTTATATTTTTTTTCCGAGACGACTTTGAGCGCTCCGAAACGTTTGAAAAAGCCGCTTTGCTGCGCGCAGCATTTTAAGTGTATTACAGCTCTGTTGGTAGTTTTTGCCGGTATAAATCAGTTATAAAATGCCAACGAAAGTTTAAATGCCGTCGTTTGGTCAATAGCGCCGAAAGCGATATCCAGCGGCAAAAGAGTGGTTGACATTGCTACAAACATCGCTGTAATATCATACAATTGTGGTTTTCGAGGACTGTTAGATGTTATGAGCATGCTTCAACTGAAGATTAACTCAGAATTATACAATTTTTCCATGGAAGTTGATCAACGTCGAGTTACAGCCGCAAACCGCTCAGCATCGAAAAATCGGAAAAGCGCTCGGAAAGACATTACGTCGCTTAGAAAAGAGGCTGAAGAGAAAAATACATGCTTGGAAGGGCAGTTATACGGTGCTGGGATAGCAGATTAAAGGTAAAAAAATTGGCAAGCCTATATTTTGAATATTTCATATAGTAAATACGTTTTGAAACTTTAAACGCGTTTTTCTCGAAACCACGTTTTTCAAATTTGCGTACATCGTAGCTCGCTCAATTTTTATTGGATTGACTTGAAATTTTAACTGTAGCTTCTTAGACAGATTATCCATCGAAGTACGTAAGGTTTTTAAGATTGATAAATAATTACATTTGCAATAAACAATTTAAGGTCGATTCTTTACCCAAAAATGAAAAAACAAAATTAAAACTGATGTCAATTCGCAAATTTTTAAAATAAAATTATAATCCTACGTACTTCGAATGAAAAACTAATGTAGATTAAGGAAAAATTTTTTTTTTGCTGTAGGTGGTGTACAGAGACTTCTACAGTGTACGCAGATTTCCTCCTCGGACAAAACATGTGTTCAAGTTACCTAGTGCCACGACGCCATTTTGTATCTTAAATTTAAATAAAAATTATTTTTGTATACCTTAATACATGTATAATAAAGTCTCAAAATTTCATTTTAATCCATTGAGTAGTTTTCGAGAAAAAAATTCCCAAAGAAGGGTTCATTATTCAGTGCGCCAAGGTAGTATAACCCCTTAATCTCGGTTCAACTCACTATTCATCCTTCTCTAATTCTAACAATTAACCGGATTTAAATTTAATTCAAAGTTAATCTACATTGGTAGAAATGGGGGGCCAAAAATCCATGGTACCAAATGTTTCTAGAGAACGAAAGATTTGCGAGTTAGAATTGTATACAAAATAAGCCGCAAGCACTACAAAACGAATAAAACGTCTCAAAGAAAAGGTGTGTCGTGCCGGGTACAATCTCCGAAAGTGATTTGTGTAACCGATTTTGATACACATCGGACGCGTACGGTCACGGAAGGGCACCTTTTGTCATTGACATTATCGCGGAGAGGGGGCGTCGTACCTGAGCACTTGTTCCGGGGAGATGGCACCGGTGCCGCCGGTGGTTCCGCGACCCCGGTGCGATCTGTAGGGGGTCGCGTGCGAGGAGTGATGATGGGGCGCGCTGGGCGGCCTCTCGACGATGGTGTAGCTGGTGCCGGGCGGGCTGTAGTAGCCGCGGTGCTGGCCGCCATGATGCCGACTCGTGGTGACGGGCTCGAGGTCCTCGGCCTCGTAGTAGCCGCCGGTGCCGCTACGCACGTGGTGAAAACCGTCGGCACCGCGCAGGAAGGGCGTCCGGCTGCTACCGCCCCACTGCAGCTCCTGCAGCTCGGAACCGTAGTCCTCCGTGCTGCTGGCCATGCCTCGGCTGGCAATCAGCTCCTCCTTGGTCACACCTGCCGGACAACAAGCGAGCACGCGATTGCGGAATCGATCACCATGGCGAAAGATACGCGGACGAGTCGCCGGAAAGCTCAATTTGTTTTAGTGGCAGACGAACCGCACGCGTTGCGTTTCAGTAATAGGAAAATTTTAATTTGGGAAATTTTAATTGAGAAAGAAAGTGAGAGAGAGATTGCAAATTATATCTGGTTTGATTAAAGCTTAATTTAATTCACATTTTTTAATTTAATAAGTTTGTTTGGAATAGAATTTAACTTTGTTTATAAAAATATTTCGCGTAACATTTGAAATTAAATTCTAAGAATTGTCTTTTTTTTTTTTGAACATTTTTATATTTATGATAATTTTTATAATTAATGATAACTCAATAGGATTCAATTTTGTATAATTTTTTAAATTAAAATTAAAATTAAAATCTAAGAATTTCCTTCTTTTTCCTCTGTATGATTTTATATTTTAATAATTGATAACATGAAGTTCATAATAACAAAAGTTTTTAATGTGACCTGCTAATGGACCACATGTACAGTTGGTAATAAAAAAGTTCCAGGGAAAATTAGTCATACCGAAACTTTCGGATATAAAAATTTTAGGGTAGGCAGCTTTGTCGAAGAATACTTAATGATTTTTTTATGTCCCTCCAGAAGAAAAACCTTTGCGCTTTTACACATTAATCTATACTAATATATAAAATTCTTACGGGTGGTGTGTGTTTGAACGTTATTAACTTAAAATATTTTAATGTTTTTTATTTCACAGATAATTTGGATTATTTTACATACATATTTTGTCAAAATTTAAGAATTTTTTTGGGCGTAAATCTTTTTTGTGAAAATTGTAATTTTACATTTTCCGTTTCTTAGATATGGTCCTTCTTAGAGCAAAACTATGAATGTGCAAATTTTTACTTTTTAAGTAAAGAAGTGGGGTGAATGTTTTAATGTTTGTGTGTAAAATAATAAAATTTAAATAATAATAAATAAATAATATCTTTTTTTGGAAAATTGTAATTTTGCATTTTCCATTTCTTAGATATATTATCCTTTTTATAGCAAAAAAAAACCATGAGAATGTGCAAATTGTTGTAGGAAGAGGAAGACAAAGAGGAAGAGTTTGCCGACGGGAAAAGTTATAGATAAGTGTATTCTTTTTGAGAAATTTTATATTTTATGAGTTGGTACAGGTTTTATCAAAGATAGTTAGCTATAATATACTGTTTGGTAAAGAGTTGATTATTGAATCCAAAATACGACGCTTTAAGAATTTTAGAAGAAATTTCCTTTTTTCACTACTTTTTTGGCGGTAAATAATTATAGGTATTTATTTTGTTGTCATTTAATTACTTTGTACATTTTTTGAAAATGCCCAAAGCAAAAAAATCACAACTTTTCCGATCAACGGAAACAATTATAAAAACAATAATATATCTAACTAGCTGGTTACCCGGGTTTCGCTTGGGCGTCGTTTTTCTTCAAACGACTTCATTTGTGTTTCAATATCCTTATTGTGGACAAACATAAGGAGTGTGTCGGGTGGTTGATTTAAAGACGGTAGTTTAACTTTTCCGCATGAATAACACATTCTAGGTGCTTAAGTTTTAAACTTTTTTGCTTGACAATGATCACATATTGCATCCATTTTCCCAATTATTACTCTCGGATGAAATTGATATTCGTAATTTGAATCATAACTAAATGCCACTAATTTCAAATCGGACCGCATAAATGTTTTCATGGATTGAACATGTCGTAACCGGTCTTTTTCTACTCGAGTTTCACACTATTGAGTCATTTCCGCTTTTCCGATATTTCATTTACCGATCAGCGACATCATCCCTTGGTTTACCCGGGCGTTTTTTCGGGAATTTCGAGATTGCTCGCTCGCGATGTACACAGAACCTCGATATTTCACTTTCCGATTACTGACTTTATCCCTTGATTTTCCAGGGCGTTTTTTAATTGAAAAATCGAGGTTCTGTGTACATTGCGAGTGAGCAATCTCGACGTCAAAGAAAAACGACGCCCGGGGGAAGCCCGGGTAACCAGCTAGTAGGGGAGAATGGGGGAATTGCAGTTAGTAAGAATTATTTCTTATTTTCTGAAAAAGAAATGTCTTTAGAACCAAAATGTATATTATTCATTTTTCACTGAGTTTGGATAAATTCTACCAAATTTGTGGTATAAATATAGGTATACATACCGTGATGTTTACGCTGTCACTCGACGTTTGCAGGCATGTGCCCGATGGTTAACAAGTGCGCCACGACTGCAATTTCCCCGTGCAAGCGACTACCGTTACCCCAAAAACCGAGTGAATTTATTATATTAAATAATAATATATTTATACAATGTCATCGTTTTAATATGGGCGAAATGGAAGCTAAAGAACCAAAAAAGTCATAAATAACGGTTAGATGTAATTTTAACTACTAAAAATTTCGCAAAACCCTTATTAAAAGTACATCGATTCTTATAAGAAAAAGGGGCGTAAAATAAGAATCACCAGATTTTTATTAATTTATGTTGGTTTAATAGGCACGGCATAATAAATTACTCGATAATCATGTATGTAAATGGATAGAGACAAAAAAAGTTTGATATAACTGTTGGATTATGTAAAATACAGGTGACCGGCATTGCCTGATGACTGTAATTCCCCCATTCTCCCCTACATTATAAGGTTAAGCAATAGCAATCCTTGACTCAAGCACCCGAAGCCGGCTTAAACGTAAAAGTCGCGGCCTGAATTTCAGGGGGATGTCGGCCAGATCGATCGAGATTCTCGTAAATAAGTCAGGAGACACCGCGCGAGTTCCCGGGAGACATTTTCATGTTGGCGAAGAAACCGCCTCGACATTCAAATGCCACGTTAACAACTGAACGTTTTATTACGGAGGCCTTTTCTCGGAAGTCGCTCTCTCCGCCAAAAACGGAAACGCAAGAATTTCTCTCGCGCGCCAATCAATGCATGTGTGTGCGAAAAATATTAATATGCGATTCTCGTCTCCTTTCCATAAAAAAAACTATGAAATTCTTTCACGTAAAAAAACTTTCATGCGCTAAAATCGTTCACGCCTTTTCAGCATGAAATTTTTCTAAGAAACCAAGGTAAGGAGGGCCCCTAAGGCCTGTTTTCGGCACCCTTCAAAATTGGACCAAAATGGCTGGAATCACTTCCTTATACACTTGGAAGTAATATTTAGTCAATTCCAGCCTAAACGGAAGTATTTAGGGTGTATACTTCAAGTATACATGGTGCATCATCGCGCCCGTAAATATTACTTCCAAGGGTATAAGGAAGTGATTCCAGCCATTTTGGTTCAATTTTGAAGGGTGCCGAAAACAGGCCTTAGGGACCCTTCTCCTTTACAGAAAAATGTCCCTGTATTTGTTTAAATCTGTATTTCGGTGCAAAAAAAGCGACGAAATATTTCCTACAGACATTGCGACGTGACCAAACCATGGTAATCTAATCGCTTACGCTTTAATTCGATCTCATTGAAATTATGATAATTAATTGCAATAATGACGATGCAATAATAACAGATACGCGACATCGCGATAATCAAACGTCAAACGTATTTATGTCGCCACTGATCGCAATAGATCACCTATCTGTTAAGGTGCCTTTTCACGTTGACGCTCGACGCTCATTTTCAGCAAGCAAAAATCTTCTGAAATAATATCTTTTATTTATATATATATATATATATATATATATATATATATATATCCATAAAATATTATTACTTGAAGATATTACTTGAAAATAATTAATATTTTACGTATTTCGAAGTCTATGTTTGATTGTACTGGGACGATTAACGACGATTCAGCGACGACGCTGAATATTAAACAAATTCAACTTTATTTCTTTGACGCTAGCGTCAAAGCGAAACCACCACGTTCACCTTGTTGACGCTCATTTTCAGCGTCTCATGAATTGGCAACTTTACTGTTGCGTGCGAATATACCTGTGTACTTAGTAGAATTTACGGATTATTAATGTCCAAACGACGCTCCAAGGGGCGCTTAAATAAGTAATTCAGATCTTTTTTTTTGGACGCGTCTTGGGTTGTTTATTGAATCGTCCTCCACGAACACATCTACGAATATATTCGCGATTTATTTTTACCCCCGCGATCGATCGTAATTTTTTTCCGTTGTTATCATCGGGCTCTGCCGTGACATGAACCGATTACGTTATCGATTCCTGCGGGGCAGGAATAACGGGACAATTAAATCCGTCGCGGGCGGAAACTTCCTTGTCGTGATTGTCGAGTGAGGATATCACCTAGATGGGATCTTTAACGTGAGGCCTGCCGTGTATGGTGCCGCGGCCGCAGTAATGACATCATTTTCTGGGATAAACCCAACTGTGACTCCCTTAATAGCCTAAGGAAGTCTTCCGTTATCGCCGGAAGAAAGTTCGAAGTTGGTCCTAGAGATAATCGCTGATAAACCGATAGCTCTATATAGGGTGTTCAACCGAGTCGGTTTTTTCACGAGTTCTTCGATCAATTTAGAGAAATCGATATTTAGAGCAGGTAAATTAACGTTGAAATAATTTCTGATGGATGAGGAAATTAATTCTGGGTAGTGTGAAACAAACTTTCTTTAAGAATAAAAAAATTAATATTGAAGTTTAATTAAGCTTATGTTTGCCAAATATGTTAAAATATAAGTTTAAATAAAATAAATTCACTTTTACTCTAGTGCAAAGCTATTAATTTGCATAAAAAAATGAAATTATTATTTCGCAAAATTAAATCGCTCGCGTTTTGCTTCATCACGCAATTATAACACGAAGTATTTCGAAACATGCGACTATAGGTACTGTATTTTACATCAGCTTCACAATAAAACACAACAGCGTTTATGTACAAATCAATACAATTTTATTACAGTTAAAACAACTGTACTTAAATGTAATTCCCTCTGAAGGGTTTTGACTATATTTTCATGCTATTTCCAAAATTTGTTATTCACATTTTATAAGTATCACATTTCGCGAAGTAGGAATGATAAAGTCGTGTTGCTCTCAGCATTCGCCTCAAGATTTAAGTCCGGTCGTTTCTCTTCCTGGCCGGGGAATACTTTAATAGTCCCGGAGTTCAAGTCGCCCCCTACGAAAGGCGAAAGGTCACGGGGGTTTCCGAGTAGGTTTAACGCGCAGTATAGGTATCTCTTAATATCATCGTCACTCCGCGCTGACAATCGAGACATTTCGTATATCGCGAGGGGCAGTCCGTGCCAACCTTGACACTGAGAAACGCTTGTTTGCCACCGGCTAGAAGAGAGAAGGAGGAGGAAGGAGGGAGTTGAAAGTCGCCCCTATAGCGGACGCTCTTGCGGGGTCACCGGCTAGAGGAGGAGGAGACGGCGAAGAGGGGTGGGCTGCGGTGAGGGCCGCTGTATCGTGTGTTCCGTCATGTACGAGGGTGGGCCGATCAATACTGCGGCTGAACACCTGAAGCCGGCTTCATTCAGTCGGCACCTCTCTATTTCATTCCCCTCGGACCCCGCCGCGTCGCGCCGCGCCGCGCGACCACTGTAACTTTGCTACTTATACTCGACGGTTATAGTATACGTACGTATACGTGCCTCGCCTCCCGCAGGGTCGCGATTAGAGGCCGCGGTAGAGCAACACGATTGCGGAGCTTATGTTAGTTGGCTCGCCGATGCCAAGATGGACTCGCTTTTTTTTCTACTTTTTAGAGAGATTCTTTCCGAGATTTACTCTCCGCCTACGTGTAAAATTCTGTATAATAGAAGGACGCGCGTCGTCGACTGGCGTATTTATATTGAAATTTAACTTAAAAAAACTAATAGAAAACTGGGAACTTACACAAACTAAAATTCTGACGACAAATAACGATGAAATACAAAGTAGGGAAAGATAAGAGAAGGTAGCAGGAGATAAATCTCTAGTTAGCATAAAATTTGAAATACGAGTTTTTAGATTGCATGTTAGAATTGAGATCGAGGTTACGTACACGTGTCAATTTTTCGAGACAAGTGTAAGATAAAGCGTATACGCGTTGATTTCCCGAGACAAATCAAGCCTTCTAAACTGAATTGCGTGTCGAGTTAAGACGGGTATTAAATTGGACCGCGTAGCACCACCACGTGCGGTTCTCGTATACGACTTAAACATTACGCGAGTCGCGCGTGTTTAGAATTCGGATGGCGTGTACGGTGTACGCGAAATGAATTTATCGAGGTATTGTCCTCCCTCCTCCCCGGGGTGGGTAATTTCGGGCGGTGGTGGACGATAACTAAAAGCGTCGCCCGACAAAAGGTAAAAGGTGGCGCAATACATTTTGCGCGCGTCGCGTCGCGTCGTCCCATTTCCTTTTAAAGTTGCGCGGCCATGCGCGCGCGTGCAATGCGAACGATATATAAAAGGGCGATTTTTCAGTGTATATCCCGTTCCCGCGGCCAATATACAATACGTATCTATCGATTACGCTTCGCGGGGGACGCGACACGACGCGAAAAAGACATTCAATGACGGTCACGTCGATAAATCGTTGAAAAAATTTACATTTCGGTCCGGCCGAGCCGACCGAGTAACGAGGACCATTTATAACGTTCCGCTAAAAGAGTCGACTGCGGCCGCGTCGCGTTTTATGCAAAACGGGACGTATCCGTCGGGCGTGCCCAAAGTAATGTAAATTTCATCAAAATGAAGTTATACATATATCTGACGCGGTGGAATAGAATTATTCCCATTTAACACGGGAGAATAACGTGTCATATATTCATCCCTTTGTCTCTCTTCCTCTCTTTTCTTTTAATTGCACGGAATATAAATTAATACCCTTAACACCTAATATTATATAAGATAAATTGTACAGCATTTTAAATATTATCTGGACAGAAAAATTTACTTTCTAAATGTCGTCGCGGTTTTTAGACAGAGAGAGAAACTCTTTTAATACGTCGCGACATTTCCGTTAGCAAAAATCGACACACTGAATTTCACAAAGAATAAAAGAGCGCTACGTGTCTATTATCCTCCGAGACTCGCGCACCATATCCGCGGTGTTGTGTTTCGGTGGCTTGTTAAACGTTCACGGATCACGAGGAATTTATTTATCGCGCCGCATTGTGTAACGGCGAAAAGGCGCGCAGCGCGCGGGAGCGAACGGGACATGAATTGCGGCGTGCGCGCTGCGCCGCCGGATGCTCCATGCGGCTCGCCGGAATCTCGAATTCGCGCTCTCGATCCTGTGCAATTGCGTTACATTCCTGTCACGTCACAATTGCCCGGCGTTGTGATTGCAGCTAATCCTTTCAGAGAGTGCGCGCTATTCTCGGCTTTTCAAGACCGCATGCGAAATAAGGACGTTGATTCTTAGATAATATTTCGAAGGAGTGCGATAACAGTATTTTCTCTCTTTCTCTCTCTTTCTCTTTTATTGAAAAAAGATCAAATGAAAAAGGACTGCGGCGGTGGGTTCTCTATATACCTATTAAATTCTTTCATTCAAGTCCCAGCTATTTAACCATAAAATCCTGCAGCGCGACCTCTTTTACTCTTTTCACTACTTTTATTACTTCTTGAGCATAATACAAAAAAAATCATTAAATCTATATTACTCATTTTTAATACAAATATTATAAACTACTTAAATATATGACTTCTATTTATGAGTTCTGCTACTTTGTCTGTCTATATATTTTATCCAGTCTGTATTCTTATAGAATGCATTTCTAATTTTTCATCTTTTATAATCCGAATAAGTCCATTACATTCTGAATATCACTCACAGATTTAATATCTTCCTCCCGAAAAAATCTATCGAGCCTCGTAGAAACGAGGCGTGTTGAATTTCGCAGTGATTCGGTCGATAGTTTGTAACTTGTTTGAGTTAATTAACAATTTTTTTATCCGCACTCTGCCACGTCACATCGAGCACGGCCGCCATCGGCTCTATTGACCGTATATACCGGTTGTTCTAAAAATAATCCCGGTTCATAGGCACCGTCTCCGATAAAGGAGCCGATCGGATACAGTTAAGTGCGCGCATTAAGGCGCGCAGCCTTAATTGCCACGTGGAATACGGAATTAACGCGGACGAGCCTGGAAAATGCGCGATTAAGGCAATCCGAGGGAGGTGTTCCAGGTAACATATTTTGTAAAATATATAGGGCAATAAAAGGCATTGCAGAGCTTAGCGCAACATAATCTAACTAAATTTTTTAGATACTCTAGACAGTCCTGAAACTGAGAAAATTAATTAAAATTAGGAGAATTTTGATCCACTTTCTCGAGGTGTTCATGGATTTTATATGATGCTTTGAATTCAATAAAATTTTATTAAATTTCCAGTTAAAGTGCAACTGAAAGAAGCATCCTTCCCACAATTCGAGTCGAGAGCTAAATCTCTGGATATATTTTTTATATTTATTTGATAAAAAATGTATGTAATTAATTTTACACTTTTAATGACTAATTTATAATAAATAAATAACAAGTTTAACTTACGCTTTGCAGCAAACAATCTTTCTACAAACGAAATCATCTGTACGTTTTAATGGGGTGAGGGCAGAAAGTGGCGTTTCGCGGAAGTTGAATTAAAAGGCGAATTCGAGAGCGAGTATATATTTAATCCGACTGTCGACTCGCCCCCGGAACTGCAATCGACGCGGAAAACGCATTCCTCCCGCAAGCGTTCGGCGGATATTGCATTCGACAGGGGTGGGGAGGGGGACGGCAAGGTGGGCGGCCCGCATGTCGCGACATGTGGAAACGACATGAATTTTCCACGGAAATTTCCGCGGAAACCGAAGCGGCGCGGCGCGGCGCGGCGCGGCGCGATCGTGATGCGTATCGGGCGAGCCGGCGCTTACTCTGTTACATACACCTGAGTCTCGTCGCACGTATGCACTCCCGCCGGCGCATAATACTGCGAGCGCAGTATTATGTTAGGTCGGGCGTGCCCTCGCGCCTCCATCTCCTGCTCCCCCTCGCCGCCCCGCCGTGAAATATTGCGACTGCAGGCGCTGCTGCGCCGCAACAGGAGACGACACTTTGACCGATATCCCCTGTCAACTGTCCTTGTTGACATCGATCGTTTGTTTAATAATTGTTACAAACCGAGCCCTGAAATATTTACGCGATGATAAGACGTTGAATTTAGAATTCTAAATGTGTGTAAATCTATAAATGAATTTGTCGATTTTTTCGTCTGACATTTGATGGAAATTGGAATTGCATTCTTTACAAATTTAGACTCCCGATATTAAATATTTCTAAAGTGTTTATTATTAATTTAAATTGATTAGCTTAGTAATTAATAAAAATATTGTGTCATTAATTATTACAAATAAGAATGTTCCATGGATACTTTGGCGTTGGGTGAAGATTCCCTTCTTTTCAAAGTTCTCACGAAAAGACTGGTAAAGATATAATTTTTAAATCGAGATACAAGTATTTTATAGACACAAATTAATTTAGATAAAATTCTTAATAGTGCCACAGGTAATAAATATTTTCATCGTGAGTTTCGTCTCTTTCGTCAACTGAAGCTTCAAGTTATTTTTCGTCACGTTAAATTTTCGAGCAGTCGCGACACGCTAACCCGATCGTAACCATGATATCATAAAGCTCGCGATTAAGGCGAGGAATTGAATAGCGCATCGGAGATGCAATCGGGGACAGAATTCACGGATCACCCGACCGAAACATGTGATCGGGCTTAATGTGTGCAAATTGTGCGCGGGTTATGCGCGGCCGATGGCCAGTATGTATACACACGTCGTCTATAAATACACCACAGGTCGTCCTATCGAACCCAGGTCGCCCTGGCATTGCGCGATTGTGCAATGCAACACGAACCGCCGGCGACGGGCGAGCCTGACCTGACCAGCCTTCCGCGTTTCGTGCAATAGCCACGTGCGTGCTATAACACAGTCACGAACGCCGACCAGCCAAGGGCACCGCTCGAGGGGGATGATTTGCAGAATTCCTCGGGGCGTCCCTCCCTCCCTCGACCCGCGCGCGTCTCTCGCGAGAACCTACTTTGCTATACTCGTTCCCGCACTTGAGTTTCCATATTTTTTAAAGAGTTTTTTTTAAGGTTTCGAAGATTGTATATACAGCTCGAACGAAACTACGAGCGAAACGTGTGTGTATATATTCAGTAGAAACAATATCAATTTCCACGCCCCGGCTGGCTCGCTCTCCGAGCGAGATTTCGGCAGCGCGGCGCTCGTCGGAGTAACGAGCTCGATGAGGTGTGAAAAGCGAATTGGTCACGAACCGAGATCGGTATCTGACGCGGGCAAAAGGAACACCTGCTTCGCGGGAATAAATGGCTGCAGTCGCGTGGCAGCTTATGAATATGTTTCGATACGCCTCGCCGTTTTTCGCCGTTCTTTTAATCGAATTTGCTCTCTCGCTCGTTGCCGCTATCTCGACAGGCGGATCTACGGGAACAAATATACCAAAATCTTGGAAACCAGAGAGGAAATTAACGTAAAATGTAAGCGGCGCGGAAGGTTGTTCATGAAGCCGATATAAATTTCAACTGAAACTGTTATTTTCTTTACGCTCTATTAATTATATTAAATACAGCGCGTTATATTGAGAGATAAAAGGACCAAATGTGAAAAATAAATAGAATGATGTTATAATGAGATAATTTATTAATAACGAAATTTGTGACGCAAAATGAATAACGGCAGATGAATAATGTAATAATTGCAGAATTGAAATAAATATGAGCATATATGGCTGTGGATTGACATAAATTAAGTACTTATATCTCGTTATTAAATGACTGTATTTTTTTATACATGCTTCAAAAATTTCAATTAAATGAAGATTTGATTCGGCTGTTGGTATAACGATCATTAATTTTAGTTATCTAGAATTGGGAATCGTGGAAAACAAGTTTGAGAGCCCGCGAGGCTGCGCAATTGTTAGACAAGCAATAATATTTCCCACACACGCCACTAACGTTTTAACTAAATGCAATGTTCTCCATTAACGTGGCAATCGTTAACTTTTCCAATTTCGCGTCACGCCAGTCGTAAAAAGCGGTACGCTTACGGTACGTTACTCAGGGAAAATAGTCAGCGTCTTTCCACGCGAGCCCTTACATCACTCCCTTTACATTACCCCTTTTTCTTCCCGGTTCTCGCGTTAGCGCGCCAACGTCGCGAATTGCTACCGCATTGCGTGGCGGTGCACGTCGCAATGTTGAATATTCACGAAACGTGTGGCCGCAACGCTAAGTAAATTCCCCCCTCCGCCCCCTCCCGGCCCCCCTCCCCCTGAATTGCACTTAGCTCGAAAGCATCTGAAGTAATTTATTTCGATCACGATATCGCGATCGCGATCGTCGGCGCGTATTTATCATAGAACTCGCATTTAAGCATTCTCGTATACGAAGGTCCGTATGTCGAGCACGTTGCGTATTAATCATTAAATTTTTGAACGGTGAAGTGGCCCGGCAATCCAATTAATCGTGTGCGCTTGCATATGAATCCTTTGAATAAACTAACTGATATTCGATAAACGTACGGAGAGGGTATAATACCAGAAATCGCGCATTCGCGGCGGATTCGGAGGGAAAACTGCCCGAAATCGCCGGCGCAGTCCGCGAGCCGATACATTCGATAATCACGAATATAAACGCCCCGGCGAATCCATCTATTAATAATACAGGGAGAGACATTTATAAGCAACGCGATCAATGATGGCGTCGTCCACAATGACTTATTTTTGCGTCACGCGCTTCGTCGACCCTTCGCTCTCGGATTCACGAAGGATGACGGAGGGATTCTTTCAGGAAACCCGGATAAAAATGACACGGTAAATGATGCGTCGGCATTGACGTAAAAAAAAAGAAAAGGAAAATTTCGGCAATTATGTGAACTTCAAAGATCAAGTTTATATAGACTAATCTTTATGTAGTTTTATCTTTGAATGTATAACTACTTTTATTGTGATTAAATTTTTTGCGATTTTGATATGTTAAAACAATATTATTATTTAAAGATCTTTTTCAATGTTTCCAGTACCGTCAAAATGAAATTAGATTTATTTACACTAATTTGTGACTGCTTACTTTTAATATACATTTTGTAGAAATTATAACATGGAATGTACAATATAATAGATTCATATTGCTTTCCAATAAGTGTAAATTTTAAAAATAATCTTGAAAATTTCTTCTAAATGTTCGAATCTCTTTGAGAATTGCAGGCAATTAAAAACATTTTTGCATTTGTTATTTATATCAACTTTAATATCCGAGTAAATATTTATGTAATATTAGCATATTTTATTTATGCGTATATATTTTACACATCTGGCTTTCACGTTATATTTACAGAATACTTAATTAATGTGCATTTATTCCTATTCCTTTATTTGCAGTTTTATGTAAATAATAATAAATGCTTAACAAATATTTGAAAGTACTTATTATTCCTATTGTTTATAAAACATAAAATAAAGCATGTAAAAATAGAAAATAAATATAAAATATAATATGTTTTATATTATATTTTTATCTATTATATTTTACACGATGAAACCACAAGAGTTTAAAATCGATTATTAAGTCGAAGATCATTTCTATAATTTTCTTCAAAATTTGAAAGTAAACGTTTTCTTAAATTCCATTCTTTTATTGCCAATTTTTCTAGTTTACAAAACAGTTTACGAGCGGAAAAAGATCATTTTTTTTTAATTATTGGAAATATACGCGGAACGATCGATGGCATTTCATTGCGAGGGGCGAGCCTCGAGCGGGGAGAGAACGCGGGGATTGAATCCAATTTCCCGTGACGGTTAGCGTGACTGTCACGCGTGTATTCAGAATTTACTGTGCGATCGAACGGGACAGGGTCGGAACTGTCCAAGTTACATTTATAGCGTTTACGCGCGTGTGCCACGTGTGCCATGTATATAAACCCGACATTCGGCCGAACCGCGTATTCAAGCCGCCCTTTAATGCATTCCGTGCGAGAGAGCGAAACCGAACAAAGTGGAGGAAAAAAAAAGAACGAGGGCGCCGTTGAGTTTGTTGCACTTGTCGCATATACTAGACGTGTACATAACGCGGGGAACGTACGCCTCTTAAATTATTGATGCGAGGTCTCTCGCGTTCCTAGGAGAGTTTTCGAGCGATTTTCGAAGTTACAGTTTAGCATGCCACTACGCCACTGTTCACAGAATTTTACATTTTTTATGAACAATTTGTATGAACATTTTATCATACGCAGCATGAAGAAGATCTTTTTAATTATTTTAAATTACACGATACATCTCGTATTACATCTCGAAAACCGACAGCTTGATTGAATAATTTATTGAGAAAGCGAGCTATCCAATAATGTTATAATTAAGAAAACTCGCCTTTGTCAGAATCTCGTCATGTAGCTGATGTGTTTCCAATATGATATTTTTTGTTTACGGTTTTTCATATCGTAACGTATGAAAAAGCATTGATCCTTGCTCTTAAAGTTCAGTTTCTTATCGAATGCTCGAAGAGCGCACTCCAACGTGTCATCCACGTAATATCTTAATAATCAAATATCAAACAAACGATCTATTTTGTGAAAATGCCTTGCGCTTTTAGGAAAGTTCCTGAGCAATTTCCGAAGTTACAATCTAGCACGATACTACCTACAGAATTATATTTTTTATGAACATTTGAAACTTGAACATTTTACATCACATACGTGGCACGATAAAGAAGATTTTCTTCATTATTTTAAATTCGAAAATGAATATTACATTTCGGGAGATTTGAATAATTTACTAAGAAAGCTATCCAATGATGACGTCTAATTGAGAAAAATTGTTTTCATTAGAATCTCCTGACATAGCTGGATATAAAATGTTTTGTTTATATTTTATGTATTACAAAAAAATCATTGATTTTTACTTATTGAAAGCTCGGAGAGCACTCCAGCGTGTCGTTCGCGTAACATCTTAATAATTAAATATCAAACAAGTTATCTGTTTTGCGCTGAAACCTCTTGCTTTTAGGAAAGTTTCTGAGCGATTTCTGAAGTTACAGTCTAGCAGAATTATATATGAACATTTGAAATTTGTATGAACATTTTATATCACACACGTGGCACAATAAAGAGAATTTTCTTCATTATTTCAAAAAAGGCATTTCGAGAGATTGATTGAATAATTTATAATTGATTAAAAAAGCGAGTTACTCAATATGTGATGCCTAATTAAGAAAAATTGTTTTTATTAGAATCTTATCACAAAGCTGATGTATTTTCAATATAAAATTTTTTGTTTTTATATTTTACACCATAAAAAATAATTGATTCTTGCTTTTAAAATTCAATCTCTTATCGAATGCTCGGAGAGCACTCCAGCGTGTCATCCGCGTAATATCTTAATAATCAAACGTCAAATAAACGAGCTGTTTTGTAAGTACGCGGATTACGGGCATATTAAATTATTCGCAGCACATTCAAGCTCTCTCTCTCTCCAGGGTGATCGGAAATGGGCGACAGGCAGAACGACGTTCCTCGTTGAAAATTACTGCACGAGGTTGATCATCACTTTCAAAGCTGAGAATCGGGTGTCTCGGTAATCAAAGTTATTCGCTTCGAATGAAGATTCTACAAGAGTGAATACTACTTGCTAATTAACTACGGAATAAACGATTCTCATCGATCCCTCGTAATGTGCGACTAGACGAGCGGAAGCCTCTTTTTCCTTTAATCGCTCACGGAGGTCAAGCACTACTCGACGAACACCGCCGACGTTTTCGTTAATGGAAAGCTATTTTTGTCTTCGACGAGGAAGATCGCCTCCACGTGCGTTACCAAACGCTTCCGTCATCTCGCAATTCGTCAGCGATGGCTCTTCCTCTCTCTATCTCTTTCCATTCCGCTCTCTGCAAGCTGCTCTGCTGTCTTACGTCGTTCTCTCGCTTACGTTCACGTGGCACGTGCTCGTGCGCTCGCAGAGAACGAGCGAGCGAGCGAGCGAGCGAGCGTCGTGACGCCCCGGATAAGCGAAAGAAGGTGCCGTCGCGTGTCGGCCTCCTCTGCATATACGCGCATACACCGCGGCCGTCGTCGTTATTAGTTATTAACGCGACCGAGCGACCGATTTTTTCCACGAGGGTGTGCTCACGCAGCACGTCACCACCGGGGATCGATCTTCGGCCACGAGGTCGAGGGCTGAAAAGTGTTACGAGAAAGAGAGAGAGGGGTGGGAGGCAGGGAGGGGAAGAGGGGATTGTGCACAGCCTCTACCTCTTTCTTCTTGGTCGAGGCCGAGCCGAGGAACCGCCCTCAACCCTATCAAATTTTTAACGGACCGCCAACTCGCGTCAGCGGTTTTCCCTAAGATCGACTGGAACGGCAGAGGGATCGATGAGGAACGAGAACGATAAGAGGAACAATAGGATGCTCTGTGTAAATAAGCGAAAGACGTCAGAAAAATAAATCCGAAAAACTATCAAAGGAGGAGGATCCCTAAGGCCTGTTTTCGGCACCCTTCAAAATTGGACCAAAATGGCTGGAATCACTTCCTTATACCCTTGGAAGTAATATTTAGTCAATTCCAGCCTAAACGGAAGTATTTAGGGTGTATACTTCAAGTATACATGGTGCATCAGCGCGCCCGTATCAAGCATTTCTTTGGAAAACTAAGCGTTTTTGAGAAAAATGTTTCAGATAAAAGTTGTATGGTTTCAAGGGGGACATAAGATGGTGTCATTGGTTTGACCTTGGATAGTCATTTGAAGGTCACGTGAATGTCGATTTCAATATTTTATATAGAACCCCCTATTTTTACATATCTTGTAGCTTATCTCGAGAGCTTTCCAAAACACTATCGTAGATCACGTAGAAACACTTATTACAAATGCTTCTGAAAGAAATGACTGACGTATTTTCTGCCGCAAGGCTAAATACGAAGTTTTGAAAACAACTGTTTTAAGAACTGTATGCACCTTTTTGAGCAACTACGATCCCTTAAGCTTTTAATTCAATAGACCAGGTTCTGCTTATGTCCATGGCCTTATATCGGACCCTATCTCACATCTTAATGTCAGAGATACACAAAATGCGTGTATGCGCGTACCTGGTTACGATAAATACTTCCGTTTAGGCTGGAATTGACTAAATATTACTTCCAAGGGTATAAGGAAGTAATTCCAGTCATTTTGGTCCAATTTTGAAGGGTGCCGAAAACAGGCCTTAGGGACCCTCCTCCTTTATACCGTTCTTCAGGCGTCCTCACATATCTTTGAAACATTTCTCTGCGTGGGTGTGTTTGTGTTTGTGTGCGTGTGCGTGTTTGTTTTAACCAGTTCCTGAGCTCGGATATTATACGAGAGCTAGTATTATGTCTTCAGGGAGTAGGGTAATCTCGCCCCCTGGAATAGGTTATTAGCGGCGTCAGAGCTGACGCAATATTTTTCAAGGTAACCGCCGTCCGCCAACCTCGAATCTTGGCATTTAGGATTGATGATTGGAATTACGGCGACAACAAGCTACGTAATGGCCCGATGCTTTTATGTGATATAGCGAGCTAATCTCAGCTCCTTAATTCTACGAGAAGGTTTATTTCACAAAATCAAGGATTCGCAAGAACCAAGATTTTATCATGCGTCGCGTGTTTGTCGAGATGGAATTTATCTCAGCGCTTTATAAATCCGTCTCGAGTCTACATTTACAGAGCTGAAATTTGACAATTGTGTCCTTTGAGAGCAGCTAACAGTTACGGATCCGCGTCGAAGGATAATCTCGAAACATAAGACACATTCGTCTCACATTTACTCCGATTAGCTCTACATTTCTAACGTGTCACAATCCTAGCTTCTAGAGACGGTTTATTGCCAATGACAATATTTTTCAAGGCAACACCTGATGCTACACCAAGCCAATTATCGTGTAAACTCGATTTCCGCTGTTGGACATCTCGACAATAAGAGCCCCCGACATCGGAAGAAACTAATCTCGACAATTTTATCCTTAAAGTCTTTACCTTTAAAGGTCTCTCTTAACTTTGCCGCTAAGAAAACTGTTCCCTCAACCCCCTCGTCGGCCTTTTTCCGGATTACCGCGCGAGTATCGCGATGTCACGGTTTTATTTCAACGTCGCGAACTTCCCCAGACGAGTCTCATATTTTTTTCCAGGGTCAGAACTAATCTTACTCTAGTAAACGGACGGATGGGAAGAAAGGTGGCTCATATTAGGGGGGTAATACATTTCAAGGCAACACCTGCTGCTCACGACCTCGTCCTCGGGCAAGAAGCGCGAAGCCAATTGCAAACGCCGCAGCTCGCGTGACGACTGACGCGTTTGTACATTCTCGCGGATATCATAATCGCGGATTCTCCGGAGGAACGGGCGCCGCGACTGGCGCTCGATTTGCCGAGCATCCCCGAGACGAAAAGAGAGACAGCGAGAGAGAGCGAGAGAGAGAGGGGAGAGGGGGGAGAGAGAAAGGAACCGAGCGAGACGGACAACGCGGGGTGCCATTTCGACGTCTGATCGGCACGACATCTCCATGATGCCGCGAACGTGTATCGCGAGTATACGCAGTTCGCGCGGCAAGCGAGCAGTTAGGGGTGGTTTCAAAGATGGCCAGTTCTTTGCGTTGCATTCCTCTGCCGCGGCACACACGGAAGCTCGAGGCGGGCAGAGACAATGACAGAGAGAGACAGAGAAAGAGAGAGCGAGAGAAAGGCAGAAAGACAGAAAGAAAGAGAGAGAAAGAGCGAGTGAAAGAGAGAGAGAGAAAGAGAGACAGAGAGAGAGACAGAGAGAGAGGGTGAGAGAGAAGGTGGACCGATCGAAGGGACTCACGTCTCTCATCTCGCGGCCGCGGCGACGTGCTCACGTGCGAGCGTCGTCGTTCCAGCGAGTCTGGCACCAACGACGATGATGACGGATAACGGGCACGATAGTGCGACACGCAATACACCACTCGTTGCTGCTGCTGTTACTGTTGCTGCTGCTGCTGCTGCTGCTGCAGTCGCGCACGTCGGTCGATGCGCCAGGTGCATCGCCCCAGCAACCACGGCACGAAGCTCACGACTGACTCGCTGCTTCGCGAGCGAGCGCCAGCCGGGGGTTGGCTCCGGAGTTCACCGGCTCGTCGGGGGAGAGGAAGGGTACCAAAGAGGTCGGGGGTGAATCGGGGGAGAGACGGACGTCGCGACGCCTGCTGGCGTCCGCGGAAAGTCACCCCCGAGCAGGCGCGACGGGGCGACAGCGCGCGATTGGTGGCAGCCTCGCCGGCGACGGGGTCCCGAGGGGGTTGTGTTGTTTCGGTACCGGTGCGGCATTGGTGACTCCGGAGGTTTGTCCTGGTGGTCTTTTTTGAAGAGGGGAGCAGCGATGCCGCGTAATCAACGTGTTTTCAAGCTGTTTTTTTAAACCCCGTTCTATATCCCGCATTAATTTTTGCTATCGATATCCCTTTTTCCTATAAAGTATATGCATTATTATTTCTGATTGTGGGATTCTCTTAGAATGAGGTTACACCTTGAACTCTTCAACAGTACTTTTCTTCAATGAAAAAGATAATATTGAAGAATTTAAGGAATTTCTCATTTTTAATAGCATTCCAGAATTAAAATAATACAATGAAATAATTTCAATGTATTTATATCTATTTTGATTTCATTATTATGTTTTTTTTTGTTAATGCTAACATTAATTATTCATATTTCTCATTAATTGGGAGATATTATAATTAAATTTGTTAGGTAAGTAGTAATCGATGTAATTGATCCGTCGAATATGATGTTAAGGATATTTTTGAGAACAATGCGACACGGAGGACAGCGCAAGACGCTGATTTAATTGGAATCGTAATGGCGCATTCGTTACAGCAAAATAGCAAATATATGGCACACATGCCAAACGGTAGGGCGGGCAGGAATTCATTTTCGATATCAATTAAGCCCGCCACTAGAATGCATATATCCGAATTCCTCCGGTTTGCCACTTCTGACGTCGTCGGCGCGGCCTTGAACCACTTCGCGCGAAACCAATCGCGAGACGCGATATCGCGCTGAACAATCTCGGTATCTGGGTGACTCTTTCCACGGGCAATATGTCGAGACACGCTTGGCTGAAGGACAGAAAAGAAGCGGCTTTAAATTAATCCGTGGCTAAAGATAGGTCGTTTCGCTTTAAATTTCGCGACCAGAACCACCTAAGTACTTGAAGCAGCTTGTGCAGAGTGGTACCACGTGCAGTGTTAAGAGCGGCCGGTTGCCTAAAAAACTATTAGAGTTACTGGCAAAACTTTTCCAGTATATTTCAAAGTTTCAAAGTTTGTTATTTTTAATAAAAAATATTAACAAATATTTTCTGGGAAAGCAAGAGATAAACGTTTCCCTATCTTTTTCATGTTTTTAGTGATTATGTATTTGTCATTTTTATTTTGCGTATAAAATATTAATTCAACCATGATTCCTGATGAAAGAAGCTCTCATATCTCATATTTTTAAGAATTTTTTGTATTTTAAATTTATGAAAAGTTTTTTAAAATGTCTTAAACTTCTTCAAATTTTATAAGTTTAAGGAAATTATAGAATGAAAAATCTTAGAATATTTCAGAATTCACATATAAAGAATTCTAGAAAAGGTGTAAAGATGCTTTCTTAGCATTTTTGAAAAATGTTATAATTCGAATAAAAAAATCTAAGAAATTTTCAAAGAAGGTTTATAAAAATTTATAGATTCGGAAAAATTATGTAAAGTATTCTAAACAAAATTTTTCATCAGGGATGCTTTGCGTTTTAGTAATCTATGATTAATAAATTAGTAGTCTATAATTACTATCGGAAAAATTCTCGAGAAATTATGCCAAAGAAAAAGTTATTTCATAAGGATTTGGAAAATTTTCGAGAAGTCATGTAGATGTGGACATAAAAATGGAGGTGAAGACAGAGATCTTTTAAACTCGAAAAGAGACAGATATAAGTTTCGAAAATTTATTTTGTAATTTTGCGTTTCCTGGACAGCACTCGACTTTTTAAGCAAACAAGAACACGATTAACCACTTCGATCTCTCTCCGTTCTACTTTTCTCAGAAAATATATTGCAAGGCTCCTAGAATGGCTAGCTATCTCGATAAATCTTTGTCAAACTGAAACGACAGCAATCTGACTATGTGCCTTCCACTTCATTCCCCACTCAATCACGCCCTTAAATATCGCAGGAGCTATTGGGATGACTTGATACAAATCCTTCCTGTCAAGACGAAACTTTCTTCCTCGCCTTTGACGCGTTTGAATGATCGCGAACGGCCGGACGAAACCATTAGCCTTGTTTAGCTCCAGATAGAGTCTTACCCTACCTGCAAAGTCCAAGTGTTCGAGTTCCTCGCGAGGAAGATCAACAGGTTCGCGTGCCGGATGTGCCGGCACACGGCGGAAGTCCACTCATCAGCCACGTGAAATCGTTCCGCGTGATACCGATCGGTACGACCTTTCACTCGATGAAAGCCGCATAAGACTCGCGCCGGCGGCGATTCTTCACCCCTTTCTCCCTTTATTTTAGGATTTCGTTATCGCGATTTGTGATAACAGACTATTCACGCGATACGAATCTTTACCCCCCCCCCTTTTCGAGTGGTCGACGATCTTCAGATCTTCGAAGCTTTAAACGCGTGACTGTATTTACCACCGTTCCTGCAACGCATCTTCTTTTCTGGTGAACATATATCAGTCTTTAACCCTTAGAACACACAGCTTTTAGAGCAACCAAAAAACACGCCATGGGTCTGAGAGACCCATGTAACTTTGATAGGCTGTAACTCTGATTCATATTTAATATTTCTGGACTTGTTTTTTTTTTATTTTGAAATTCTGAGATTTAAGAATTTATACCTGAATAGATTTTAATACCAAAAACAGTTTTATTTTATCAAGTTATGATTAAGTTAAAACTAAATATCGAAAATGGAAAATTCCGAGCAAGTGAAGTTTCTGGCTTTGGGAGATCCACACACACATGCTGTTCTAGAGTTAAAAGTAGTATCTCGATAGTATCCGCTGTTTTATGAATACAAAAAGAGAGCTAGAAACTCCAGTCGAAAGAGTCTCTTACCTGCATGACTCGTAAACGAGTCATAAAAAAGGGAACAGGAGAGGACGGGGAATCGACGGGGCGTTGTACAAACAACGGGTGGCTTTACGACCGTGAGGACGATTGTCGAGGTGGAAGAAGATAAAAACGTTACACGACGCGTAAAAGTGTAGGCCATCTATTCTCACTTTTGTCAGGTCGTACTACACATACAGCTTCGCTTCTCGTCGGCATGGCGGTCTCACTATTTTTCCGAGGCCGACTATACGCATACACGTGATGAGGAGAATACACAGCTAGTTAGATAAACGAACGGGAGACGGGAAAGGAGAGGGGGGGGGAGGGAAAAAATCGATGGGAGATAAGTACAAAAATTGTGTAAGGCTAACATTTCTCGGGGGGGGGGGGGGGGAGGAACCTTATTCAAAACCTAAACAATAATTGTCGGGGTGCTCGACCACGGTTTTTGTTTTCGCTCCTATCTCCTTCCCTTTCGGGCTTTCGCAAAAGTTTGCCGAGTATCGCGAAGCTCCGGTGAAAAAATGTTATCAACGTGAGAAAAAAAACCGACACGTGACGGGGTTGGAATGGCTCTCGGGGTTAGTTGATTAGCACGCGAGTTTCGATACTGACGACCGAAGTTCGCCGGCAAAAACCGGACAAGCCCACTTTTTTTTGCGCGACGAATGAGTCGTCCATTATTTAGCGCTCGTTTTACTAATGGAATATCGATTGACACCACGAGTGTCTGCTCCCGGGCGCGCGCGACCGGGTGGAAAAACTTGGCCCGCTTCTTTTGGATTTCCGATGTTTAATCGTCGGGACCATTCAATTTCAGAACAAGTCAGGTAATACATAATTTTATTATTTTCTGGTTTAATTAATCAAAAATCAATTATTTGATTAACATAATTGTCGCACTTTTATATAAGTATTTGTAAATTTTAGACGCTCCCTCGAACGCCCAATCGTTAATTCGTTAAAAGTACGCTCAACATTTAATTTTGACCGACACTGATTGAGAATCTTTACCTCAAATTTTTTAAATACGTTAATTCTCGTTTTCTATTTACATATATAATAATTTATATAATATTTAAGAAAAATTATTCTTAACATGATATTTCCAAGAGAAAATAATCTTGATATATGTTACAATTATAAGAAACATTTAACGTTTCTAGCTTACGCTAAATTAATTTAGTCAAAGAAATAGTAATTAATAATTTAATTATTTTCTTACTGAAATAATATATCAAAGTGATATTATTACGTTCTTCCAAGATTTCTCTACAACAATGGAGAAAGACGAACTTGTCTGATTATTACAGCCGGATCTACTAATTTTGTTTAACAGTTTCGTTTCGATTCGATAAACGCCCAGTCCAAGCGAAATATTTCGTCATATCTTCCGTACATTTCCCCGGCTTTTTCATGACGATAGAAAAATATAAACCTGTCCAATTATCGCAGTCGGGCCGTCCATTACTATCTAGCGCGATAAAATCAGAGATATCCCGCGAATCCTCTTATAGAAAAATTTCCTCTCACACAGTGATATCGGAAAAAATGGGCCTTGTCCGGTCGTTGCGGATCGAATTTCCGATTTCGTCTTCTCTATTTCGTCGCGGTGAGTCAAGATAAGAGGAAAAAAAAATTGGGAGAGATTCCTTTATCACAGAATTTTTCCTTGCCTTCGCAACAATTCATCGGACGAATTCGCGGGTCTCTTTTTGAAGAACAAGTACGAGGCAGCAGTTCTAATCTCGGATCCCGCTTTCTGGAGTACGCGAGAGGGAACAGTAGCGATAATAATTGACAAGTTTTTCCGGCGGGGCACCCTCCCCCCTCGCGCGAGGGGGAGCTTTTCCCCCGCGCTTGGTCGAGTCTACCGCGCTACGCAATTACAATTATTTACAAAAAATCACAACGACCCTCAACGGCTCGAGTCGCTTGTCCCGCGCTATTTCTCTATATAATCTCGTTAACGTCCGCGAGAACACGTGTAACGTTTATTGTATTATACATAAACGTACACGCGAAGGTGCCATGCCGTCGTCGTAGACGCTCGTAATTGTTTTACTGCCGCACGTTTAGCGCTGTCTCGCGACGAACGGAGGACGTTTCGCGAGAGAGAGAGCACACTTAAAAAATACGGCTCCCTCGTGACAAGCGAGAGAAGGTAAAAATCTAATTTTCACTTGAGTATACAATTAACACAATTATTTCCTACGACCTACAATATCGTCGTGCGTTTATATCAGGCAGATATAGCGCTAAACGTGGCCACCTGTTTCACGCGATGCGCAAGAAAGGGGAGCGACACATTCGTAAATCTCCAATTATCTTAATCATATCAACGATCTCTATGTCTTTTTATAGAACGGATTAGGCAAATCGCACACGTTTAACATCGTAGACGCTGTAACACGCCTAAGCGGCAGGAATACGGGCTTATTTGCGTCACGGCGGCGTCGATAAGAACCTCGCGTGTATGACTCACGCTAAACGTCCGCCTAGAATAATGCTAGAACAGCTCGCTCGGTTGCGCAACTATGCCGAGCTCTCTGTCTTCGAATACTGTACGAGTCGTGTGTCGTGTGTGTGTGTGTGTGTGTGTGTGTGTGTGTGTGTGTGTGTGTGCGCGTGTGTGTATACGTGCGTGTGTGCGTGCGTACATACGTGCGCTCGTGCGTGCGTGTGCGGTACGTGCGTGGGTCTACGCACTTCCGGTCGTACGAGTGACCGCGCTTAATCATACCACGGCTCGTCGCTCGTCGCGTCGAAAAGGCGAAACGACCGGATTGTCATGGTAAATCTTAATAAACAAATTAATTAACGCGAGATTACGGCGAGATTCGCCCTCTTCGCTCTTCTCGATTCGCGACAGAGAGAGAGAGAGAGAGAGAGAGAGAGAGAGAGGGAGAGTGAGGATGCGGTCGATTGCGGTAATCGTGTGATGCCTGATATTGTGATCGTCGCTTCACGAATGACATTGTATAACTATTAAATAAGTAGTCATCGTTTTTAAATTACAACGGAATATCTTAATGACGAACCGGATATTAAGCTGCAATACTCTGATATGTATTGTAATTGCGATATTGTGTAATTAGTATTGTTAATATTACTAATCAGCAGCATTGTGTTAATAATACTAATTAATATTACCAATTGTTATCGACAGTATCTACTAAAATATTGCTGACGTCAGTATTGTAATATCAAAATGTTAACAAATTTTGCGTAATATTACAGTTTAATATCTGGCTGTGGTAGTTGTTGACGTACGCTCCAACATCGCATTTGTCTTCTATCGCATTACACCGATCGACTCCACTTTGCTCTCTTTCACTAACCGTCACTCTAATTTCGCGTGTTTAAAGTTCATGTAACTGTCCGAGAACTGTCCCACTCATCGGGCGACTTCGAGGATCCTTTTGCCTCTCTTCTTCGGAGATCCTGGATACTCGGCGACTGTTTCAGGACTACCTTTTGTGATTGTGACCGTTGCCCTTGCTCCTGGGACTGTCCGAGGCCACGTCGTTGGGCTCCCTCCTCTGTCTCAGTATGAAGTTGAGATTGTGCGCAGTATTTACAGCATAGTAGACGTTGGCCGAGTTGGGCAGCACCATCTCCCGATCGGGTAGCACCTGGGCCAGGGTGTATTGATCGGGGCTACCCTCGAGGCAGAGCTTCAGCATGGCGTTTCGGATAACCTGCGGCGTTCGCTCGTTGTTCGACAGCATTATAGACTTGTACAGCACCACGCCCTCCGTCTCCACGTTGTCTGTCTCCATGGTGACCTTAATGATGTAGAAGTCCGGCGAACTTTTGTGCGAGTGACTGGGACTGGACAATCCGGCGAGATTGGGAGTGCTGCCGTTGGCCGCCACGGCGCCCGTCGGCGGTGCCAGACGAGCCTGATGACTGCCACCTCCTCCGCCAGAGCTCAGGGACACGTCCAGGGACGGCAGAGACGAGCTCGAGGACGAGCTGGACATTTGCGACGGTGAGGTTCGCCGGTCCAGCGAGTTGTGCGGCGAGCTCGGGAGGGAGTCGAGGTCGCAGTAAAACTGCGAACTGCTCGAACTGGACGTCGAGGCGATCGAATCGTTCTTCCGGTGACCTTGATGAGCCTGAAAGACAAGTCCCAAGATTCAATTCTCGTTTAGATCCTCAATCGTTAGCAATCGAAGATAAATTAATGCGTGTTTATTTCAAGAATATTCGGAATATAATTATTATCAAATATTATTGCCTGACATACTTGTTTTACAATCTTGGTGAGGAAATTTTGGCAGTCAGATTATATATTTTTGAAAAATTTGACGATATACGTTACAGAGAAATTAGATTAGAATATTTCTTATAAAGAATGCCGACCTGTTTCTTTTTGCCGCGATTGTTGAGGGTGTTCCCTGGTGGTGGCTCGATCTGGCAGCTGAGTTTATACGCTTCCCGATCGTCCACTATCACCACCGAGTGGAACCAGCGATCGAACACAGGGTCCATGCTGAAGTTATACGCGTTCGCCGCGCCCTGCAGGAGCCTTATCCTGGCGAGCACCTCGAACTCCTTTCGTCTCTTGTCAAAGTTGATGAGACCGTCGGCTATCGTGTCCGGTATCGCCGTGTCGATCATGGTGAGGTCAGTCAGGAAGGTACCTAGGTACGGTATCGTGCCATAGCTAATGTTCTGAAAGTAAATTTTAGGAAAATTTGTGATTATTGAACAGTAAGAGAAAAGACTTTAAGAGGAAATGAGAATGGCGTAGAGAATATATTCGTCTGTATAAATATTGAAAAGTAACATTCGTATATTGAAACTAAATACGACTTAAGCTCGTTGTTTACTATAAAATAATTAATTTTAAAATTTTATAATATAAATTTTTATACATTAATTATTATTATTATTATAAATTGTATATAATTAATTATAAAATATCGAAAATAAATTTAAGTTTTATGTATGCACTCAGTATCGTAATTTTTATAATTACAATTCTAGTCTCGTTAAAATTAAAGCAATTTTCCATTTAACTCAGGTATCACCGATGTAGCAAACTTTTAGAATTTAAAAATTCTTAAAACCAAATGTCAAGATATTATTATTTTACACAACAAACTTTCTTAAATTCTTTATATCATCGCTACTACGATTTTTCTTCGGACGTAATATGATTTAAATAAATGTCTATAATCATAGTCTATACGATCAGTTCAGAAAATTGAGAAAAAAGTTGAAAGGTCTCACAAAAGAGAACGATGTTATCGCACTTACGCCCGCGTGAGTATTCTGTTTCTGAAAGAGCTTCTGCAAATGCCTGTCACTTCTGCCGGCAGTATCGGCGAACTTGGCAGTGCCCTCCTTGATGAGTAACTCTCTCTGCGTCCAGGCGTTGTTCTCCTCCGAGAATATCCTCTCGAGTTCGCGGAAGAGCTCGTGCTTTTCCCGGGGCATGCACTGCCAGCACTTCTCCAGCCGATACACCGGATTGCTCTGGAGGCCGGAAACGATCGCCTTCAGGCTGCTGAAATTCTTGAGTACTCGCAATTCCTGCGCGACATCGATCCACGTCTCGAGGATCCTGGCGCGTTCCTGCGACTTGAGCGTCGTGTCCGTCAGGATCGTCGAGATCACTCGCAGGGAGACGGCGTTGAATTGGTTCACGGTCGCAACCACTGTAGCGGCTTCGTGGCTTCTAGAACGATCCTTCCTGGACCATACGGCGCCGAGGCACTGATGGGCGACCAGCTTCTTGAACACTTCGGCGTCCATCCGGGTCAGCTGCTCGGCGAAGTGACGGTGGGGCACCTCGGGGAAGATGTAGTTCCCCCAGTGATCCGCCATCGGATCCGGGGAACCGCGCATGGGTAGTCGACCATTGTCGTACACCATGCAGGAGTCTAGAGAAAAGAGAAAGAGGCAGGCTCTGAAGTTAATCTGGTTCAGTCTAAAATTAATTTGAATTGATACATGGCAAAATGTTAATGTTCATAATCGAAGTCTTTTTATAAAACTTTTTATTTCATACATTATAATTTTTTAAGTACAAATTATTGCAAAATTTAATTAATCTAGAAGAATAATTTAAATCAATTTTTGCAGTTTTGATACTTTAATGTGTGAGATTAGGAATTCAATTATATTAAACTAGCTTGATACACCCGTGCTTCGCTACGGTATCCGTGAAACACGTTTTACCCCTTTTCATCCCGTTAGGGGTCGAATTTCTAAAAATCCCTTCTTAGTGGGTGCTTATGTCATGAGAGGAATACACTACCCGAATTTCATGTTCCTAGGTTCAGGCTTTCGGGCTGGGCGTTGATGAGTCAGTCAGTCAGTCAGTCAGGACATTTGTCTTTATATATATAGATTTAAAAACAATTTTAATATAAATTTTAATATAATAGATTTTTCTCAAATTTCTTTTAAGAATGTCCAGATTATTATTACATTCTAATTAACTCTTATTATAGTAAGAACAATTATGTTCTTACTACCGCAATTCTGTTCTCGTAAAAGCTTCCTTTTGTGAAATTTTTCCGAAATATTTTCTCTCTCCCTCCTATCGCTTAAAGTAGAACCATCTCTATTTTGGGAATATCGCAACTGGATCGGGTTCTCCATCTATTAACTCTTATTATAGTAAGAACAATTATGTTCTTACTACCGCAATTCTGTTCTCGTAAAAGCTTCCTTTTGTGAAATTTTTCCGAAATATTTTCTCTCTGCCTTCTATCGCTTAAAGTAGAACCATCTCTATTTTGGGAATATCGCAACTGGATCGGGTTCTCCATCGGGCGAGAGCCCTGAGTGAAAGGTGAGCCCTGCCCCGGTCGTGACGGTACAACAGAGCCTGTGGACCCTCAATTTATACACGGGAAGCAGACGCCTTTGTGCGAGCGCGAGTAGCCTGATTGAGCCTTTCACCGCCGTTAACATTCAGACTCTCTTTCCGTTTGCCGAACTCCTGACAGGGTGATTCTTTCGTAATGCTGTTCGCGCCGCGGTAAAATACGCCGTTTAACTTTTTCCGCACTCTGGAAACTCGCGAGATACGTCGAAAGGGATTTTGCGAGACCTGGATACAGAATCCACTCAATGATATTTCATCTGTTATATTTTTCTTTTTTGCACAAGTTCGAGGGAAAAATTCCATAATTTGGGGTTCCTATGGAGGTTGTGTGCGATAATGTTCGACCTTTTCTTTGCGAACACTGCATTCGAAGCATAATATTCCAGCTCGCTTATCGCGATTCGGCGAATTCGTAGTAAATAAAACAAACCGTCATGTGGGTCGTTACTTGTTACGTTCGAATTACATAAGCAATATATTATTATTACTCAATTCTATTGTCAGACTCGCCGTTAACCCTTCGTTATCACTGGATGTTTCTTCGAACTTTATTTAAATATAAAATAATTCCGGATCATATATTTCAATTCCATTAAATAAACATTTGTTATTTTAAAATTGTACTTCAAATAGACGGTCACATATTGTGTTAAAACACAGACAAAATATAAAAATACAGGACTATTTTCAGAAACATGAGAATAAAAAGATAAATCTATTATATTAATTTCAGTTGATCATATTACATTGATATTATAGAAATAAATTTGACATTAAATACATTATTTTTATTTCAAATAAATTAACAGCATAATGCTCTCTTTTCTCTCAGTTTAACCAAAACGATAAGATTCACAGGAAGTCGTGCTGCATCATCATCATCTCTCTCTCTTTCTCTCTTGTTCTTTGTATTTAAACTTCCCACGGTGCCTTATCTATTATACAATTCTTCGTATTTAGAGTTCAGGGCGGGTGAAACGACGTGACTCACTCTCCAAACCGGAGAAACAACGTTACCTATCTGATCCTCCCGCTGGAACCGGTGCAGTCGGTGCTTGGCCTTAAGCTCGAGCTCGGAGCCGACGAGGCGTTGCTGCGTGAACTCGAGGAGCCTGGTGAGCAGGGGGTGATTGGGGGGTGACTTCCAGTCGCCCGGGTAAGCGTCCAGCCAGACGTGCAGGGCCTGGACCAGGGTCTTGCGGTGCTGCTCGCAGCCGGCGCTCCCGTCCAGGCCGTCGTATCGCGCGAGCAACAGCTCGAGGACCTCACGCGGGCTGGTGAACGCCCGGTACGTCGCCAGGAAGATGTTTATGTAGGTGGACTCCAGTTCGCCGTCGTCGTTCGCCAGGCTCTCGACCAGCCGCTGCACCGTGCCGGCCTTCAGGAAGCGCACCCTCACCGTCTCCCATTCCAAGTGCGAGATCTCGTCGTCGGAATCCTGGTAAAGTCGCAACAGGCGCATTACTTGAGTGTTAAAGCTATTGGCGTGAGAGCAAACATACGTTTTGACATCAGGTTCCTTTAAAAATAAAGCTTTTAAATAAAAGTCTTTAAATAAAGACGTCACTAATACGAAAACTGACTATTATTCTTGAAATAATATTCTACATTTTTTACGAAGAAAACCACGATTCTCAGATCAAAAAACGCTTGAAATTCAATTCAACCGCGATAAAAAAGAACAAATTAAATTGGTAAAACTTAATAAACGGTAAAAATCTATTTAAAAAAAGATAAAATTAAATTGAGTAAAAATTGCTGAACGTTAAAAATCTGGATTAAAAATACTTCGATCATACTCACCGATGCTGAGAGACTTCTCGTAGGCCGGTGGTATCGGACCTTCTTTAGGTATACCGTGTATATGACGCCGTCGCCCCTTTCCTCGCCCCATAAACGCCACGTGGGCTGCAAAGTAGAAAATCGAACGTCGAACTTAGTCATGAACGTCCGTACCAATAAATGCTGTAGGCGGGTATAACGGAACTGATAACGAAGGACCGCGCACCAGGGGATGATTTAAGCTCCTAATTTCATGGCGGAGTACTCGCCCACTCCCTGTCGCGAGCTAATAAACTCGCCGTAACAAACAAACCGGGCAACTTGGAATAAAAAAAGAATGAATCTACTTTTTCTGTTTGTAATTGATTTATTTATGATGATTATATATATATATATATATATATATATATATATAGAAAGTTGACACGAATTTAATTGCAAAAGTTAAGTTAGAAGGAGGAAGTAAAATTTTGCACGAATAATAATCGCGATTCTGCATTAATTATTATAATTAATTGCCGTATTACGTAATTATTTTTATACATATATCCTTTATCTCGTACTGATTACAAAATCATCCCCCGAGCTGCCTTTCCATATACTAAATTTAGCAGACTACATGCTTCATTGCTTCTAATAACTTTTTTCTCGAAACCTTTGGAGTTATCAAGATATAACTAAGATTATATATTAAATCTAAAAATATCACACGTGCTAATGTAGACATTTCTGGCAGAATGCTTCAGAATATTCGCGTCAAACTATGAAGATGTGATACGATACAATCTATTCTTTTCAAAATTTAATCAGGTGCGTAATTACGTTACTTTGTTTCTGAAGCTTGACTTACGCGCTGCGAAGCATTCTGAAGAATCATCGTAAAATTGGTGCAAGAATCAGGATAAAATGGCAGGAATGAGATAAGCATTGATCAGCGATCGATGTTTTGAAACGAGATAAATCGAGATAGTTGTCAAGAACAAGAGAAACTCTAAATCTATATTTTCTGATCTCCTCGACTTTTAATTCAATGAATAAATCATGAAATCAACTGACTCATGTCCATGCATAATAAACACGTACTTCGTGTATGCGTGTACGCATATGTATACATGCAAGCTGTGTTATGTACTTATCAGTGACAGTCGAGCTACAGGCAGTCTATATAATTAATTCTAACTTGATAAAGACGGGCTCGCTCACGCGATGACGTAACGCCGCGTGATAACGTCCGTCTTAAAGGTAGTTAGCCTTTGGGAAAGGTGTTTCAGACGCGTTATCGTCGCGGAAAGAAACTGCAATTAGCGATCTTCATTACAGACGGCCTTTCGCCGTCTCGCAAATATAACAATTAGTCGGCTTAACATCGAATTGAAAAATCCAATAAAATCCTTTTAAATCCGGCTTTAAACAAATTAATCCTTTATGAGTAAGCTGATTTAATTAACCTTGTAGAACGATAAAATTTAACGAAGTTTGAGAAATTAATTTAATTACGCTTTTATATTGATCACATTGACATAACTGTCATTTATTCGGGACTTAATTGCGATCGAGTGTGGAACGTGACACCGGCAGGGCGCTTGTCGTGTCACGTCCATTTATTTGGCATTGAAATCTTGTAAACAAAGCGGGTCTTAGAGGCCGTAAAGGGGGCTTAATGTCGTAGAATTCAGCACGACAGACGTATACGCATTCGCGTTGGCACGAGCGATTACAATCGAAGCCGTACTGAGGACACGCCGCCGCGCCGCGCCGATGAGGGACGATCGTAATAGAGACTCGACGGAAGGAGAAGCGTGTCATTGCCGTCTCTCTCCGATACTTTTTCTCGTTTCTCGAGAAAAGAAATCGTCTCGCGGGAAAACGACTGAAGCCGGAACCTGTAGAGACATCGTGCTTGCTTATCCTGTTGGATGCATTATTATCAAGAGAGTGTCTCTCCCGAGAAGGATTAATTTAAAAAATTGTTCGCAGAATTGTTCACAGAGAATTACGTATTTATTATAGATACATATAATTATATAGATTAGATTTTATAAAAGTGAATTAGTGGGACGAAGTTAAAATGAATTATGAAGTAATAAATCCTTAAAATAGAGAAACTAAAATATCAAAAATATTTTTTTAGTTGAAAATCATGAAATTATTTAATTAAATAATCTGCATAAATTTCTCGCAATTTAAGGATTATCTGACAGATTTGGCATTAAAAATTCAAACGGCGGAGAACTCTATCGATCCCATCTCGATGTAAGCGAGACCCAAGAAACGAGGGCCTGAAGTCCACCCGCTCACGCCCCGGAACGACCGAGCAATTAAACGCCCGCAGGAGGAACCCGAGCGTGACTCGAGGTCCTCGTACCTGCACTCGTCCTTGGCAGCCGCTTCCCTCGAGTGTCGATTCACCATTGTTCGGCTGTAAACAGCACGAGCCGGGCCTCGATTGCCCGTTCCTTACGCAAAACTACGCACGGAATATCTCCCGATCGAGGTTGAATCGTAATTAGGGACATTTCCGGCAATAAGACCCGTGGAATCATACGGTATTATTCGTCGATCACGTCATGCAGGATGATAGCGTTTTTACCTTAAAACATGCGCGCACACCCCCTCCGTTTATCTTATTTAATTCTACGAAATAACAACGGCGTATATATTATATTTATTATTATGTAATCTAAAAAGTAACTTTTTTTTATTCTTTTTCAAATAGAAATTAAATATTCATGTATGCAAATGTTTGAACAAAAAATTTAACTGCAATGCGAATGCCAAAAACAAAAATTTTAGAGGAAACACCTAATCTTAGAAAGGCTTCACATAAAACTACAAAAAGATGGACTAAACTTAACCCAAGATACTTAAGGAACTACTTGACAACGCGCACTTTCCCATTAAAAAAGAAAGTTCTCAAAGGGACAAATAGAAAGAGAGAAAAGATAAGGATTTGAAAACAAGAGATTGGATTTAAATTTGAAACAGAGAAAACTAAGAAACATTCAAAAAGAGGAGCATTGAACAAAGTAGAAAACACCTCCCACAGAAGACATAAAAACAGTAAAAACAGAAAAGAGGGTATTATCAACAACAATGACTACTAGATAAAAATAACGAACTCAAGGGCGTGCTCAGTCAAAAGTCACCAACTGAAGAAGCTTGTTTGTCAGTAGAGATCGAGAAACCGGTCTTGGAATTCGCAACCAATTGTAAGTATAATTATTTGTACTGTAGATTAGTTACACAACCGCGCTCCAAACTCGTACTGGCGTATCTATTTGTAATTACAGTCAAAGGAAGCTGTTGAATTAAATAGTACTAATTTATTTCGAAGACTTTGGAAAAGTATACTGACGCAAAATAATTTTCAAAGCAAATCGCATGTGTGTTTCGATTGGAACAAATGCCCGGGCTCATAAATAGAGAAGCATTTTCGCGATTTTGCACCCGATCGAACGACACAGGGTGCAACGACTTCCCGAGTAACTCGTGCTTTCCGAATTTTAATGTTAGTCGCGTGTAAATGGACTAAATACTAAATATACCGAGTGGCGCGTACCGTAGATACGCGATTCGCGCAGGTTCGGGGATCGATCGTCGGGAATGGAATGCAACATTCATGACATCATGTCGACGTCGTCGTCGTCGTCGCGCGCGCGACTATAAGTAAATTGACGGCTGTAGTAGAGTACACGGTGAAACGGGTGAAACATTGTACGCGTCGTCTGCCGTTTCTGGAACGTCGAGACTACCGTTCGGGAGGTTGTATGTCTGCCGCGTGCGCGAATGGCGAACACGGCGAACAGCGTCGCGGAATCCCGCAAATGTCCCGCCGGGGTCAACGGTCCGCCCGCGAGGTCCCGAAATACATCCCCATTATTTCCCGTTGGATTCTCCAACGCGGAATCCACGTCGGAGGCTACCGTGAAACCGCGCGGCGCGGCTGAAACGCTCGAGCGCAACGAACGCGGATCCCGCCGTCTTTGTATCGCTGAATCGATCTTATTCACTTCTCTTTCTAGAACTGCTGACTAAAAACTGTACAATAAATCCTGATTATTATCGTATTATTATCTCATTGGAGGGAATGAGGAGCGCACGACATTTTCCTGCGGTAAAATTCAAGATCGACACCTCTTTAATTACTGAAAGAATATTTTTGATAAATAGTGCCTGAATTTTTTTATATAACATATTATGCATATAATTATACATACATAAATTATAATTATATGTATAATAATCATAATTACATATATATTTGGATAATAATGATATTAATAATAATAATGTGCAAAGAGTTCATCAAAATCTATTCCAATTCTAAAAATTGATAAAAATGCCGTTTTTTTTTAAAATAAAAAAGTGACCTTTGTGAGAAAAAAATTTCTAAGTTGGATAATGACTGATTAATGCAAATTATTTTCGCTGATCGAGCTGTCAGGCGATCGCTTCCGATGACACTCTGACCCTGATTATTCGGTTAAACAGCCGGCGTGTGTGTGCGACACACGCACGGTGTACGTAAGCGGCTTAATCCGGGAATCAGTGTCACTTATTGCTTCCAAGGTTTGGGAGGGGGAAGGGGTATAAGAATGGATATAATTGCGATAATGCGTCTACCGCACACATATAAATGCGAAATCGTGTTTGACATGCACTAAAGCCTGAAAAAATTGACATTCGTTTTTTTTTTCGTGCATTTTAAGATTAAATTAAATCTTCACTCATCGCAAAAACGATACTGGTGGCAGGTCACATGCAAACGTACAGGGTGTATCGTAAAGATAAATACATTCTCCGATCGAACTCCCAATTTTTGGTCGAAGAAAAGATTTGATCGAATCGAGAATCCTTAATTGTCAGCGAAGTCTCGCAAAACAGGCGTTGAATTAAAAATTTGTTACTGAATGAATTTTTATTAAAAAATATAGACACACGGAAAGAAATAATGTTGCATTAACAGTTGTATTAGTCCAATTAAAAATAATCTTGTTAGTGCAATAACAGTACTAATTAATTAAACAAATACGTCATGCTTTTGTTTTCATAAAATTTTATCTGTCTCGTTAATACTGTTATTTAATTAACAAGATTATTTTTAATTATTTTTAATTATACCAATGCTGCTAATATAATATTTTTTGTCTGTATAGATGAGACTAATGTGAAAAGAATCGACTGATGAATTACTCATCGTGTATATTACATTTATATTACATAACTCCACTTTCGGCATTGAAGAATTTTGCGATTAAGGTTGCTTAACTCGAGTGTTTGCCGAGAGCGGGTCGCATTATCGGGAGCATTACGATACACCTCTCGTGCGAAATATAACATATGATTACAAGCACGCTCAATGACAAAAGCGCTGGCAAATCAAACAACAGAAACAAATCAAATGGGAGTAAAATCGCGCCAGCTCGAGCATATACCGATCTTATCGCGCTCGATACGTTATCGTTATCCCGTAATCTCCTCGCGTCTACTACTCTCCACTAGAGACGGCACTCTTTCAGTTCAGGCAAATGCACGACGAGAGAGAAGAGCGGGAGTCGTCGTCGGTAAAAACGAAGCAGAATGAACGAAGGCGTAAAAGCAGCAGGATGCCGTCCGGTCATCCGGTGTCTCTCTTTACCTGTTGCACGTACCACTGGGTGGAGCTCTGGTTCTTCCGGTGGCCACCGGGCTTGCAAGGGGCGCAGAGCAGCAGGGGGGTCAGTTTGCTTACCCCCTTGGCGGGGGGGCCGGTCGTCGCCGGCGTCGTGGGCGACGCTGTGGGACTCAGCCCGTCATCCCCCCCCAACACCGGCCACAGCATCCACGTGTTTTGCCCTCTGCCCCCCTCTGTCTACCCCGTCCTCGCTCCTTTCGTCGGTGTCACCCCCTCGGTGCTCCCGGTACCCCTTTTTTTTTTATTGCGGAACTGCACTTCTCCGCCCCTCGCGTCCTCTTGTTTGTCTTCTTTGTACCCTCTTGGTGGTACACCCTGTCTCTCGGGGAGGCGATCTGCTTCCGGAAGCTCACTCTACGACGTGAGCTGTCGCGACGCCCGTTGCCGGCGAACTGAGATCGTCGGCCGACGTCGCGTCACCACGCCTCGCTGTCGATGACGACGTTGACGTTCACACGCGATCGCCCGCTCGGGGTACAGGAGCGTATCATGGTATCGGGCCGAGGCGGATTTCCGACGTTTGACAGCTGCGGCTGAAGTTTGAGAGTTCGATCGGTTGAGGACGAAGGACACGCTTGGGTGTCGGAGTAGTTCGCGGAGTCACTTCGTCGTCATTTCATATATATAATAATAGTGAGAACTGATATCTTTCAAGACCATCGCGATTTTACACGAATATCGATTGTGTATATGTTTATTCAGAATATAAATGTCTGAATTTGTCCGTAGGTACATTTTCAGAAATAAATCCGAACTAGGTCACCCATCCCTCAGAGTTTATACAAATTTAAATCCACCCCCGAATATTGACGATTTCTGAGCGTCATCATCCGGAGAAAGAGACACTGATGAGATTTTGATGTAAATTTAGGTTTTAATTACTTTCCATTAAAGTGACATTAAAATTTAATTTTTGTTTTTTAATATTACGGACAATATATGCAGAAAGATAATTTCAGAATATAAATCTGAATTCTATAATTTTGAACATATCCATTTCAAATTGAGTTTAACACAATTATCAATTGTTTGTCTTTTTTGCGTTTTTGCGCGCGTTGCCGACTCTTTGATTTACGGAGATTTGGATTTGTTTCAAAATATTTTATTCCTATCGAAGAGTTACCTTTACGTGAATCTAAATCTACATTATTATTTATAGATTACTCATCCTTCATAATTTATGTACATTTAAATCCATGCGTAAAAATTGACGGTTTCTAAATGTTATTGTCCGGAGAAAGAAACATTAAGAAAGTTTTGACATAAATCTAGGTTTTAATTACATTCCATTAAATGTTTAATTTTTAATTTTCAATATAATACATCTAGAAAGATTAGCTCTGAGTATAAATTTGAATTCTAAATTGAAACGTATCCGTTTCGAACTGATTCGCATGCATCATCGCGGCCCTGGCAACCAAGTGCACTATCGTACGTTTACGCTTATCGATGATCGATCGTTCTTACACCTGCCTTACAACGGGACTGCGTGCGGAGACAAACATACGACACTCGATACGCTCTATTTCGGGAAGTTAACACGAGAACGAGACGCCCCCCCCCCCCCCGCTCGCCACGCTGCAATAGCTAGGACAATTAATTAGCTTTGAAAGCCAATTAATTGTCCTGGCTTCGAAGGGTCATAGGTGACACATGCGTGTTTATACTTCCGGTATCGTTCACGTGCGCTGCGCAACCCCATCGTACGGGGCAATTGTGTATTTCGAGCAGAATGCATGGAGTTGCCGTAGCCCGATCTCACTCTCGATCTTTCTCCCCTTTCGAAGCTAAAGGGTAATTTTATGCAAAAGGTCTAAAGGGCGTGTTATTTAAATGTTATTTTAACCAAAACGAAGGCAAAAATCTTTTTGCAACGCGAAGCGACCACGTCCGATTTAATTTTACGTTTAATTTTACGTTACTCGGTTTAATAATCCGAAACGATCGCAAAATGAATAACAATGAAAGACGTTGTAGCGCAATTATGGGACAGGAGTTGTACATTGTTCGGTTAATTCTGCTAAGTTACGATAAAGATAATTAATTCAATTGCGACGATCGTTTAATTCGATCGTTCGAGCTCGAACTGTTTCTCTCGCGGAATGGTACCAGCCACTTCGATAGGCTACTCCGCGAGACCTCACCTCGGTATCAAAGGGTTAAATGCATTTGGTATCTCGCCATGTGAAAACGTGTGACGCACGCGTCTTGTCGATTGCCAATTTGTTACGTCGCCGTTGTGTTTCGTTCCATTAATGGACGATAATCATCATTCCGCGAGTTGACCGCGGCGACCGCGCGCGCGGGAATGATCTCCGACGCGATCTCGTCGGCGCGATTTAATGTCCTCGTGAACGAACGTGGGACTACCACGGAATGGGACGCGGGGCGACGGAGGGAATATTTTTATTCTCGTTTTTTATTCCCGAGGGGAAGAAAGTATTCTTAGGGCGCGTTGTTTAGAATAGTCCGGCTCGGGCGCGCGAAGAGGAGAAAGCGCGTTATTATGCATTGAGGAGCGCGCGACCATTTCAGAAATACGCTTCTAAACTATCTTTAGAGCATAATGTGTCCAGACATCTCTCGAAATATCCCCGGCGTATTTTTGCTCTCCGGAGAAAAGTTTCTAGAATACTTTCTCTACCTCGCGGAAGAATTCAGTCAGGTTTTTTTTTCCGGGGTACTCTCATAGATGCGGAATGTTCCCTCGGTCGCGCAAACGAGACGGGCCCTGATTCTCGATCGTATTTGTCGGGGAATAAGAGAGAGTCCGGCAAAGAAAAGGCACATATCAGGGCACTGATTGGGACGAGATCGTTCCTCGCAAACGAGCTCGATCGTCGAAATTCGATTATCCCTCGCGATTGGATTTCGCCAGCTGGACAAACGTAACGAGAACGTCATGGTACGAAGGGGGCCCTACGACGCAACGGCGATTAAGTAGAATACGCGGAATGATAAACGTGTCGATGTCCGTCGACGCCTCGCTCGGCGACGAACGATAAAACGAACGCCCCATGTCGCGGCATGACACGAGGAGTAGTGACCAACGGGCGTATGTCGCAACCTTAACCCTTTCGGAAACGCGACGCATCGGAACTCGCGCGCGACTGACGATTTCCTTAATTTTATCTCGTATTTAATGCCTCAATTAAGAGTAGACTCTTCCAAATTGTTGCGCCCTGATTACGAATCTTTTCTTATCACGATTACTTGTACATAAAAAATCTATCTCGTATTTAATTCCTCAATTAAGAATAAACTCTTCCAAGTATATATATATATATGTATATATATATATATATGTCGCGTTCTATCGTAATTACTTCTCAGTGAAAAACAGTTGCGCAATATTCTTCCTCTTAACTCCAGTTTCTTTTTAAACATCTCGAGTACTCGCAACCCGTCGCGTCGCGTAAAAGAGTCACGGTCGGTCTCGCTCCGCGTATACTTGGCGCGAGACACTACCGTGTCTCTTGATCACGTTTATTACTTCTACATAAAATTAGCGATCGTATACAACTTTTTCGAGTTTGGCAAGAATTCGTTTGTAAAAGATACGCTTAAAAGTTCCGCCACACTTCGAACGATAATAATTAAAATAATTTCTTGCGTTGTCTCAAATTATTCTGACGAAGTTTCGCAACTCTTGTGTCTTTCTTTCTTCACAGCGGCGTTAATTTGACGTTAATAAAATCAAATTTTTGCTTTATCGTGACGAAAGTCCCTAAAGAAACGGGCAAACAAAAAATAGACTGAAAAATGGTTTTTGTAAATCGATTTTCGAAATTTTTCTGGCGCGTGCAAGAGATGTTATTTACCACGGTTTTCCGTTCAGAGTGACGGATTCCGCGATGACGTACGTCCGCGAAATGCTCGCGGAGCCGATCAATCTGAAATCTCGCGTCTCTCGATGCGACACACTCTCGAGAGGAGTACAATCGGAATGCATTATGCAACACAGGTATTGTCCACGAAGGGATCGAGGCAGCGGCTCGTTCGGCGCGGGAGGTAGCAGGAAGTGCTTAACCCACGTTTAAGCACCTCTCGCATCTCCCGTGTCATTTAGCGGCTTTAATGGCATCCATGTAAAACCCTTCATCCGCAATGGAGGATCCTAATTGCCCCGGTTTCCGCGCGCTCTCCGCTCTAGAACTCGCCATCTATAATAATTACGCCCGTCCCTTTGTGCGTGCATGGTGCATGGACCACAGAATTACCCTCCGGCCACTACGAGCTATCGATTTTTGGCGAAAGCAATGTGGGAATATTTTGCGAACGGTTGAAGCTCTTTCTACCGTAAACTGCAATATTTCTTATCGCGAGGATTAATTTGTCGGTGGAATTAGTGACAATAATATAAAATTTGCGGCTCGATGCTATTATAAATAAATGTAAAATATGACAAATATAAATTTTGTTTTGAATGTTATCGAACGGCTGCATGATTATTACTACGATCTATTTATTTGAATATTATTTTAATATTATTTGAAACATTTTTGACTCCTTCGGATAAAAAAGTGGCGGTCAAAACTGAGGGGAATAATAATGTCAGCGGATCATGGGAAACGAATGCCTAACTAATGGGTTACTCGGTTAGTCATACGTTACGTTGATACGCGAAACGCTTGCACGTGAACGTGTACACGTGAACGTGTACGCATGTACTACGCGTATTGTATGTGTGCCCGCACGGCTCAACAATAACTGGTTAGAGTCTTTCAAGGTGTTTCTGCATCCAGGCCGAATGGAAAGAAATACTTCTGTCGTGTAATTTTCCACCTCGGTATTGTACGCCGACTTTATCAGCGCCGAAGAAGTCGCGTGAAAATTTGTACGAAATTTTAAAGGAGAGAGAGATACGAAATATATATCTACGATAAAGCTTCGATTGTTAAAATTGTTAAACAAACTTGTCGCAGCCTCGAATAGGGGAAATGCGCTGAGATGCACGATCTCGAAATAGCTGCGAAATCGAAAGCGGAAATGATATTGGAATGATTACGTCGGCCGCGTGAGACAGCGGATATGTCAAGATAGCGAAGAAGCAAAAGAGTAAGAACAATTTCGCTCGGATAATCGAACGATCCGGCGAATAAAAGTTTACAAAATTTATGGCGGAACGTACGTGCGAAGCTCACGAAAATTTGACAGGGAAAGACCGGGGTGGGCGTGTGCTGCACTCGTTAAATTATTTTTATATTGTAGAAGCGTGGTTCCTTTCAAGGACAATAGCGCTGTAAAAGATTCCAAAGGTTATTTTATTATTCACGACGTTGCAAAACGAAGATTACTTTGGCAATTTCGAAAACTAGTTCAGCGCTCGAAATTCTCATTTTAGGATTCTTTCTACGTTTTAAAAATACGACGCATCTTTTATATTTGTCTATTACCTAATTGTAATAATTAATTTTTGTTATTAATTTCGCTGAATTCCAGAAAATTAAAATCACTCAGTATTACGTGTTTTAATAGTACTATCTTTGTCAATAATTAGACAGATTTTTGACTCTCGGAGCGTCGCAATTAAGTTAAAATCGTAATTGAAGGTTTTACACCGATATGAAGTCCATTATTAAAGGGTAACGCTGCGCGACGTGAAGCGACGAAAACAGCGTTTCGCTGGCAATTAGAGTAGAATTATCGATCGCTCGAGAATGGAGTAATTTCCGATTTCACGGAAACACGTTGCGTATCTATATAAAGAAAATCGGAGCTATGGATCTTGCTTACTTCCCTGAGTGTTATGAATCATTATGCAGCTGGGATCGATTATACAGGCACGGACAAAGCGTGCGTGCTCCATCAGCGTGTGATTGGAGTTACGAATGAAAAATAAGATCCTTTCAAGGAAACCAAAGAATTTATAGCATTGATACATTATTCAATTATTAATTGTATCCGCGGTAACTTTACATAATTGCTATCTTCCTCTTGGAACGCTCTAAACGATTCTTCCTCGAAATCGCGATAGAACTGGAAACAACATCTCGTGTAGCACGACACACTTAAGAGGCATTAAATTAAATCTTCGGAAAGGTCAAAGAATGGAGCCGGAGAGTTTAGATTTTTTTTTCTAAAATAAAGTTTAAAAAACTGCGTAAAGTGAATCGTTGACCGGAAAGTTGGCGGAAAAGGGGAGAAATTAGCGATGCACCGCGACCGAGCGATTATCTCAAATCTCTCCCGCGAGTGATCGAGAGATATCTCTCTTTGTCCGATCCTCCCGGAACGGTGTCCTTCGCCTGAGTCGAAGCTGCAAAACACGCCCGATGATATCAGCGTCTCTTAATCACCGCACCGTTTTCTCTTAATCATCGGCGATCTATTGACCGACGAAGTGACTCGCGCGAGGAGAACCGCCGCCGCGGCGGTGTGGAGCAGCTGCTCCGGATTTCTCGTTACCTGCGGACTCTCGGGCCAGGTGCACACTGTCAACTGCGCGCGCGATCACCCGACCGCGATGCCGAGAACGTGACGCGCGCGACCGGTTCTCGGAGGTATGCAAACGGAATGACCGCACCGCACGCCGTCCCGACGCCGACTGACGCCGCGTTGCAGCCGCCGCGCCACGGCCGAGCGTGTTACTCGAGGATGCACTGACCATGCCGCCACGCTATGGTCGTGACTACATGGTCAGGAACGTACCGCCGTTATCGGGCACCGAGGTCGGGAGACGGCGAGGGTGCGTCTAAATCGATTTCGCAGCCGGTCTATGTGTATATCCTTCGATTTAGAGGTAAATTGTTCGGCAATCGAAGTCGATTTACCGTGAGAATCAAGAGAAATTAATTTATATTTAGTAGAGTTATTTGTTTCTTTTTTATCAAGCAAAAACAGAACTAATCAGTTTAATATAAAATATTACAATAAAATGTTAGAAGAATAGAAAAGAGAACGAGAGAAAGAAATCTAATTTATTTCACAGATTATATTATTCTAGTTTGCACAACAATCTCTTTACAATAAATTCTAGAGAATCAGTGAAAAACAAAACTTTCCGTTATATTTTGGAACCGAATTAAATTAGTCCGATTTTGGAGTAAATTGCTCCAAAATCAAAGTCGATTTGTTTTGACCGTAAGCACCAGAAGAAATAAATTTATATTTAGTAGATTAATTTATTTATCCAATATTTATTTGTTTTTATTAAACATAATAAATTGACTAGTTTAATATAAAGAGAGAGGACTAACTTATTTAGCAGGGCTATGTTGATCATATTTATTTATTTTTTAGCAGTTATAATGAAGATTTTCACTTGCAAGATAACTTGCTCAACCGTTAATAAATCTTTACAATAAATTCGGGAGAGTCGAAGAGAAATCAAAGTTTCTGTTATAGATGAATGAATTTATCATTAATAATACTTGTAAAAGAGATTTTAATCTAAAATGCAGAAACTAAGGTTCTTTTTGCTCGAAATAGTCGCAGGATGTACCGCACATGACAATCGCACCACATGCGTGACCATCCGCGGGCCTTCGAGGCTCCTTTAACGCTTTCTACACATAGATAATCCTGGAAACACGGAGGTCTTCTACGGTTACGCGTAATCGTGGCTCCATTTGGATATAATCACGCGAAATTTCGTTCGATTCGGCCGACATTAACTTGGTGTCGAACGAATAAATGCAGATAATAAAATGCTGATAATAAAATCGTGTTAATATTACTGTAAAATGAAATGTTATTTTCCCGTCATCTGTCTTGATAAATGAAAATTTTAGCTTTAATGATAATGGATTGTTGCATGCTATCATTATTAATGATGAATTAAAATTAATTGTTTGGGATCCTTTTGTCTTCGTATTATACATTTGGTCATTGAATAATGTCCCTTTGTTTGATCTTCGCTGGATTTTGATGTTCCTTTTTACTGCGACTGTTCTCAATTATTAAAAAGCGAATGGATATTGCGTTGCGTTTCCATGCGAGAATAACAGACTTTTGCATCCCCATAAAACGACGGTCTGAGTCATCAAATCCTTCCCATATGTACTACCGTCTCTCGAGGGAAAAGAGCGGCATTGTAAGGGTGGCGGGACAACCCCCAAACGGCCGATGTAAAGTTAAACCATAGGGACGGTTCGTCACATGCGTCTACCAGCTGCTTTCTCCAGCATCCGTCAATAGAAGTTACGGGCATATAAAAAAATTATCGCCTCAAATCGCCGCGCAAATTTCTGTTGCGGTGAAATAATAATTTCACTACCTTAACAATTTTATTTGATAATTAAAAAACTTTTTTTAAACTTTAAACAATTTTCTCCAAATTAAAAAATTTTTAAATAATTATTTAATTATGTTAAGTAATAAGCAAAAACATACGTCATACTCTTATAAGAATTTATATGTTTATATACACTTTTTAAATTTATATTACAACTTTAGACTGCCATAATAACATAATTTTAATTTATAGAGAAATAGAGTTATTTTTTCTTTAGTGCAATTTGTATAAAATGTTTGAATCATGTTGCATATTTTGAGGTTGTGCGCTAGATTCAGCGCTGTCGAAGCGCCACGATTGCGATTCCCGTCGACTCGCTCTTGAGGAAATAATTCACATGCGCGCGGCCTTCGATCGTCATCGATATCTTGATCGTATAAATCAATGTTTTCTCATGCGCGGCCGTAAATTTCCACCGAAGCTCTCGGTACTGAACTTGAACCGGCAATAACGGTCGCCGTTAATTCCTTACGTCGTTGACACGATGCACTTCGTGACGCGCTCATGACGAAACAGACGCCATGCGGGTTGCGCGGTGCGCCCACCGTTGTAATTGCGTCACGGCGACGTCATCGTTATCGTGGGACGAGCAGTAAATCGATATGCGTTCAAAAAACTTCGTTAAATTTGTAATTAATGCCGGAACTACTGATTCGAGGCGGTTATCGTAAAACGAGCATGAGTCACTATTTGTTGAAGCGGAAAAAACGGAAAAAAATTAGTTCTCATGTCAACTCAATATTTATAACAATATTAATCGATACTTTAGCACTAATTTGACATTTTTTAGAATTTTATATCCAACATAAAAGTACGTATGCAATTTTTCTTAATTTTACCTTTTTAATTATTTAAAAATAATTTTAATATTACCACAAAATCAAAATAAGTTTTAATAATTATATTAATAATTATTTCTAATAATTTGTTTAATAACAAATTTCGATTTTAATTTAATCAAACTCTTTTAAAGCTTCAACAATTGTTTGCTTTTGAGTTTAAGAAAGCTATATGCTTGAGAAAAGAATGTTGGGCTTAATCTCGCAGATCTGGATTGGCAATGGGAGGGACTGATCTTCTGCCAGATGTCATCTGAGCAGCTGGTCGATCAGGTCGTTTACTTTCGCGTCGTCGTTTACTCGCGTATACGAGTAGGTACGAGCTTCGAGAGGAGCCATGAGTCCAGCAAAAATTTCGCCTCCGGCGAGTCGACGTTCGTTAACCCCGGTATTGGCGAGGCATTTATTTTTCTCTTCCTGTCTAGAAAGCGTCTTTCAAGTAACTAAAGTTAAGAATGCTGTCACCAAGCCGAAGAAATTCTAAACTCAGGAATAGTTTGAATAATTAACATATACTTATAAATAGCCGCCGGAACCGCTTTGTCGCGCGACCAGAATATTCGCTTCGACGTGTTTCACACTCGCAAAATGTAAAAGAAGACAACCTTTGCAAAATTAATGAGAACTGAGAGAAATATTTTACAGCAATTAATTATTTATATTATAATTATAAATGAAAATCTATGGCGATTGCTTAAATGATTATTACTTTGATAGCACATAATTTTAATTTCTGCAATGCTAATTTTCTCTTTCAAAACTAATTAAAGTTAACCAAATTTTTGGAAGAACTTTAACTATTTAAGAAAAAAATTATTATAATACTATAGTATTGAGAATTACTTAGAATTATTTAGAATTATCGTAAACATTATGATTGAATAAAATATAATGTGCAGCAATAATAATGCATGTTTAATATGTTGAAATAATTAGAGTGTAAACAACAGTATGATATACATAATAAAGTTCAAAAGCTTCCGGTCCAAGGATATAAAAAAGTAATACGATGAAATAACCGTTCAATATAATCAACTCAATATATCTTTTTAGTTCAACACATTTTTTAGAACATTAAACTATTTTTTTATACTACTAAAAAAAGTGTTTTGAATTTTTGTCCTTAAAATTGTCCTTTAACATTATGGTGATCACTTCTTCATTACTGGTAAAATTTTTTGTTCATGCGAATCGGATTTTAATTTTAAAAATTATATTTTATTTTTAATTTTTATTTTAATCATAAAAATCCCGTACATTTTTTAGATTTTAGATGTATCGAAAAATGAATTTATTGTTCTAAGAAATATCTATATTGAAATAAAAAATGATTATATTGGAAGTAAAAATGTTTCATTTTTTTAATCATCTTTTTTACATCCCTGGAAACTTCTGGGCATTACTACGTACGAATTATTTCAATGCAGGCAAGAATCACTCCTTCGGGATTGTTAATATTAGATTCCTAATTCTGCCTCTGTTTCTATGTAAAGTATGTATATTTGTGTCTGTGTCTATGAGTGTATATGTCACACAGTTAAAGGTAAATTTTCTCTACTTTCACGCGGTATAACGAACGCCGCGAACACGTGCTCCTACGCCAGCGGTGATCAACCTGCGCACTCTCGTTATCGAGCGGTGCTGACTCGACTCTACCATGGCGCGATTTTGATTGATAAGCGGGCTCGACTCGAGTGCCGAAGTCAGTTTAATCTAATATAGAGGAGCGAACATTAATGAATATTAAAGATCGAGACCGCATATGTGCGTGTGTATGTAATATGTGTGTACCATATGAGCGACAAACGGCGCGCTCGTGCGCAAGTATCGCCGTATCGCCCGGCGGAATCTGCACCAGCTGTTACGCGTCGGTTAGCGATACGGGCGATACCTCACGCTTACGCAAGTTGATAAATCCGTGCGCGAATAAATCCGCTGCGCTCGCGACGGACGTCGCGCGATTAAGCGCGCTCGCTCGATTAGAGCCTCGCGTCACGGACGTCCAATTTCTCGTTCCATTCAATTCGCGTCGGCGGGATAATCGCATGATTAGCGAAAGCATAGAAACTCGCGAGAGAACGCGATTCTTCTCAGCGTTTTACTTTCGTCCGCGCCGCGCACAATGCGAGACGCTCACACATACCTATACAACGCGTACGATCGCCGCGATAATTGCGTCTCGCGAGCGCAATTAAAATCCAGTCGCTCGGCCCAATCGGACAACGCACAATGATCGCGAATTTACATATAAGAAACCTACGTAGGCCCCGTTTTAGAAACGCGCGAGAGCATCGTCGCGCGAGATCATTTTTAATGAGAGACCTTGAGGAGTTGCAGCATTTCGTGGGAGAGCGTGACTCAGGATCACGCGTGTCCTACGCGTGCACATATTGGTCCGAGATTGTCTCCTCTTTTAATATAAAAAAAAAACTCTAAGAGATATTATATTAAAATTTGTGCACAATATTTCTTCTTATCTGCGTTAAACGAAATTCAATCCATTTATTACCGCGCGAATTTTATTATCTGACGTTAAAAAATTCATCTTACATCTTCCACGAAAATTACACGAATTACATACGTCGTAATATAATTACAATCGATTATTTAATTTATTTGTACCAGCTATGTTTCAGCTGTGTTCTTTGCGGAGTGTTCGACTTGTCAGAGAAGAAAAATGAAGAGAATGACTTGAGAATGATATACGCGAGGGTGAAAGATCGAAGTCGAAATTGACGGCGAGGGATTAAAGAGGCGCGTGGTCGAGCGGAATGATGCTATCGCGCGCTTACCAGGCTGTTTTTCCTCGAGAACCGCTGACGGAAGCGATATATTGAAGTCAAGGTTAAACTCGTCGAAACAGTTAGTGGTTACAAGTCGGTCAAGTCTCGATGCCGCCTCTCAGGAGCTAAAGTTCAATCCGGATGAAGCCGGACGCGCCGCTAATCGGCAGAAAAATTCGCTCGAGAAGCTCTGTTTCATAACCGCGCTGTGTGCTCACGATCCACTCACGCTGCGTGCAGATGGTGCGAACGACTGATCACCATACGAGCGGGTTTGTTTACGAACTAAAGTTGCTAAACTGTATATATATTTTTCCTGATTCTTCAAGTATTAACATAAAAAAAAATTAATATCTATGATATTTTTATTCTTGAAATAATAAAGAATAAATTTTGAAATTTACTAAGCTTCTCTTCCATAATAATATGTAAATTTATTAGGTTTCTTTCGTTAAATTAAAAAGTTTTATTTAAGACAAAAATAAAATTTATCCTTTAATTAGTTTAATTCTTTGATACGACACAAAAATTGATCTCAAGATTTCTTCTCGGAGGACAATTTGATTAATTCTCTTTATTACACCTCGAAAATATTGTGCACGAAATGTGTTTCGTTTTCTTTCGTGGGCGCAACCTCAAAAATAAAAGTATGCCACATGTGTTGCATTGAAATGAAGCGATCGGGCTCCGCGGAATGCTGGCGAGAGCTGTACATCGACGATCGAACATTTGTATCGGTTTGTATGTATTTAATGGTGTTCCGTTTCCTAACTTTTATCTTCCACACTTTCTTCCACTATTATCCAGCGACACGTCAAACTTCCTACGCCTATTATCTCTCCTTATCTCTTCCTCCTCACTACTATTTTCGCACACCTTTCTATTCTTATCTCCCCCCCCCCCCACTCCACCCTTTCTCTGCTTAATTCGCGCAAACTACCCAGCGACATGTGCACTCATTTGCCACCCAATCGGAAGTCCGTGTAATAGGAATGTTCGATTCTGAATTGATATTTTTAAAAATCAATCTTTTCTGAACAAAAAATCGGTTTTTAAATCAATATTTTCTTTTTGATTATGATACAAATTGATTATTTTATTTAATATAAATTGATTTTTAATTTGTTCATAAAAATTAATAGCATGTACGTTTAATTTTTACATTTTACTTTCGATTTATCTTAATATTTTTATACGCAAAATGACAAGAAGAATTGATTTATGTATAAAACAAGATGTTTTTATTTAAAAAAATTAAGTTTTTTTAAAAAATAAGATAATTTTTAAATTTTGAAAATTACATTATCTAGAATAAAGTTAATCATTTTATTTGAAGCGACATAACTCTGATATTAAATATATTTTTTAATAATATTTTTAAAATAATTTTAAAGAGACTAAAATGGATCATTCTGTATATTATATGTAAAAAGTATTGTGTTGATATATATATCTACTTATTTTTTAAGTTGCCAATAATTTTTTAAAATTGGTTTTTGAGAAATCGATCCTTTTAATCTAGGTTTTTTAGTGAATCAATTTTAGTTATTATTATTTAATTTTATTTGCTGAAATTTTTATGGTACACATAAATAAGACATGTATTTTAAACAGTATTAAAAAATTTTTTGTTACTATTCTAAATAATGATACTTGAAATACATCTGTTTCGTATAATATACTTAATTATTTTATATAAAAATTTTTTTAAATAAATATATTAGTTTATAATTATATGCTACTAAAATAAAAATCCACTTATGCATACAATATATCAATTTGAAAGGGATAAACGTAGATATATCGAAATTCTAACATTTACATACACAATTAATTACTCATCGACTATATAACCGATTTAAATTCCAAATGGAGTAAAGCCTCCATATCGGTCGGATCGATTCAGTCGCGCGAGTTCTAACGAGAGGCTTGAGTCATCGGATAATTGTCACGATCATCGCATCTCCTGATGGCCTTCTTCGGACGTGAAAAACGTTCTAATCGCTTTAAGTGGACCTAATACCCGGATCGAGGCTAAATTTTCTACCGGAGCGGCCATAAAGCCCAACCTCCTTTATCCCATTCGATCTGATTTCGCTGCGACAATTCTAGTTATCAATTCTTGGAGAGGATGAATCGAGCCGAGTTCGAAGTGTGGGTAAATCCATACACGGATAAAGACGATTGCTCCAATTGAAGAATACGACAGAGGTGTGCGGGAAGAGTACGCGCGCCAGTTACAACTCGCTCGAGCCCGATCTTCTCACGTCTCGCCGTGAGAAAGGCGGATGTCCATTCTGAATTCACGGTACGAAACGAGAGGAATCTCTTTTCCTTTCCGCGCAACTCGCGCTCGCGATTTTCGCACGTCGGAATTGCGAAAGTATACCTACGCCGCGCCGATATCGTGGCACGCGCGACCATCGCGCGTTTTCTCCTTGCAACTGTAACACGCGGCCAAGTTTCGTCCCGTCGTTTCCAGAATGCTTTTGCTATACTTGCGCGTATATATTGGCATTTTTTTAAATTCTGCATTTTATGTAATTTTCGAAAAAAATTACTTAGACCTCAACATTACATTTATGATAAATGCATGATACATAAATTAAAAGTAATTAATACAATTACTAGTGATTTCTTAATTATTGTTAACAAATTAATAATAATTAATCAATTAAATGCGATATATTTAGATAAGGAATATTTAATATATAGAATTTTATATACTATAATATAATTTTCGTGCGAATTGCAACATTATGAAAGAAAATCTAAAGAACCGTTCAAGAGATAAGATCACGTTTAATTTTGGCACACTTAGTGCTTAATTTCAAGACTAATTACATCATTATGTAACTAAAACTAAGTAGAGTATTGCTAATTAAAGTAATTAGAAAAAATAACGACGTTGTATCTTTCTATAATTGTTCAAATATTTTTTTATTACAAGTTGAATAAAAGATACTTGCTTCTTGACGGATTTTGCACGATATAGAAGACAATTATTCTAGAGGCTGTTATTCTAGAGCTTTTGATCTTCGAGATATAATATTTCGATCCGGCCTTAATTTTTCCCCACGTTGCAGCGCGTTTTCCTTCGCCTCCTGTCTACATTCCGCGACGCGCCTCGTTAGACTTGACACGTATTACTTTGCATTCCCCATAAGCGTCTCGGACCTGCCTCTCGCGGCTCGCCGGAGCGGATTCCCAACTTGGAAGTAGCCACGCTTTTCCAGCTCGCCGCCGGAACTGTCCTGGAGCGAGGAAGCGACTTGTCCGTCCCGTAGGAACGAGAACGACATGTCGCGTTTTTTTTATCACCGCGGAATATGGAGTTTCGAGAAAGTCTAAGAGAGATTTATCTCCCGAGATTGATTCCTATCAGAATACAAAATTGACCATCGCTGAATTTCGGGACACGTATCAGTAATTAAACGTGATTAAATTTTAAATGTCCGATTTACATAAAATTTGTATATTGTTTTAAGTATCAATTTAGTTATTATTTTATTATATAATATAATAATTATTATACTTGTAATATTATATTAATTATATAGATATTTTCCTAAGCAAATTGCAACGTTCGTATAAAATAAAGTTTACCGGCAAACGGATAAAACCGCATTCGAGTTTTAAGACTCGGATTCTTCATCAAAGCTTCTCTATTTTCCTACTGTAGGAATCCTATACACATATCTAATCTCTTCAACGATATTTCTCTTTAAAGAAAAAAAAATAAACGTTCAATCGATAGAAGCAGCGGCGATAATTCTAACGCTATTGGACGACAAACACAAACGACAAAATGTTGATCTAGGAAGATGCATCGCAAACGGCGAGTGGCGATAAGGACACACACGGCGTTTCACGGGCGCGCCGAAGGACTCGTGATAATCGTCGATAACGTTCGTGGAAGCGCGACGGCCGCGCGGCGTGTCAAGGCCCAATGTTAGGCCGGCGAGGGACACCGGTGACGATTGCGCGAGCGTGATATATCGGTGTGCCGTAATTTTCTGCCCATCAACGGCCGTTGTTGCGGAAGCGTTGTTGCGTCCGCGGACGGGGAGTCACCGTGTACGGTGGCCCCGACGTACGGCACCTCGCATTGCACGTACAAGATCCTTGACATTTCCCCGACGATGCGCGCCAAAGATAAGGGAGAGTCGAGCTGTGGGGGAAACGAGCGCGACGCGACTCGAAACTGCGATTTAGCGGGGAGTAGCGGTAATTTCGACTTCAAATTGCGCGAGAGTTGCGAAACGTCGAGATTGGAGAAGTTCGCGAGGCACACCAAGGACGGTTCTCTGCCGCATTACACGATCGTGCGCGAGCAAGGTGTAAAAACGGGGGTTCTTCTCTCTTAAAATGGATATCATGTTTCCCCTCTCCAACGGAACTCGGGTCATAAAATATATTGATGGTCTTTCCAGAATCGTCAATGTATTGTCTGGGATGCCGCATCAGGGATCTCATCTTGGTCCTCTTTTGTTCGTTTTATTTATAAATGACTTTGCTCCTTATTTTAGATATTGTTATTTTTTTATTATACGCGGATGACCTCAAAGTATGTCGACGGATCAACGGATCCCTGCTGATGCACTCTTATTACAACATGACTTGCAAGAACTTGAAATCTGATGTAACAGAAACTGTCTTTGGCTTAATGTTTCCAAATGTTTCATTATCCATTTTACACGCAGACGCAACCATTTGTGTACAATTACATCCTTGATGATTCAACTCTTTCAGTAACTGACGCTCGTAATCTTGGTGTTCTATTTAGCGCTGATTTATCTTTTAATAGCCATATCCAAACGATCGTCTCATCAGCGTGTAGGACACTGGGGTTCATTTTCCGCTGGAGTAAATACTTAAAAAATGTATTATTCTCCTCCCCTAATTACTATCCCTCATCAGTTAAACTCAATCTGCTATCTTTAGAGAATAGAAGATTAATTCCTGATCTCATTCTCTTTTGTCTTTAAGAAAATTATTCATATGAACGATTGTCCGGATTTATCAAAAAAATTGTTTTAATATTCCAGTAAGGGACTTGAGACAGCACTCTATCTTTCAAAGAACATCACCGCGCTTTATTTGCAACAAATTCCTGTATCAATAGAATGATAATAGTTGTTCTGACTCCGTTGATTTTTTTTAGTGGCACAGCGTCTGCATTTAAACAATAAGCTTACCCGCCTACTCTTGTAATATCATTTTACTATCTCTTTCTTGGCTTATAACCACTTTGATCTCTCTTTTGTACTGTCTGTTCTTATTATTATTGTATTATTATTGTAAACTAAAGGGTGTTTCTCGTTAATAATAAATATTATTATAAATTATGTTATATTATGTTATATTACATTAGTATATTATAAAGATGTTAATTTGGCAGGCTCGCGACACGACGCAAAGCGGTTCGGCGCGTGCAAATGTCACTGAAAAACGATGGCGGAAGTGAAGGTAGAAATCGATCAACGGAGCCGGACGACTGCCAAGTTCTCGGTTCGGCTTGATTAGAGCCTAATTAGTAACGAAGAAATACCTATAGATCAGATTTTCTATTGCACTGCTCTTTTCATTCCGCTTTTTACAAGAGTTATGTAAAGAATTCGAAAAAAATTTCCATTTCGTCTTATGTAGATTATTAGTGCGGAGATCTTTATATTTGTCTGACATTCGTTCAATAAAAAGCTTTATAGATTGTCGATGTGCTTTGGAAGCAATTCTTGTGCTCCAAAAAAATTTCAGGTAACTCCCAATCCTTCTAGAATCCTTTATAAATATTTCTTGGAGCGACACAAGTTCTGAAATGCCTTTGGAGTACCGAGAAAAAATGAGCTATTATTTGTTCAGGCACGAAAAATTTTAGTGATAATTTAAGACTTCGTCAATCTTTTCAGAATTTTCCGAGATACGAAGAAATAAATAATTATTGCTTTTCTAATATTTATGTTTTGTTCAATTTATGATTATTAAATTATCACATGCTTATTAAGAGTTAAAAATTCTTAAAAGTTTGTTGTCGAAATGGCTTGTCAATTGCCAGTGACATAAACGTGCCGAAAACAGCGGCGAACAAATTTCGTCAGGCCTATAGTCACTATCGATCGCGTCTTCAAGCGTCGTACCTCCGGAAACGAAAACGTACGATCCGTGACCGCGTTACGTCACGGAACGAGCTTTCAAATCCAGCCACAATCTTTTCACGCGATGGCGAGTGAGACGGGAAAAAGACGGAAAGAGAGAATGAGCTCGGCGCGAGCTCGGAATAATACATTATCGTTTTTCAAAGTCTCGCGTATCTAGAAACAACGATACCTATAAATTGATCAAAACAGAAAAACTCTGACAATGACAGGAAGAAGAAATTAATGGTACATAAATGTAGAGACTGCGAAATAAACTAACATTCGAATATATCAAGAGACGCGGTTTTGCGCCAAGTATATATTTTTTGCGTAAAATATTTTTATATCCTGCAATTCAAATAATATATGATGATAATCTTAATGTTAAGAAAAAAAGCAGATTAATACTTCCAAATTAATTACACCAGAAGAGGATAATATGCGAGGAAAACGGAAAATCGAAAGAGAGGAAGAGACTTGGCCATCCATTATCCTTACGTAAATCGTCAAACGACGGAATGCGAAAGTGTAATTTAACACATATTGTAGCTTGTACAAACGTATGACGGATGGAAAAGTCGCTCGACGCGTTCACCTGCGAGAGGAAAGGCGGAAAACGCGCGTGGGGGGAGGGGGGGGGCGATAAAAAAAAGAGAAAGGCACGGATAATTACCAAGGATTCGTCCCCATTGTCAGCGCTCATAGCCCCCCGCTGGCGCTAGAGGGACCCGGACTCGTCGCTCGTCGTCGTCGTCGTCGTCGCCGGGCTGTTCGTTGCTCCTCTTCGCGGCTTCGCTTCCGGCAGCAGCAACAGCAGCACGAGCCGACGACGCTCGTCATTCTGCGCCAAGGCCTGTTCCCCAAACGGGACTGTTCCCGAGGGACTCTACCTGTGATAGCCGCTCCGGGTCTAATCTGTCATCCAGCATCGCGCCGCACGACGCTGAAGAGTATCTTCTTCCCCTTTTATGACTATCTGCGTCTTCTAACATAGAACGCCACTTTTGAGGGAAAATTGAAGTGACAGAGAAAGAAAGGAAGAAAGAGAGGAAGGACGATTTGTGAGGATTGCAGATGGATTTGGAGTTGTCCCAAAGCGGATAGAAGACCGAAGAGAAAGGGGAAGGAAAAAATATAAGAAAGGGCTATTATATTGGGACACATGTATTTACATTGTATGTGTCAGATTCTCTTGACGCGAGGATAACGGAGAGAAAGAGGGATGAAACGTGGAGATAAGATTTGGGTAGAATAAACAGATGTATTTATTATTGTCGTTCTAGAATATATCCACTAAGGATATTTAAAATGATGTTTACAGAATGCGCGTTGAATGTTAGCAATGCAATTTAGAAGATGATACAAACACACGTGTTTGCAATGAAAATACAAACTTAAATGACGAAATTTAGAAAAACTGTTAGAATGTAAATTTTCAACTAGAAGCAAAGTTAGGAAATCGACAATATGTTAAACGGTACAATTAGTAATTTCCATTTAAGTAAGATAATTGACTTTATGTCTTGAAACTTTAATTATGAGAGAATAATATAGTTGAGGGATTATAAAAATAATAGTTGATTAGAAACTGCAATAATAATATCGGATAGAGATAGTACAGACCACACATGCGCGCGTAATAAAAAAAAGAAACACTATAATAATAATAATAATAATAGCTGAGTGATAAGCCTCTCTTAAGTTTATATAGTATCATGTTTGAAGTATGTTTGTCAACATATTTTTTCATCAAACTCTCAGGAAAGAGAAGGATAGTTACATGGAGCGATCAGATAGAGATTATAGTGATGTCTAGGGACATAGGATTACAGCCGGATAGGGATATCCTGTCACGTCAAGAAAGAGAGGGACAACTTTAGAAATTTGAGAAGAACAGTACCAAGAATACTTTCGAATTTTAGGAGTGCACTATATAAACTATATATCTATATCTGTGATATAGTCACAACGTTTCGGAGTATCCTCACGGAGTACTTCAGACCCCCCTCAGGTCGCTCCCTTCGCGCGCACTCTCACGAGAGCCAGAGCGAGCGAGAGGAGGAGAGAGATGGAGAACAATGTGGCAAGTGCAGGCGCGAGAGAGTCGGAGAGAGGACACTGACACACGAAACGTCAACGACACCTCCGAGCACGTTCGTCGTTCCTCTCTCTCTCTCCCTCTCTCTCGTTCGCTCCGAACCTCCCCATCGGAACTCACTCACTTCACGATTCACTGGGTGATTCTCGTGCCTCCGAAAATGCACTTCCGATACTTTCGAGACGGATCGCTCGCAAACGAACGCGAACGAACGAACGGACGGACGAACGGGCGGCGACTTCTCTCGCTCTTTCGGGCGAGCGAGCAGGCGAGCGAGTGAGTGCCGTTCCCCCGCGAACGGAACGGAACGGTACGGTACGGTACGGTGGTACGGTACGGTACAGGGGAATCGGGGGGGACCGCCTCACGGGGGTCCCCGCTCTTCAGATTGCGAAAGGAAAAACCAAGGCGGGACCGCGGGGGACGCGCGCGTGAGCCGCAACGCGCCGGGAAAATTGCCAGCCGTTCGGAGTTTGGATCCCGAGCTTCCCTCGCGGATCGGACCTCGGTGTGCGACTGTGTTGGCAACTGGCAACCACCGTCACGCCGGAGATGTGTGCCGGTGTGTGACGGACTTTTTCCCACCATGACGAGATGCGGGGTGGGGGAGCAGGTACTTACGACGGTACCGCCATTTGTTGTAACGGAGGTGCTGTGCTCCCCTCGGCTTTTGTTGAGGAGAGGGTATTCAGGGACGGTCGATGCGCCTCAAAGCTTGACGCTGAGGAGCCAAAATGACGCGATAATTTTTGGAGAAAATATCTCAAAGGCGAGACGAGTCCACCTTCCGGGGAGGAGAGATCTAAATTTTTTCGACAATTTTAAGGACTTTAATTTGGCAAATTTTTAATCCAAAAGTTGTTAGATATTTAATGTTGAGCCCTGCGAGACTTGCAAAATTAATTAGATACTTATAGCTGTGAAAGTAATTAAAATCCTATCCAAATATCTATAGAGAAAAACTTAAAAAATTGTGGGGAATTAAATTTTAAAGAGAAAAATAGCAAGTTTAGATTGACTTTGGAGAACCAAATTTAATTTAAATTTTCGTTCCAAGTGTTAGGATTAAGGATAAACAAAATAACTATTCCTTCGAAGGGAATTTGGTTTTCTCAAATATATAAATATTATAAATGAAATAATCTCTAAATTCGTATAAAATGATTAGAACAAAATGGACAAAAATCCACTTTTCATATAAAAATCAGATATAAATCGATTCTTCGCACACACTTTTGCTCTAAAAAACACCGCATATTTCTGCATTTTCTGTTACATCACAGAACAGAGGCGAAATCTTACCGTTTATTGGTCTAGTCCGAGACCCTGCTTTCCTCAAGGTTCCACGTTTGTGTTTCATATCCGACGCCCGTAAAGAGAGAAACATTTCACGCGCCATGTTTAGAATCGCTATACCACTTTGCCATTTTTGTTGTTGCTTTCTGAAGAGAACAGAGCGACTGCCAGCTTCTCCATTTCTGGATCCGCTCGTTGAAAAGATACTGGTTTAAATGCGCCGCGAAATTGAGGAACAGTGCTACTTTTCTAATATTACAAGACTATTTTTCAATTTTTTTTTTAAACCCTGACTGACGTGATATTTTTCGCAATAAATTCTTTACGGTGATTTGAAAAGGATGCTTATTAGCATTAAAGTTAAACCGATTGAGACAAACCGAAACTAATGGTTGAAACGTCGCGACGATTATAATTCATAAAAGGTAGCTGGGTCGAGTAAAAAATCTTTATTGTTAATTATTTAAGTAGTCTCCGATTTGGTTTTCTAAATTTTTCTTCTGCAAATGTTATTCCGTTTATGTATTCGAATTTCATTTAGTCCATATTTTATTCTTTCTGTACGAACGATTTCTAGTATCATACAAATCACTTCTTTCAAATGACGATAACAATCTAAATCAATGAATAATATAAGAAGATGCCAATGTTGTTACAACGAAATAATATTTCTTCGAAATTCAAGTTCCTTAAAAAAATAATTAAAGTAGAAGAAAATAAAGTTACGTTAAAAGAATTATCGGGAAAAGTGCGTGGCTCATTGTGAAAACGATCAACTGTTATTATTAGTCGGCGTGTTCCCGGTTCGAGTCCCACGTCCCACATATATTTCAATTTTAATGAAAGTTTACCAGAAAAGACAAAAGAAAACAACTATAATTATTACTTCTCTGGGTCATGGGTGTCGCTGTAGAGAGAAACTTAAGGAGGTTGGTTAGTTTAGTTTCCGCTGCGGGACAGGCGGCGCGGCAGGGGGAAAGCATATAGGTTAGATTTTCGTCGCGTGAAATAAACGAATTTTAGCAAATAAATATGTGGAATGCATTCAATTGGTGTTTCTTAAGGTTTAAAAAGAGTTGTTTATACAATTGAAACCCAAATACGTTATTATCTACATTGAAATGTGGAAATAATAAATTGTCTTCAACTTTGGCATGAAGACAGATTCCCCATAGACGAATATCCTCCATAAATTTGAACTAATTCTTATCAAATTGATTTGACTAACCACCCTCCTTAAAAAAAACGGCTCTCTCTAAAATGTGATCACCAACGTCAGGGTGATCTGATGATACGATATACTGAGGAAAAGAAGAAAAGAAAATCATGAACGTGTTAGAATGAGACAGATAACAAGGACGGATAAGAATTATCTTTCTTTGGAATGTCAGGTCTTCTATCAGTAAAAAATACGGTGAAGCACACAGAGAGGTGGTCACACGCTCTTAGCGCTAAATGCGACTGGTTCAGTTCCCGATTTGAATAATCGCGAATAATGAAGATAAAAAGATTTTCTTATTCTGTTAAACTAAATTTCTAATAATAAAATAATTAAGGACTCTCAATAATAATAAGAAACATAAAAGAAATAGGCAATAAGAGAGTCGACGCGGTAATTAGTGCATAATGTCAAATGTCATTTGACATTACGCACTAATTACCGCGTTCACTCTCTTATTGCCAATTTCTTTTATGTTTCCTAAATTTCTAAATCCACTGATGAAAAAGGAGGCTTAGACCCGCAACAGGGTGTGGGTATCGTTTATTATATTATAATGTACGGAATGGACATCCTGTTGCAGTTCTGAAGCCGTTTTTTTTATCAGTTGATTTATCAATCGTTTCAACTTCTTGGTATTTAAATTTCTAAATCCTTAAATGATCTTGCGAGGATGGTTAAGCTTCAGTCGCTTTTAACGTTAAACGGGCGGCAAGAAAATGAAGACGAAAGACTGAGACATTAGACATTTAGACAACAGACATACAGACAGACAGACAGACGAGAGACGTTTTTCACAACATTTAATAAAACACTATGAACTATGTATGCCTCTTTTTTACTCAAATACTCTAAAAGTTACTTACATACGTGTATAATCTTTTATATGTTTATTCTGTTTTTTTTTCTTCAATGCCACACGCGCGGACGTGTCATATCCCTCTCGCGTTTTTTGATGATCCCTCCCCCCATCCCTCCCCCACCCATCGCTTTTCTTCGAAACGCTTCGTCACCTTTGCCCCTTTCTCTCCCTCCTTCTCTCTCTATCAATCAGCAATTTCTACCTTTCGCTCGTTTCTGTTAGGCACCGAATCACGATGAACACAGTGAGATACGCCAGCGCGATCAAGGAGCGAAAAGAAAAAAAAAGGGGGAAAAAAGAAGAAAAAGGGTGCCTGGCAAACCTCCGGGAACTGACACGTCCGGCCTCGAGTGTATACATGTATATACACGGAGAATTTTCTCTTAAAATTTACCCTGAAATCATGGTAGTTGTGGGACAACATGTACCACCAAGAATTTTATGCGAGCTATTCTGATTAATATCCACCATAATAAAAAATATTAATATCTATTACATTAAAATATAAAATATGTTTGATTAATTTTACTAAAATATATCTAGAAAATTTCAATAATTTTTCAAAATTTACCAATCTGCTTGGTAATTTTTATCACGTTGTTTGTAAAATGTCTTTTGTATATTTTAAAAATTCCTTGGTTGCCAAGTTGTCCCAAGTTTGTAGTGAATTTAAGGGTAAAATATAACAAAAAATTCTCTCCGTGTACGCGTACGTATTTTGGGTGTGTGTGTGTGTGTGTGTGTGTGTGTGTGTGTGTGTGCGTGAGTGTGTGTATGTATGCGTGTTTATTTACGCATGTGTATCCGTGTGTATAAATTTAATACTATCGTCGTATCGTTAACGCTTCGCTTATGTATAAGTGCTTCGATTAATCGTGGACACAGCGCTCAACGTGTCGGGATGCGCTAAAGAGAGGTCCGTTTTCTCTTGAAAATGTCTTCTACGGGGAATTACGATTGGTTGGTTTTCGGTATCTTTTTAATTTTTTTTTATTTTTGGAGGATGACGGGTAGTGCAAAATGGTTAGTCGGCGTGATGGTGGTGCGGTGTGTCCCCTCACGAATCTCCCTCTCGGCCGTTCCTTTTCGTCGCGGAGAGCCGAGCCTGTCGCCTCAAGCGCGAATTTCCCTCTTCCTTTTTCTCTTGAGCTTCCTCTTCGCCCCTTATCGATCTCTCGTATCCGTCGAATTTCACCACTTCCGCACCTCCAAGAGGGACTGTCTCCCTCCCCTTCCTTCGGGGCGGAGAGATAATCGCGCGACTAAAGTCGTATATAATTACGTAGGCACCGTAATATCAGTTACAAATGTGTTTAACAATTTAAAATGGAGAACTTCAAATGTATCGAGCGCCAAATTATAAAAGTATGATTGCTCTAGAGATAGTCGCTATATGTATATATATATATATATTTGTTTATTTATTTATAATTATAGAAATATAATTTGGGAAAACACATAATATAATATGCTGATAACGCATATATAAAATTAACTTCCCGTTCAGAACAAACAAATTAAAATTGCTTGACCATTCCGCGATTCCTGATCGTGACGATAAAATAATAGTATTATTTATAAAAATAAAGTAATAACAATTGTATACATTCCTATAAATACATTATATTTTTCATAAAGTATATACTTATATAATTTTAAAATATATCATTTTACATGCAATTTTGTATATATATCATTTTTTTATACATGCATAATTATAAATATAAAAGATCGCCCGCGCGAGAGCAAAAGTGCTTTTTTTTTCTTTTTCGAAAAAATATCCTTCTGGCGCTCGACACGTTCGAGATCTTCACGCTTGGAATTCACGAGAGAAGAAAATCGAAATCCGCGCTTCGTCGTCGATCGTCACTGGAAACATTCGCAGCTTCTACACTTGACCGGCGTAAAAAAAGTCCCATATAATTTATCTCTTAACCTACGAACTTGGCGCTGAACCGTTCTTTCTCTTTCTTTCTTTCTTTTTTTTTTTGTTCGTATGCACAAGTATCACAAACGCTCACGTTTTCACGCTCGTCTACGAATGTGTCATGTGTATGCGTGTGCTTTTCTCGCTTTACATTTTTGGATGCGTTCGCGGAACGCGCAATTAGCGTTATTGCGCCATTCTATCCTTGTTTTACATCTAATGAGCGATAAAGATAGAGTGATGCAATAGAATAGCGCTAATAGCGTGCATCACGAACGCATTTTTTATCATTTTGGTGTTCTTGTTTTGTTACCCTCGCCGTTTAAAGACGACAATTAACGAAACGTTGTGTTCGCTTCGTTTGCCTCGCTTCCAAAGTTCCGCTCTAGAGCGCGATTCGGCAGCTCTAACGATTCGAGAGATCCAAAATCCTCACTCTGGAATTTCGTCCTCACCGAAAAACGCATTTTACAGAATCTTATTTTTCTTTTTTCCGCAAAATTTCTTGACTAAAACCTTGGACGTGAGAAACCGAAAATAATCAATCGTGTAAATTTCGATTTAATCGGAGTTCTATTTAATAAATTTCGTTATAAAATATTGAACAAATTGTACATATTTTTATTAAATGTATGTAGTACTTATATGAGAAAATCATATAAATATTATATAAATTTTTATATAAAAATATTGAATACAGATTTAATATTTATATATATATGTATATCAATTTCGATATTACAGTACATTGTGTACGCAATATATTTGATATTGCATAAAATATATATAAATGATATAAATCTTCAAAATTCAACTGTTTGTGTGTGTTTTTGTGTGTATTTGTATATTTGTGTATACATGTGCATTCCAGAACGATTCTCTCGAATTAGAGCGAGCGCAGATTCGCTCTAGGTCGATACATTATCCGCAGCCTCTGACCCGAGGCTCGCCCAAAAGGGCATACGACCCGCTCCCGGTCGGTCGTCCCTACGCTTAAAGTTAGATATTATAAACTGCAATCTATAAGCTGATCCCATGTGTTATTTCTTGGTCACAACCTCGTTGAAATCTTTTCCCACCATTGCTCACGGATCGCTCTTGAACATTTCCGACGAGAATTCCAAAGCTCGGAAGGTTCTACCTCGAGACCTTCCAGGTCCAGATCCTCGTCTTCGTCTCGTAGGACGTACATCGTCGTCGACCTGCACCGGACGGGATCAGTCGACTCCACGATTTGCTAAATTTTTTCCACTTTTATCGCAAAAGAAAATCAATTTTCGATCGCGATGAAAAGGGATTTGCAAGATAGCGAAATTTTCGTATCGCGAAGTGACTTAACCAATCCGTTGATCCTCAGGATTAAGGATGGCGCCGACGATGACATCGCGAGTCTTTCCATCCCGGGCGGACGCACACGTCGTAGCCATAAAATTCGCTAACGATCTCTGGGCGAGATCTCTCAAAAACGCGATGCCCTGGCCCCGGGAGATCTTCCATCTCCCTCGGAGGGCGTTACGTTCACCCCTGTTCGAGTATCGCATGGGAGAGTAAACAATTTCGGAGTTTCCTCCTCTGTCTAGATTGTCCTCGAAGTCCTCGTTTTCGAGATTATCGCAAAATTGGAAGAGATCCGAAGGATTTCGATCTTCCAGGCTTTGAAGAAACCGAGCCATCAAGATCGTTCACGGAGTGCGTCGAGTGTCTCCATATTCAACGGAGTCCGTTGTCCAAACGATCCTGGGCGAAGAGCTCAAGGGAAACGAACTATCGAGCGCTAAGGGCCGAGTTCCTTGTTCTTGAGCTCATCGCGCGAGCAGGAAAGGACTTCACCCTTCCGATTTTGAAAAGATCAGCGGCGATCTTTCGGCGCGCACTGAGCATCCTCAGTACTTGTCCTGGTTACAGTTCCCCGCGAGGTAGGCTTTCTTCATCCTAGGCAGACACGGTCTCGACCATGGACTTCTTGATGATCTCGCCGAAGTTCTCGTCGCAGTCCTCGGACGCGCCATCGGGCTGTTGCTCGCTGGTGACCTGACCGGGCTCCATCATCTCCGCGACCTTGCCGGCCGTGCCGTGAGTACCGTAAGTACCGTGGTGCTGCTGCGGTTCGTGCATCTCGCCGTAGTACGAATACCTGCCGCTAAGGAGTTCCGAGAAGGGCTCGAGCTTGTTCTGCATCTGCTGCACCACCGTCGCGTTCATCGGCTGCACCGAGTTGGTAAGATTCGTGTACTGCGCGGTACTCGTGGCGTCATCCTGCGCGAACACCGTCACGTCGTAGGACGAGTGCTGCTGCTGTTGCTGCCGCTGGCTCTGCGACGGCTGCGGCTGCATTTGGTGCACCTGACCGGCGCAGCTACCCTGAAGACCGGTGCCCGCGGTGTCCTGGGGCCCGCCGTAGGGCCCGTAGTGCGCGAAGGCGGCCGGATTGGGCGGCGACTGGAATTGCGGCGGCTGGAACCGCGACGAGGATGGTAGATTCGCATATCCGTAGTCCTGATACGAGGATTGCTGGAAGCTCATGCCGCCACCGCCATTGCCACCACCACCGCCGCCGTTAACGGCACCGCCGCTCTGCACGCCGGGCGAGAAGCTTTGAAAGGCCTGGCCGAATTCCGGGTGCAGCTTCCGTTGCACGACGACCGATTGGCTGCTATCCGCGTCTTCGCTCGCGTAACAGTCGTCCCTAATGGCGTATAAGTCCAGACTGTCCTCCCGCGTGCCGGGCACTTCCGGTTGGCAACCAGCCACGCCAGCTCCGACACTCTCGTGACCCGTCTCGTAGTGCAAGGTCGTGAATCCGCCACCTCCCCCGGGTCCCGTACCCGGGATCGCGCACGCGTCGCCGCCCACGGTAGCGTCCATTCCCAAGGAACCGATGTCTCTCAGGGAACGAGCACCCCTACCTTGTCCCTGATTGTCCACTAGCTGATCGTGATCGCCGCCGACGTCCTCCTCGCGCTGCTTCTTCTCCAACTCTAATCGCATCAGCGTATGGATGAAATGGGTTCGCACCCGCACAGGGTTAAATTCGATCCTGCCTGTGCTGTTCGCGCAACCGTCCCGCGTGCAGCCGCAAGGGAAACCCGGTCGATCCACCTGGAAACCGAATACAATGGAAAAATCGTTTAACACTTCTCTGAATCGGTCTTTTTTTTGCAGGTAAAGAAAGATCGATCCCAAGCTTTACCCGTTAATCCTTCAGCTTATCCAATTAAACTGATCTGAACTGATTGTGAGTAGAACGTGTTAACAAACAGGAAGATTAATCGTCGGAAGGATTCAATGCAACGGCGGTCTCTTAGGAAATTTTGACAGATTAATCTCCAATTAATACATTGAGCTCAAACTGGAGAATATTAAATTTACACGAATTTTCGTGAGTTTTTAAAAAGGAGGTCAGAAGATTTCAATTTTTCATTTCGCATTCAATCAAAGTTTCTTAAATTTTACATATTTTAAGGATGTGCTCTCTCCTTCTAAAACGTTTCGTTAGCAACCAGATAGCCAAATTATCGCGATATAAAGGGAAACAAGACCGTTTGATATACAATCAGTTTAGAAAAAAAATATTATTTACGATCTGAGCTGGATCTTGATAGCCTAATAACATTTATAATTAGGAAGGAGAGATACATGTTATATATATTTTACTATTCCAATGGAAACTGTGTTTTAAGTCCAACAAATTAATTGGTGCGCAGTTTACTAGGTTGCAAAATATGTTATACTATGTACTAAATACACACAGAAATATTATTAGACTACCAAGATCCAGCTCGAATCGTAAATGTCATTTTTCTTCTAAATTATCACGTTGAATCATTCAATTAATTTATAAAAGTAGAATGTTAATTCTACTTGTGTTCTGCGAATCTCTCTCTCTCTCTCTCTCTCTCTCCTCTCTCTCTCTCTCTCTCTCTCTCTCTCTCTCTTTCTTTTTCTCTCTGTACAATAACATTAATAATTAGAACAAGAGAATAATGTAGATTTGTCGTGTGGAGCTTTTTACGATAACATTGTGAAATTAAATTAAATACACAAATTGTATGCTCGCTTTATAAAGCTCTCCAAGTATAGATTTATGTATAATATTACTATATATATATGTATATATATACATATATATAAATATTTAAATATATTTATACTATAATATATGTATAAATATATATATTTTTATCTCTTATCGTTTTCATTATTTCAAACTTGTATGAATCTACTGTGTGATAGGCGTATTCCAAAATTTCAATTGCTCTATTCTACTCTTCTCTCTCTTTCTCTTTCTCACCTGACACTTTACGTTGGCCCTGCTACAAGGACAGCTCTCGGGATCGCAGTATCCCTTGCAGCCGCATCCGCAGTGTTCCCTGCTGGCGCGGATATCGCGGCATTCGTCCTTCTCGACGGCGTCTATCCTCCGCACCCCGGCGGCCCGGAGAAGTGCCCGGCGCTGCCACGTGGGCACCGGCTGCAGGAAGTAATAGCTGTCGATGTCGAGCTCCTCGTTGTCGCTCGGCTCCTCGTCGGTGTCGTCGCTCGGGTCCTCCGAGCTCGACGCCGTCTCGGTCACGCAATTGGTCGCGCAATTGCGCTCGGAGCGCAACTGCGCGAGTCGCGCGCGGTGGATCCGCCTCTGCTCGGCTGCGTGCTCCGACAACGAGAACCTCTCCGCGTGCGTGTGCGTCGCATTCATGCCCAGAGTGCTGCCGCCCTATAACCGGGAGGATCGATCTCTCGCGTCTCTTTTGCATAAATCCGCACAAACACCATGAGTGTATTTACTCATTCAATGATCGGAATTGAGCTTTCGAAACAAAAACAGTAAGAGAACAACAAGCGTATATTGATAATAACGTATATCGATGATAAAAAAAGGACTCTTTGTCATCCTATTTTTATTACTTCAAACTTGTATGAATTTACAAATCGAAATAATAATAGACATAATGATAATAATAAAATATAATAGTGATACAAATAAATAAAAATAAGCTCAGCAATAAAATATGAATGATATTACGCTATTATCGTCAGATCGGTAAAAAAAATTTATTCATTTCTTTCCCTATATGGCGATTATGGAATCTCTTCTGGCTGAAACCTTACGTGGAACCAATAAGTAACGTTATATCACGATGCCATAGAATTTTATTGTAAAGTAATGGCACACAAAAGGAAAAGGGAATCGACGGTGTCTTATACAAATTTGATAGCGAATATTATCGTGGTATTATCGAATGGTATTATAAATGACGCGAGGTAGAGAGGGAGGAATTGAAAGAGGAGTTGTCTTGCGTGAACGCGATTGAAAGAAAGAGGGATTGATCGTATCTTTATATACATATAAAATCGATCGCGCTCACATACTCACGAGGTGGGTTTTACAAATGACGGCAAGATTTTCCGTCATAAACAACTTTGGACGCTTGTTAGTCATTCTCTCCCGGTCCGCATAAATAAAATATTGATATCGGCAGACATAGTGAAATAAAAAAATATCTCTTGCCTCGATGATTTATGCGCGATTATATATGGAGGGGTAAAAACCACAGTGGTGTGTCAAATTTTTAAAAATATTTTTTTGTGTGCATAAATGCAATTTATATATTGTATAAATTGCATCTATACACGCGAGAAAAAATTTAAAAAAATTTGACTTACGCCACTATGACTTTTACCTCTCCATATAAAGGAGAAGAGAAAATGGTGAAAAAGTAAATAAACAATAATAAATAATTAATATGTGAGAAGACAATTAGAAGCTTTATAACGAGCAATGTACGAAGCGTATTGATTGCAAAGTGAACGATAGCGAATAAACAGACAAATGAATACATTTTCCATATTCATACTCTTCCGGAACAATAGAATTGAAATGGAATAAAAATATACAAAATTTAAATATACGGCATTCAGCACAAACGTTGTCCGCGAGCTGAAAGGGACAGACGGGAAGGAGGGACTAATTTTCGGACTTACCTGGGAAGGTACGCAGGTGAAGCCCTGCGTCCTGGAGAAGTAATAAACCGTCACCGCGTCGAAGTGGATGTTGCGCTTCTTCTTCAGGGGCTCGTCCATGTTGCCCCGCGACTCGTCGCTCTCCATGCAGTCGGTCAATCTGCGCTTCAGGTTGCTCTTGGCCGGAAGCGCCCGGAAGCTCGTCAGGGGCAGCTGGCCCGGCGTCCCGGACGTCCCCGAGGACGCCGCGTAGCCGTCCAACTGATTTACGCCTAAAAGACACGAGATAACAAATCTCTAACGAAAAGGCACGTGAGACGCTTTTTCTCGAGTTTCACAGGAACCGCGAAGACGATCTTAAGATACCGGCACATTACGACGACTTATCGAGAAAGAAAACAACTTGTGAAATTCTTTTTGCGAAATATTGAAGTCGATATCTGTTAGCGAGAGATTCGGGGGAGAGTAAAGCCGTGATCAGACTACGGATTGGGATTGAGATTGAATTAAAATTTGACCAATTAGAGCAAAGTTCACTAAACTTGAAGTTAGTTTTCTTTATTCTGATTAATTAAATTTCAATCCAATCTCAATCCCAATCCGTAGTCTGATCACGGCTTAACTGTTTTTTTTTTTTCATCAAAGGAGAAGAGTCCCTCGTGGCGACGGGGAAATTTCTTTTCGTCGATAAACATCAAAATTCCTTATTCGTCCTTCGAAGCAGGTTTTACCGCGACGAGATATTTATTCGAGGCTTAGGCGTTGAGATAGAAGTCGACTGGTTGACATTTTCGCCGTGAAAAGTTCACTCTGATTTTTATCGGGAAAAGTAACGCTTTCCGCTTGTTCTGGGACACCCGGTGTATTGCGCGTTGACAATCGATGCGAGGCTTATCGAGTTGCGCTCTGCTCGCTCGCTCGCTCGTTGGACAGCTTCGACCAGCAAACGCGAGACTGGATTGGTAAGGGGAATCCTTGCGGAGTCTAAATATTTCGCGTTTTGTAAGAATAAAAGAAATCTTTAAGCCGGTTGTCTAATTTAAGATGATTATCTTTAGAATTTTACACTTAATACCAATCTCTTTATTAAAAGATCGCATTAAAGCAGCTTTTACCAAGAGCTTTTGTACAAGATGAAGTGATAAGACAATCCTCGTACAGATAACAATTTAAACATCGAATAATTAAAATGTTAAATAACACATTAGTCCAGAAATTGAATATAAAGTAGAATAGATGTACAGCGTTTCGTGACACTGATGGAAAAGTAGGATATAAAATGAAAAATAGAATGGAATGATTTTCCAGTCAAGGTAGTCAAGAGTTACCATCGTTATCGTGAACAACAATACGTGCATTATTATAAAAATCCACTAAAATCTGCTTAAAAACGGTTAAAAATTACATTTCGAGTTCAACGATTAATTCGATTCGAATTCATTTCCCTTTATTTTCTCGATATTTTTAACATCGCATAATTAAAATGTTAAATAACACATGGTCCAGAAATTGAATATAAAGTAGGATAGATGTACAACGTCTCGTAACACTGATAGCAGGATCGATAAACTCCAAGTTTCAATAGGCGCATCAAAATGACTCGCAACCAGAACTTCATGACAATTCTACACTTTCATCGAAGTCACTACATAGAGAAAGAAGACTTCAGATTCTTACAAGTATTTTGAAAGATAAAGTGCTTCTTACCTTTCTCCTTGTCAGAGAGGATGTCGTCCGGGAGTCTATCGAGGAAGGAAGTCTCCGAATCGCTTTCCGGCGCAGGTGCCGGTCCCGAGTCACCGGGGATCTCGTTCCCCAGTCCGGAGTCGCTCCCATCGGATCTGACCTCGTCCCTGGCGCCGGTCGCCAAGGCCAGGCTCTCGGCGGAGTCCTCGGTGTACGCTTCCGGCCGGCCGGCCTCCAATCTCGTCATGATTGGCGCCATCGTCTCCACGCAACACAGAGCGACCCTCTCGGAGCAGGGTAGCTGATCGGGCGCCATGTCGACGTCGCGCAACTCGTGGCGGATGCTCGCGATGGGCGACACCTCCGAACTGTCGGAGGCGGTCTCCGTTTCCGTCTCGGTGTCGACGCCCTCGGCAACGTCCACGGATACCTCCGGTGTCTCCTCTGGCGAGCTCGGCATTGTCTCCGACGAATCCAGCTCGTTGAACACGCGGCTGTCCTCAGCCGAGCTCGCCAAGACCACCTCTTCGTTCTCCTCGAGCTTGCCGATCACCGCGACGGGCGCGGACCCGTCCTTCTCGAGCTCCCTCGAGGTTCCGCTCTCCTCGGCGTTCTCCGATCGCGATACATGCCCCGTGACCCCGTCGCCGATTCGCTCCAGCACCACCTTACATTTCTTCAGCTCGTACTTCTTTGATCTGGTCATCGGAGACGAGCCGCTCTGCCACCGTTGCTTCTTCAAGCCCTTCTCCTGAACCTCCGTGATCTCTGCGAACGAGTCGCGCTTCTCCTCGACGGAATCTTTTCTTTCACCGGAGAAAGGCAAACTCTCGTCGACGACGTAGTCCCATATGTTCTCGCTCGTGTCGATGTTTATCAAAACATTCTTCTTCTTTAAATCCTCGATGCGATTCAGGACAACGGATAGATTTCGACAGATAGGACTTGACCGTGTCGTCGCAAAACCAGTCGTCGTTTCGCACTTTTTGGTCGAAATGCAAAACTCGCTTCCAGCTACGTTCGTGGCTATATTCGTGTCTTTGACGTCGTCTTGACGCGACTCCGTCGTCCCGTCCGGGCTGTCGCTTCTCGAGAATATCGAAGAAGTCGCGTCGATGCCGAGCGTCGTAATTTTCCCCTCGCTGTCGTAATCCATCTTTCTGCTCGCACAGTTTAACGTGTCCTCGACGCTGTCGAGGACGTTGCTCGTGCACTCTGAAGGACCTGCGCCGATCCTGCCGACCACTTCTCTCCCCTCCTCCTCGTTCACTTCCTTTCCGTGATTCTGATCGACGTCCTGAATCTTGGAATCGTTCGCCACGAACGATCCCGCCGGGACGTCGTTACACCTCGGTGTTACCCTACCGTCAAGCTCGTCCCCGAAAAGACAGGAGGACTCCGAGGTCAGGGACACCTCGCCCAGAGTCCTCTCCCGCAGGCTCACCAACACCGGCGACAGCCTCCTGACATCATTCCTAAGCTGGGTCGCCTGCTCCTCCGAGATCTCAATACCGATCCTCTTGATCTCGGCGCCGATCGGCAGGAAGTCACCCGCGGCCGGCCTCTTTCTGGAGACATCCGGTGACTTGGACCTCTCGATCCCATTCTCCCACACCTCCGAGCACTCTCCGACGTCGCGATCTTGCGGCTCGGACGTTCTCGGCGAGCCGTCAAGTTCCCGAAGAGTATTTTCCGTCGATTTTGCGTCGATCTCGTCCTTTTCGTTTCTCTCATCCTCGTCGGCTTTCTTTCCTATCGTTAGACCCATATTCGCTTCTTTTTCTTCTTTTTCCTCTCCTGCTTGATCCTCTTCCGGCTTATCACTGGATTGCCTCGCTTCGGATACTTCGTTCTCTGGTCTCTCGTCCGATGTCTCGCACACCATCACCAAGTCCTCGCGCGAGTCCTGAATGACGGATGGACGCGCCGCGTAATCGTCATCGTCGTCGGCGTCCGTTATTGCTGTCGTTATCGTTGTTGTTGTCATCCCGCCTAGCGACGGTGCGCCTTCCGCCACGGCCTCCACTGAGGTGGAATCCTCTTGGGCCTCAACGAAACAGTCCTGACGGGCCGAAGGTGATTCCATCTCGGGTTTTTCTGCAAGAACCAAGTTTAATTGAAAATTAAAAGACAGTTGTACATTCTTAACGAAGGAATAATCGATTAGGGGTTTTCTGTGGCATTAAGAACGACGGTAAAATTATCGATGAGTTGCAGTGGTCCATATATATCTCGCAATATATATCTCGAAATAAAAAAATGATTAATTTTTATGTGTAATGTATAAAAATAATTATATACATTATATTATGTTATATTGTATATTTGTCCATATTTCTATACAAATAAATATATCTTTATAGTGCTGCTAGGGAAGATATACACAGATATTATTCGAAAATATGTCTCAAATTAAACTATTAAACGAAATATAAATATTCGAATTCCGCGAAAACAAAATGAAAACACTGAGACAGAGATTTATATACCTACAGATCAGGGTGGAATTACACGATCGCGCAGAGTAAAATGGAAAGATATCGAAATGACCAACGTAGAATACAGATTAATTGGGTCGTTACATTCACCGCGAGAAAACGACTTTTGGCCCACCCTCTCTCCTCCGGCGGGTAGATGATTTTACCGGTATTATAATCAACGATCATTGCGTTCTACCTTTTTCACGAAAATAACATAAGCAAACCGGGGAGAGAACGGGGAAATCAATAATCCGCGCACTGATATCGCGCGCACCGTTGCTAAACCCAGAAGAGAATAAGAGCGAGCGAGCGAATGAGCGAGAGAGAGGGCGGGAGGGAGGGAGGGAAATAGGGAGAAAACATCGATGCGGGAAGGAAAATCAATTTCCTGGAGCCTAGCGCAATCCCTACCCGAAACCCTTTCGATACATTTTCCTTATCGTCCTCGAATACAAGATACACCGCGATCAGGGGCCTACATATAATCTTGGCCGGAGATTATTGATTCAAAGCGATGGTGAAAGGGGGGACGAATGGGGGGCGACAAGGAGCACCTCCGTTCGCGTCGTGTGGACAAGTACTATGCGCGCGAATTACTCTCGGGGACCCTAAACCCGTTAGCAGGGATCCCCCCGGGTCGTAAAGAGGGGGAAGCTCTTTTACCTTGAAGTCGCGCAATCCTTCCTTCAGCTTGGTCCAGTTCTGTGCCCCTCGACTGCGGCGCGAGGGTTCGCGATCTGAGCAGCCCCGCGGTCCCTTTCTCTTTCTCTCTCTGGGGGGAGGAGATCGTCTTAAGTTGTCTCGCGACTCCGGCTACCACCGTCGTCCCGTTCGCGAGGGCCCGCGAGATGTTGATGGTGCGGTCCCATTGCAGGACCAGACGCGTCCTCGTCCGAGGGGGACGACGAGTGGCTCGGGCACAACATTCGCGATTGGCGAAATAATCTGGGGACACGAGCGGAGATGAGAGGAGGTCTACCGGCTACTCGCCGGCACTCTCATGGGAAACGCGCGAGATTCACCCCTGGAGATTCATCCGACCGCGCAGCCGGGGGTTCCCCGAGATGTCCGGGAGTTTCGAGAGGAATCGACGGATCGTCGAAAAAACTGACGGAGGAGTAACTCGAAGTGAACCAACGTGAACGTGAAGAGGAGACGATCGGAGTTAGCTCATCTAGCGAGGAATCCCGGTCTGCGACGCGGAAGAAGAACGTTTGAATCAAAGAAGTAACTGACGTCCTTTTCGAAAATGACGAACATCGATGATAACGTGGAGGCGCGACGATGACGACGACAAGGACGATGTGTTAAAAGGGAGGACGAAGGGGGACCGAGTTAGCGACGAGGTAGCGTGGCGAACGACGGAGGTGGTGCGGCGCGTTCGACAGCTCGGAGCAGAGTGAGCGGAGGCGGCGTCAGCGTCGCCGCTCTCGGCGTCATCGACGACGCCGACGTCGACGTCGACGCCGACGCCGACGCCGACGCCGACGTCGCGCTCTCGGATCCCCTCGGCTCGGCTCGACCCGGCTCGGATGGAAGACACACCGAGGACGTGTGTTGGTGAATGCGTAATAGAGTGGTGCACACGGGACGCGCGCCGGCCGCGCCGTGGAGGAGCGCAGCGGTTCTCAAAGAGCACACCCGGTAGAGCGGATTAGTCATCGACGATATCGAGCCGATCTTTCTCATCGCTCTTTTCGTGGTATTTTTAATTTCGCCGAATGGCGCGTGGCGACGCGTAAATTTTCTCTTTTTTTTTTATTCCGGCGAAGCAAAACAAATTGCGCGGTTTCGTTCTAACGAGATTCAGAAGTTCGCGCCGCGTTGCGAAAAAGATCGCCGAGTTAAAGGATAAAACAGAAGTGACGTAATCAAGACGGCGCAGCTGGCGAAGGAGGCTCTCAAACAAAGGTTACTCGAGAAAATGCGGGATAAATTGATATTTGACGCTTTGTTGCAAACAAATTATTATTTTTTTAATGTTCTGCGCGATATCTTGAACCATTTCTTTTTCTTATATTGCATTGAATAATGCAGTTGCACTTCGGTCTTCGACGTTGCGTCGAGTAGAAATAGAAATCCGAATTGCATTCTTCCCGGCTGCAGTTTCGACTGTACAATGCGAATAGACTGTTCTATAACGATGATGCATTCATTCGCCGTAGTCTAATTATGCCAATGATGCACGCGGCGCATCGACGAGGAGAAGCAAAGTTTACTCGCGAAGAAGCCGCGTGGAGCATTACTCGTGCATGATGATCCGTTAATTGCGTGAGAAAATGATCCCGTTCGCGAACTACTGAGAGCATAATCTGTCTGTATTAAATTAAATGAAGTCATCATGCAGAATAACTCAAAATAAAGGAAAATATGTAAACACATCGCGCAATTATATCCGGAAATTAAATACTCCGAATAAATAAACGGTATATAAATATACTGTGTAAAGAATGTTTCCTAAAAATTTTTCGCTTTGTAATTTTTATGAAATCTCTTTGAAAGAAGATAAATATTTGCGGTTTTTTGGATTAAATTTAAATGAAATAAAATAAATATTCTGATTAAACGTTTGTAGGGTACGGGTTATACCTGGCAAACAAAAAAGCCGACCTATTGTACAAATAATGTATAAATGATAAATTAAAAAGCCTAATCCCAGTCGGTACACTCCGCAAATATTTGCCTGGCAGAGTTTAATTCAAATTTTCATGATTTTTCGTGATTATTTCGCGGCATTTTTTCAATTCCCAATTCGGGGACGCGAAACGGGAACGAGTGTCGCAACGGCGGACATGGGAAAACGAAGGACGGAGCGAGTTGCACACCAAGTACGCGGCGATGGTGATGCACAATAATAACAAAATCGACTGACGTAAGCGAGACGAGCACGGTGACGCAAGTGTGCACGATGAACAACGCCGTTTTCTTGCCGATATACGCGCCGCGCGATCTCGCCGAAGGAGACTCGCCGGATCCCAAGATGCTACTTCGACGAACGTTCTCCATCGAGGTCAGCTCCTCAAAGCCGTCCGTAGTTCTCGCAGTCCTGTCTCCCCCTTCGCCGAGGAACTTCGCGCAGGATTATCGCGAGGGGCTTTGCGGCCAGCTGGATTCGCGAATTTCGCGATCGCGATCGATTCCTACCGCGCTCCTCGGGATAACGACTGTACTAGAGGGAGGACGTTTAGAGGACCGGAGGACATTTCCGGGACGTTCGCCAGAGATCGACTTGCATCTAAATGAAGAATAACGCCTCGTTTTGAATACAAGTCGGTATATACGCTCTGGTATTCTACTACCAGTTTACTATTCGTCGCTTCGAAAATATGCAGGATATTGGATACGAGGTCCGATGGGGATAGCGTTGGTACCGGAATCGGCGCGGTAGCGTCCAGCGATTGTTGCCTATCTCTGGTTCTCCCTCGCTCTCTCTACCTTTCTCTCTCCTCCCTTTGCCCCCTCCCTCTCTTCCTCTCCCTCTCTCTCTCTCTCTCTCTCTCTCTCCCTCCCTCTAATCTGTATTTTTTCCTTTCTATCTGACGCACAGCGTATATACACGTACGCGCGCGCACACGCATATGCGCGTACACACATTTGAACGGTTCTCTCTCACGGACGGTTCAACGAACGAGAGAGCGCAGCGCTTGCGCGCGGCGGGCGCCCGTAATTGTCTCTACGCTCCACGAGAAACTAGAAGGCGAGCGGAGTCCTTCTCGTGGAATTTTAGCGGCCGAAGAGCCGGAGCTTCCTCCTCCGGAGGGGGCGCGAGCACGGCGCGCCGGGCTCCACCGCACCGGTGTGTCTCTCGTCCCCTTTCTCGGGCGACGAGACGCCGAGATTTCCGGTGTAAACGAGAGAGCCGCGCCAGTTTCGCAGGATTATTGATCGGCGTTCGCGCGAGTATTGATCCGCCTACCGTTTGGTTTGCAAAGTTACTCTGGATGCTAAATGCGCGTGACCGCCTAATGTTGGAATTTACTCGATTTGACTCGGGATACTCTCGAATCTGCCCGAGCGTCGAATGCGTGGGACGCATTTTTTTTCTGGTCCGAGCACGGGGGGCCACGAGGACCGGACGGCGGCTGCGAAACTAGAAGCGCGAGTTTTGGAGACTCATATCTTAGACTCTCAGCAGCGGAGGATAGGATCTTGAGAATCTTGCGGTTTTTAGCGACAATGGTTGTAACAGATATCGGTGTAACGAGTAACGGGGAATTTTTGTACAACTATATTGATCCGCCGTGAAAGTCGTTTCGCGATACACGTAGAGCTAGGTATGTAATCCGCGTCCGGATTCAATCGTCCGATGCGAGCGATATTCAATTTAAGTGAGAATGGAACGGGCGGCCGCGGAATTAAAAGGCGAGCCGAGTCCTCCGCCTTCTCCGCGACATTTTAAGCCTCGGGATCTCGAAGACAGCTTGTTCCGGTACTTCCGCCCTTGATGTTAAAGCGACAAATTTAGTATAACTAATGGCAGATAATTTGTACGATTATCGATTCGTAGTGTTCGCGTAAATATTGGTCCGCCCTCGGTGCCTCTTTGCGGCAATTTTGGAGCTAAATTCTCTAGTACTTTGGTCATCAGACGCGAAATGTAATACATAGCATAAATAATTCAAGTATTGTAATATATAATAAGATATATACATATGTATATATCTACATATATAATTATATATGTATATATCTACATAAACTAGAATGTCGGTCTGTATATATTCCCTACTAACTCCTAAACCCTTTGATGGAACCGATCTGATGGAATTTTGCATAGTTACTCTCTAGATCCCCCTGCGGAAAATATAGGCTACCTGGATATCCCACCCCCTTTCCCTGATTTCATCCCCTTGATAAGTTAAGTTTAGTATATTATTACAAAGTGACACATTATATGAATCTGTAAATTATGAATTAATTTCAATATGTTTAATTTTCACATTTCCAGAAATGCTGATATAAGAAGCACGGGCATCAACGCCGGGTAGTTTAAGCTAGTAATATACAATAATGAAACGAGGCAACGCGACAACAGCGAGATAAAAGAACAAACGAACCCGAAACATACCCTCATCTTCTTGAATTTTTCCTTCCCGAGAGACTCTCTCGAGAGCGGGCTAAGCAAACCCCCGAATAGATATAAATTTCCGCGACAATGAAAGAACCACGCGGCACGGGGAGTGCGGAAGAACCATAAAGGCCGTCCCGTTGGCGTTTTCGAGAGCAATCCAGAGCTAAATACGGGAGGACTAGTCGTCGGTAACCCGATGCTCCATCTAATTGAATTGGCGGAACGAACAGTCGCGGTGGGAAAGCTCTGCCTCTGTTTGTCTATCTCCATCTTGTAACGTCGCCTCTCGGCCGAGCTTTATTAATTGCTTTCTATTTAAAGACAATCGCTCGATTGAATCGCGCGCGATCACGATCTCCTCGCTTCGGCGCGTCGCGAGTCATCAATCTCGTCGCTAGAGCCGCTCGTAAAATCTTCTATTCCTCTCTCAATTTCTCGCCCGTCTTCGCTACAGCGAGAGTCGGCCCTGAATCGCTTGCAGCAACGACATATTGTCGCGGATAATACATCAACGAGGATTCGCATAACGTGACATAATTTAATCTACATTAACCTGTTGCCAAATAGCAATATTATTAAATTTATTATATGGAAATGTTCGTTAATTACATAGCGTGATGGCAGTACGGCAACACATTATATTATTAATAGTACATTGATTAATGTACATTAATTAATGTATATTTATTAATCTATTATTAGTAGTGGAACACTAATAGACATTTATGTGGATCGTAAATATCAACAATACCCTCCCAAGAGCATTATTTTCATTACAATTTATTAAAAATGGTGGATTACGTAATAATTTAACTTACTGTGTAAGGTTTTACAAATTATTATATAATTCCTGAAAAACAAGTAAATAATTAATTTAGATTGTTAAGAGATAAGCATCGCAATTTAATTTTCCAAATTCAAATCACAGATATTTATTGTTTAAAATTCCGCGAAAAATTAATCGAGAAAGTATTCTTCGTCGTGTATTTGCTTGAAATTTAAAACTCTTCACTTTCGGAAGAACTTGAAACTAGTACCTTCTTCCAAACCCGTTCAAATAACCATGTTCGATCATCGTCTAATGATACACTAACATGTTTACGTTGCTTGTGTTTCCCAAGATCGCCCGAAAATCGTCCGCAAGAGAAGGAAGAGGAAGAGCAGGAGGAGGAGACGGCAAAGGAACTAGACAAAGGGATGCTGAAGACGGGGAGAGTGGTGCATTCCGCAGCTTCCAGGGAGGCCACCGAGAGTAGAGGTGGCTTCGTATTATGTCCCATTCCCTCCTCGCTCTTATTATTCCGGAGCGACCCACACCGTCTCGCTTGTCCGTCGTATGCGTGTGTATTGTGTGTCTGTGTGCCTCTGTGTGTGTGTGTGCGTGCGTGCGTGCGTGCGTACGTTTGTCGGTGAGGTCCACATATCGCCGGCTGTTCGCTACTCTCCTTCGTCGGGCACACCGACTGGCTGGCACGCGGCGCACATGTCCCATCGACGCGTTGTATCCGACTCTACAGGGTGTCCCGGTAAAAATCTGCCTAATTCTGAGAACCCCGTGAAATGAAATGTCGCGGCACGTTAGTAAAAACTGCCAGTGCTAAGACAACGTTCTTAATTTGCTCCCATTTATTTAACGCGTAACAGAGAGAAACGGATTTAAAGAAAGAGAATCTCATAAGCGTTTTGGGAGAATTAAAATCACAAAGAATTAGAGTTTCTTCTATAAGAATTTTTCTTATTTCTACAGCTTTATTTTTTTATGCAAAATTTATCATGTTAGATCTTTGATCAACCATAACATGGAAATATCCACGGTATTTCCTTTTTCTAAGAAAGGATCGAATTCGAATAAATTACTGTTCGCGCGCGTTTGTCAACTTACGACAAACGAGACGTGTCTGAAAGAGGAATCGCCTCTTGAAGAATCTCGAAAGTTCAGACATGCGAATATAAAACATCCACAGATTCCGAGAAAAAGATCCGAGCATGCAAGCGCTGCATATGAAAGGATAAAACATTAAGGACGAGGGCAAAGAGAAGTGAAACATAATTAGAAGGGACGGGAAGGGAGGAGGGAGGAAGATGAAGCTCAGAAGTTTATTTAACGCGTAACAGAGAGAAACGGATTTAAAGAAAGAGAATCATAAGCGTTTTGGGAGAATCAGAATCATAAAGAATTAGAGTTTCTTCTATAGGAATTTTTCTTATTTCTATACAGCTTAATTTTTTTATGCAAAATTTCTCATGTTAGATCTTTGATCAACCATAACTTGTATCCACGGTATTTCCTTTTTCTAAGAAAGGATCGAATTCGAATAAATTACTGTTCGCGCGCTTGTCAACTTACGACAAACGAGACGTGTCTGAAAGAGGAATCGCCTCTTGAAGAATCTCGAAAGTTCAGACATGCGAATATAAAACATCCACAGATTCCGAGAAAAGGATCCGAGCATGCAAGCGCTGCATATGAAAGGATAAAACATTAAGGACGAGGGCGAAGAGGAGTGAAACATAATTAGAAGGGACGGGAAGGGAGGAGGGAGGAATATGAAGCTCAAGAGCTTTCCCGATATGTAGAAAGCGCCGTGGAGTAATATCGCGCCGTCTGCTGGTGTCGTAAACCGCTTTGATCTCGTCGCTCTCTCTCCCCTTTTCTCTCTCTTGCCCACTTGGAACATTTTTTACCTCCTTTCCCCACGTACGAGCAAGGACACCGCCACCTCCTCCTCCGCCTGCCTCCCACTTTCCCTCCCTCCGTTACGGCTTTTTTTTTTCTCGGCTTTGCAGAAACCGGCGAGACGGAGCCCGAAGCCGAACCGCTTCTCTTTCCCACGAAAATCCGTATCGAGCTCCGATCAAACCGTCGCGTCGCCTTCGTACAATCCCCCGTATTCCTGCCCGCCGCGCTTCGTGAAAGCCCGGGCGAAAGGGCGAGCGTTACGACGCAGCCCTTAATATCGCCGCTGCACGTGGCCGGTGTTTCCTAAGCAGCAGCCACCGATGCCGATGAATACGAAGCGCGAGAACAGAGCCGCTGGCGCCGCGGAATAAAGATTCACGCGTGCTAAATTATGTGAATCTGCGAATACAGTTTTCTATACGATGTTATCTATGATATTCTCTTCACTCTTAGTTTATTTGGAGTCGAACTTTCCACAGAAAAGAGATACTGCGAACTTAATTTCAAATTATAAATTCAAAGGTCTGAGAAATTTTACGAATAAAGCTGTGAAATTGAACGAAGTTTCTATAACAATTCTAACTCGAAGATTAACAGTCTAATTTCCCTAAAAGTGTACCGTTACATAAACAGAGATTTCTCAGAATCTTTTCTACAATTCGATTTCGAGCATACTTCTATGTTCTTACCCTTGGAGAGCAATTTTTCTTCGTTAAACTTCAAGTGGGGTTTGCTTGACTGAAATTTTAATTTGAGGGTAAGTTACAAGGAGATATCGCGATAACATTACGGAGCAATTAGGAATGAATCCCGGCTGCCGAAGAAGGAGCTTTATCTTAATTATTGACGCGATATCGATTGGGAAGGGGGGGACTTATTGAACTTACGCGGTCGCAACTATGCACTTCCGTATTGGCGGCGCGGCGTACGCGGAATCGCATAGGGAGGATTCTCTATCCCTGGCATAGTGTATTCACCCTTCTTAACCGTGTAGATTCACTCGCAGCTTAAGAGCGCTCGTGGACAGTCGTGGATTCCTCCGCAGCTCAATTGAAAGCGAAACACTTGATGCATACTTCGTCAGAAAGCACGTGTGTTCTCGTTAACTCATCACGCTCAATTTATACTTCCTTCGACTTTATTTAATAATTAATTAATGCATCAATTTTATTTTATCTCGCTTACTCATCTGATTTTTGCATAATATCGCTTAATATCAGAATATAACGATTTAATAATACGGAATATAACGGCTCGGGAATCGTTTCCATCGATACTGAACATCGCGCACGTTTATTGCAAGCCCGGAACCGACGTTCTCCACTCGGGCACGTATCGAACGTTAAACAAATCTCCAGGAACAGCCTTCGTAAAAATTCGGATTGCATAATAAGCACCCTCGGAGCAGTCAGATATTCTGCCGGTAGGTAGAAGGTAAATCAGAAATTCCGTAGGTATATAAGGGTGACGAGGAATCTGCTTTTCCACTCCGCTAACAAGAAAGCAACACAACGAGCGGCGGTGTTGCGGGTTGGAGGAGGGTAACACGGGGGAAGGATGACGAGAGGAAAAAAAGAAAGAGAACGAAAGGAAGAGGAAGAAGAGAAAAAGAGAGAAAGAAAAAGAGAGAGAGAATGAGATTACGAGACTATTCGAGACAAACTGCGGATATTCTGCCAGGGTGCGAAGGAGACGGACGAACGGATGGAAAACGCCGAGGGGGTGTATATTGAGGCTTGTAAATGGAGGTGGGCTGTCGAGGGGGGGGGGGGGTGGTTCCGCCCACCTCCGGTCGAATCGATCGCACCGCAGTGTAGCGCTATAGCAGCCCACGTGCATACACATACCATGGACTCTCTGCTTCCATAATGCTATAGCTTTTCAGTGCCGTAACAATCACCACGATGTAGCGCTAGCTGAATGCCATTTAAGAGGCCGGTTTAGCGCGCCGTTCGTGAGGCGACTTTCCTAGCGACCTTTTAGGAGCCTTCGATCCGCGAATAAAGAATCCCGAGATTTACAAACGTACGGAATTTTTAGCTCGAAAGTCTTGGCTTCGGGACTAAAAATTTTAATATTTTGGAGTTCTGTATCTTCAGATTTTTTAATACAAGATAGTTTTAAAATTCTTGTATTTTTTCTCTTAAATTTTAATTTGGATTGTTCACAATTTTTCAATTTTTGAATTAAAAATTGAGATTTTTAGATAAAACCTATTGAAAGCTTTTTAAAGAATTAGAATTTTTTGGAAAACTCGAAGTTTTTGAAGAACATCAAAATTTTGGAAATGTCGAATTTTATTATTGAAGAACATAGAATCTTTTAATGCGTGATTCTGGCATCTCTAAATTCTTTAATACAAAATTCTATAAATATACTTTGAGATAGTAAAAATTAAGACTATTGTTTCAAAAACTACAATTCTAAAACTCGAAACAAAATTCCGAGTTGCTTCGGCATATTTGAAATTTGCCAACGTAGAAATATTAGAATTTCTAAAACTCGGAATCTTTTTGTCCTAGAACGCTCAAACGCCTCTCAAATTCGAGAATCTGCAGTCTGTGGATTTTCCGAACAGCCGGCCGGCCGTTGTAGGCACGAACGACACGGTATCCACTGATTGCATGTCCAATACGAGGACCACGCGCTCATTCAATTCGCGGTCCACGGCTGCAAGCGCGGAATGCACCGACGACATCGGCCGTGCGCGGGGACGGCGCCGGCGGAGGTACGCCGTAGTAAGGGGTTGGCAGGGAGGTGGCGCGGGAAGATAACGCGCGAGGAAGTATTATAACGTGTGTCACGGGATGCACAATCGACTCGCACACTCGCCCGAGAGTGCAACGTACCCCCGCAAATATCCGCTCGAGATCTCGTTCTCTCCCAGGGATTTCGGAATGTTAAACAACTCGCGGATCTGGACATCGTCCAATTTAGACGGTCTATCGGAAAAAATCGAGAATTCGTGAATTCTAAACATCAAGAATTGAATTACTCATTTATTTACAAACGATGAGGTTGATTTAGTGCATTAAACAATGTGTGTGTGTATTTAAGTTTATAGATCCTTGCGAATCTATTATCTCTCGAATTTATTATTGGCGAATCCTTGGAACTTTTAGAATTTTAGAACGGAATTTTGAGACTTGTGGATCTTACATCGTCAAATTATATTCGATTCATATTTCAGAATACTTCAATTTTCGAACCGGAGACTCTAGGATTTTCACATCTGTTCTTCAACGTCAAATTTTAGAATTTTAGATGCCAGATTTTCAAATCTTCGAACATGTAGCAGATAGAATTTCATAATTTCGGATTACTCGGATTTCGGAGAATTCAATTTCTTGAAGTGTAAGTAGTTCAAGAAATCGCGGTCAGACATTGAAGAAAAAAAGGAAAGGCAGTTGAAATTTATGAAAGCTCTTCTCGGAAAGGCTGAAATCCTTAGATTTTAGGCTTTTTCGTACCTTGAAATCTAGTAGAAAAGATGTGACTTGTATCTGTGAACATCTGAATTAAAGATATTAAAGTTCTTGGGTTTTGGTATCTATGGGTTCTCGGATACCAAACAGCTCTAGCGATTTGAGACCGGGGGGGAGGGGGAAAAGAAGCGAGTTGGAATTCTCTCAATTTTCGGATTTAAAAACTCTCTAAAAGCTACGATCTTCAAGTTTCCGGGTCCAAAGTAGTTTAAGCAGTCGCGGTCAGACGTTAAGGAGAAAAGGAAAGCGGCGGGATCCTAGCGAGGTAGAGGCAGGGCACGAGACGAACTCCTGGTTAACGGGACCGTAATAGCGAGGTCAGACGAGCCTCCTCGCTTCCTCGGTCACTGCCGTTCCTCGTCTTCGCAACAATAACCGTTGCTTGAGTTGCAATGGACGGCCTCGCCGGATATAATCGTGATATAAAAAGATTTCCGTAAAACCAAGTCAATGGTTAATTAATTATTCATTATTTCTATTATTAAATTATATTATATTATATCATTACATAATCTATTGATAAATTATAATGTAATTATAATTATTAAAATCTGATTCACCATTTCAACTAATGTTTACCCGAAAAAATTAAATTATTGTAAGTTTTGTCAAAAGAAGTCGCGATATCTTTACGATAAAATTCACGACTTCGAACGACTCGGTAACATTATATTTTAGTTAAAGTAATTTAAATCGACCGTGACTGGCAATATATAACGTCTTTCCGATATGAACATAGAAAAACTGTGAGCCAACTTGGTTTGTCGGATTCACACAGCACTTTTTCGGATCAATCATCGAGACATTATTAATTTCGACCATGGGTTTTGGTCAGTTGATGTAATTTCTAAATTAAATAGTTTAAATTTTTATTGCGAAAAAATATTATCCCAGCCAGGGTATATTTTTTCGCAATAAAAATTTAAACTATTTAATTTAGAAATTACATCAACTGACTAAAACCCATGGTCGAAATTAATAATGTCTCGATGATTGATCCGAAAAAGTGCTGTGTGAATCCGACAAACCAAGTTGGCTCACAGTTTTTCTATGTTCATATCGGAAAGACGTTATACATATATTGCCAGTCACGGTCGATTTAAATTACTTTAATTGTTATTCTATACTGGCGAAAGAAATTTATTATTCTGTTTATTATATTTTAGATTTTAATTCTAGACTTGCAGAAGATATGGACTTGATACTTCAACATAAGAAGACCTTTAAGCCACTTGTTAGACGTAATACGGTATTTCGAGCCGTGTAAGCGCATGTGACATTACTTAGAATCTAAAAATCCTAGGCTGAAAATTCCGCATTGTCTCGTTGCATTATTGCCGCACATGCAAATAATATGACGCAAGTATGACACAGTTGCCCGTTACGCGGACAAACAATCATCGTCACGTTTGCATCGCTGTGACGTCGCGATTGGTGGCAAAGGGTGGAGGCAACTCTTAAGAGCCTAAAGCCGGTTCTACAATACGTTGCAAACGATAGCATCTGCTAGTTGAAAAGCGTTATTTCCACGTCGCGCTTGTCAATTGCGGTTGTCAAAAGAGAGTTAACGAACTTTTAACTTTTTTGGCGACAATTACTGGCAATCGGCAGTCGGAATTAACACTTTTCAACTAGCAGTTGCCATCGTTTGCGACGTATTGTAGAACCGACTTAATACTCCTAACGCTTTCATCCGTCGTAAAAACTAGATAATCAACAAAAGTGTATTCACTTCCAAATCAAAAAGATTTCCCCGAATTTTTTTTTTCCTTAAATCATATGCATAATTTTTCACATATTTCTGAACTACCAATTTCTTAGCTACTGTTCTATTATTAACGTCTATCTTTTTAATTTAGAATGTTCCTTCTCGAGCGCTGTAGTCAGTGACACTTCTTCCGATTGTTTTAGAAATATAAATCACCGCGTGATGCAAATGCGAGCGATTTGAGGAGCAATATGTAGATTCGACGACCCGCCTTTAGTAGTTCCGCCTTTCACGATCTTCCTCTTTTTCATCGCGCCGTCGTCGCCTCCGTCGAATTTTCTCATATTGCGTTACGTTCAAAAGTGCGAATCGCCGAGAGCGGCGCACGAAATGTCTATTTATTCATGACGTACGAGACTCCCAAGGAGAACGAGGGCTGACCCACATTTGCCGCCGACCGAGCGACCTCCGTAGGTGGAGGTATAAACGGACACGCCGGCCGCATTATCCTTCGGCCGTCTCCTTCTCTCTCTCTCTCTCTCTCTCTCTCTCGTGCGAGGATTTGAAATTCTGAATGAAAAATACCTCCCCGCGTAAAGACGTCGCGTAATATCGAGCTCGCGAGGAATGCCGATCTTACTGTCGAACCACCGAAATGATCAAAGTGTTAAAGTCATCGACCACAATTTCATCAACCATAGCTTTATAAATGCGCGTTTTATTTTTATATTAATAAGCAAACGATTTTTTAAATATAATTTTGTAAAGTCTGTTTTATCGAGAAAAATCCAATAAGACAGGTCAATTATCTGAATTCCGCCGGATATATGCTTCATAACGTCAGGAAGAGAGAGATTTAGTAAAGGTTGCAGTATGGAATACGTTGTTTTATATTTATTATACTCAGAACTGCGAGCGAGCTAATTCAGTTTTCCGCGAAAAGAAATTTTCTGCCGGCGATTGTTTTAATGATGAGCAGAGGGGTGATTTTTCAAACAGCTGTTGATCGGCTTTCCGATCGCGAAGTCCATCATTTACGGTAACCGACGCTTTTTCACGGATGTGAAAGTGTGCAGTCCAGGACGACCGGTAAGGTAGAATACAAGTAGAACAAACGAACGAACGGACGAACGAACGGGCTTGTGCGGTAGTTGCAAAATCATCCTGAGATCGCCGACTCGGCCCGGCTCGACTCGGCTCGGCTCGACCGTGCCGTGCTGCGCTGTGCTGTGCCGTGCCGTGCCGCGTTGCACTGCGAAAGTTTCACAACACGGCCATTGTTAGATGGAACGATGTCGAAACTGCATCAATTTTAGAGGAAACGAGGCCAGAGCGCAGAAGGAGCATCGTAGTATATGCCGACCTTCGAAAACGCGCGGAAAGATCCGAGATCTCAGACTCGAAAAATTCTGCGGTCCCGGAAAGACTTGAGAGATTCACTGAGAGCGAATCTTCTACTTTCTGCGAAAATAAATCCATCCACGAACGATCGAAAATAATGCGTTATACTTGCGACTGAACCGTCAATAAAATTCCGAAATTATTCTTGAATGTTATAATCATCATTATAGATAATAATATGGATAATAATATAACAAGAGCATTATGTGAATAAAAGTACAAACACTGATGATTAGTCTCTTATTGTTAGATCCAAGAATTTTTACATTTATTAATATTTTAATTTTTATTAAGATTTTTAATATAGCTACAGAAACATTGTTAAATCGTAGATTATTCTTTAAAACAAACTCTGTCGAGAAAATTTCTGATTTGATTGTAAAATTGAAAAAAGGAACTTTCCTGATAATCTCTTGATTTTTCTCGATAATCCTCAATAAATCAATAATACACGGTACATAGATGCGCTTTGAGAGCGACGAGAATAGGGGGGAGGACACCTGGTGGGATAGAGGGTTGAGCCGGGTTGGACTGAGCGTTCACGGGGCGTCCCGACGTCCCGCGTCAATAGCGTGTCCCAGAGGTAGACGTCACTACGCGTGAAACCGTCGGGATAACGCGAGAAGGGGATGGACTCCATTTCCCGTGTAACTGACCATTCCTCATTCCAAGTTTCCGCGAGGACGTAGGTACCGAGCTGAAGCGTGGCGCGGCGCCGCGAAGGAAGACAGCGAAAGCCGCTTTTGCGTTGGAAAAGAGAGATTTAGGAAACGCGGTAATTGTAAAGTATTAATCATAATATTGGTCAAGAGATTATGATAAAATGGATTTTGAGTAATAATATATTAATCGTACACATATGGAAATAAATTTTAAATGAATCAATTTTTCTACGAGCGATTTTCACATATCTTTTATTAAAGATATATTGGAAAACGTATAATGCAGAAATGATGTGATATTTTAATTATTATTTGTGATATTAACTAATGTTGATTGAAATTATTATTGATATTATTATTGCATTTATATAAAATAAATCGAAGATAAATTGTATTTAAGTAGTAAATCCTTTTATGAGAAAGTTTAATTAAGTTGAAAATGCTGTCAGTTTTTGATTTTATCAAGATTAGATATATTTCAATTAACGAGAATCTTTTTTATTCATCTAGATTTTTAATTCCTCTAAATCTTTTTTTTTCATTATATATAGTTCGTTCTCTCTTCAATTTACATATATTACCAGAAGTTGTTTTATATATAAGCTATTAAATGGTCTTTTTATATTCATTACTATTTAATTTGTTACCGAATTTATTCTTCAAAAATCGCGAACATTGATAATGTTAAAATATGTCCATAAATTTTAACAGGTAAATCAGTGAATTATTATCAAAAGCTATACTTCATAAAATCTATATAATTTAACAAAATAAAATACATCTGTCGTTGTGTAGATGTGTGTGTAGATGTGTGTCATTTTTATTATTAAGTTTAATTCCAAAATCTCAGGCACCAATAATACACGAGTATCTCAATAAAAATATCAGACATCAATTTTACAACATCCCGATAAATTGTAGAGAAATAATCAATAATATCTCTCGTTATCTCTCTCTCTCCCCTCCCCCTCTCTCCCTCTCTCGTTACTCCCTTTGAAAGCTGACGACCCGTTCGTAATCTGTCACAACCGCGGAAGGGTTGACCCACGGCCGCGGGGTCAGCAGCGTTGGTCAACGACGTACGTATACGTTTACATCGTTTACACGCCCCCGCAGGACTGCCGAAATAAATGCCGGTAAACAAACACTCGCCCTCATACGCTCGCTCCCGGCGTCGCTCACGGTGACGATCACGAAAACAACATGCGCGACGTCCATTCAAGAGTTTGCGCGCAGATTCCGAAAGCGAATCGCGCGATACGTACGATAGACGTACATCTAGAAGTCATTTTATTCGTTTATCTATCTTTTTTCTTGTTTCTCCGCGTCAAAAGTTGCTATTGTTCTATATACATATATAAATAGGCATTAAAAATCGCGTGCAAAATTGACATTAGTAAAATGAGGGAATGAATGTTGGAATTCAGCAAAGCATTGCAGTTGATATTAAGTATCCTAATAAAAATTGCGCAAATTCATTTGTTTTTTAATTACAATAAAAACTTTTATCCTTAATAATGTGAGCCATATGACTTTTTTTCGAACAGAAATATTATTTTGCTAATTTTGCTAAACGTAACACAGCTATCCTGATGCGACACAGGCGAATATCGTTTTTCTCTCAGCATCCTCCTTCATTAAGGTGAATAAATTTCGGCTAATTTGACGCGAACATATCAAGCGGTAAAAGCGGGAGAGTCGTTGACAATGACAGGTAGGATTTTAGACGAAGGGGATGACGTAGCCCCTCCCGATATGCAATCTGCGACAGGCACCATTAGGTGCTTTCGAGGACTTACGAGGCGCACCTTGGTAACTTTCGGGGAAAATGAGAAAGAAGAAAACGCCAAAGAAAAACGAGGGTGATAAAGGGGAAAGCAAGGGGGATACGGGAGGGGGAGGGGGATGAGTTTTGTGACCTCCGAGTACGCCTCAAATATTTACGCTACGCCCGCAACAATGGGAACAATATCGGTTGCCTGGCAACCGCTCTGTTCACGACCAGTTCTACCTTTGGCGAACCCCTCCCTCCCCTTGCCCCCCCTCTCTCTCTCTCTCCTCCCTCTCTCACTCCCGCAACTAACTCATTCTCCCCCTTCCCGTCACTCCTACGCGCATCTCGCTCTCTCTCTGTCCGTCTCGCTTTATCCAATCTTCCACCCTTGCGTCTCATTGGCCGAGGGACAGAGACGAGTGATTGACACTGTTATACGTGTAAAAGAGTGAGAAAAAAGGTAGAAAGGAAGAAAATAGGAAAATGCAAACGAGGGGGAGAGAGAGAGAGAGAGAGAAAGAGAGCGAGATGAGATGAAGAGTGGTAGAGAAAGGGGATTCCGTGAAAGAAAAAAACGACTTCTAATTATTCTGTATTCGCACCTCTAGCAGACTTTATTTTAGCGAAATTATGAGTCGAGTAATTATTGTATATACGGTACGTTCGGATAAGATCGAGAAGCCTGCAGAGAGTAAAATTGTAAAGAAGGGATTAAGGTTTCAGCGTTAATTTACGGCACCGTTGTTCCATGGTGATTAATACGAAAATAATAAGTATATACGTAGCGTATAATGAAAAGCGATGTGTCATGATTACAACGCGTCTTTATCATATTTTTGAAGAGATCCCTTTCACGTGTCACAAATGAAGAGTTAATTATAACCTAATTTCGCTATTCTTTTAAATTAACTTCTCTCAATTAAATTATTTACTCTTTCTATCCAGCCTTGTGTGCTCTTGATGCCTCTGCTGATCTAATTATATGTTTAAGAAAGATGTTTATAAAGCTTTTGAAAAATCGCGAGAAATATTCCAACCAAAAATACTCGCCCGTGAAGAGATCGTCCCCGGAGACTGTCAAAGAGAAAGGGTAAAAAAAGCACAAACAGGGAGACGCGGAGGGTAGTAGCGTATATAAAAACGCATAAATAAGGATGAGTGCAACGAAGGTATGCTCGGTGTACCGCTAATGTATACGCTGAATCTGAATATTCAAGTTCAGAAGATCAAGAATAAGAAGAAGGGAATCGAGTGAAGACGAGGATAAAGGGATAGGAGAACGTGAGAGCCGAGGAGAGTCGTGGACGAGCGAGAGGAATGATCGGCATTCGCGTGTATATACCGGGTGCGTGCGTAACCGGCCAGCGCGCGCGAGTCTGTGTGCGCGTCTCTCCGAGAGTGCATTAGAGAATGAGCGGAAGGGCGAACGGGGGTGAGAGAGGCGGTGCGCGCGCGAGGGTGGGAGGGCGGGGGGGGGGAGACGGAGGCGCAGCAATAACGGACGGGCGAGAAGAGGAGGGCAGCGGCAGTAGAACAAGAGGGGAAGGATCAATGCCGGTTGCTAGGACAACCACGGCACCTGATCTTCCTTCCATCCATCCTGGGGAAGCGAGTACTTCTCTCGCTCAGTCCGACCCCGCGCACCATGACGGCGCCGGAGGGGGTCAGAGGGGGCCACAGCGAACCGGGGGTTCCGCGAGGAACCCGCAAGAAGAGGGCGATCCACGGAGAGGACTCGCGATTTCGGTCCCCTTCCTCCCACCCCCGTCGATCTTAAGCGCGACGAGAAGTCGTCAGTACGTACGTAGGATGCTGTCGGACTTGACACGGATTCAGTTTCGTTCCCCGTTCGTCTGTAGATTTTTCATTCCGGGAGAATTTCCGGGCGAATTAAATCTTTTGGAATTCAGCGGCAGATATTGGTGCAGAATCGGCAGAAGTTAAGTGAAGTTTTAAGCAAGATCCAGGTGGAGAACCAGCGAGAATAAAAAAAAAGTTGAATCGATCCTCTCGTAGAGAATTTATGAAAATCGGTAAAACTTGCTGGGAGATTGATGAAAATTATCGGTGGGGAGGGGAGAGGGGGTAATGTCGTGCACGGAAAGTCGTGCGTACGTTGGCGAACTCTCGATTGCCAAAATTAGGCGAGCCACGGGCTGAAATAAAATTTAGACGGTAGGGAAATGTTCGAGGGGGAGGCGAGAGAGAGAGAGAGAGAGAGAGAGAGAGAGAGAGAGAGAGAGAGAAGAGAGAGAGAGAGAGAGAAGGAGAGCCCCCCGTTTCCGGGCCGGCCGAAAATTCTCCCTCGGAAATTCGGCGCGGCGCGATCGATTTTCGCACGGGGAACGATCAATATGCTGGGCGGCGCGGGGAGGAGGCGGAAAACGAGCGAGGGGGGCAGGAAGGGGTGGCAAAAGTATTCATTGTTTCGGAGAGACACGACGCGCGCGTGTTCCTGCGCATCGGCCGGCTAACGGCGCGAGTTTTGGCGGGTCGATGCACCATTGTGTGTTGCCTCGTTGGCTGCGTTCGCTTTGTTTTCGCCTTTCTCTCTCTCTCTCTCTCTCTCTCTCTCTCTCACCCTCTTTCTCTTTCTCTCTTTCGTTCATTTTATTCCTCCTCCTCTTCTCTACGTTATGCGTTTTGCTCGTTTCAACGTGTTTTACTCATTTCCGCACCTATACGCGAACGCGCGTTATACACTCGCGCGAAATGATTCGCGGAGGCCACTGCCGAATTATATTTGCGGCGCGTCATTTCGATGTAAATACTCGTAGAATTTGCGGCAAAGGAGGGCGATAAATGTAAGGGCATGCGATAATTCCAGTCTCGATAAAATCTGATAAAGTCGGAGGAAAATAACGATTTACATATGTGATAAATTAATTAAATCCGGGATAATTTAAAGAAAGATAATAGGACATAACAAATGCGTTATAATAATAAAATTGTACCTTTCTTTCGATATAACGTGATTCTATAAAAGAAGGGAACGAAATTGATGAATCGTATGATTCATGGAAGCCACAATCGAATTATTCGCGACCTGCCATTTCGATGTAAATCATCGAAAATCAGAAGAAGCGAAAAATATGTGGTTTTCGTGAAACGTGCATCAACGAATTCTTTCCGTTGAATTTTGTAGAGAAAATTCTATTTTCAAAGAAAAGCTATGGGAGAACGAGAGAGAAATCGCCAACAAAAAAAGAACGATATACTTAAATTCGTATAAAAGACGTTTTCCACGAAATCATAAAAATCCAGATCTCGGAAGAAAACATGAAAATGCAAAATTGGTAACGTTCGAATATGCGAATATTACAACTTTATGCGTAATGAAATCGTCGATTTTAACGCTCAAGACCGGATAAGAAATTATCTTGAGTTCCCTCTTTTCCTCTCTACTTCCTCTTCTGGACCCCCCCCCCCCTCTTCTCTCTTTCTTGATCAGGAAAACGATCTGTACATTCTATATAATAATGAGATAACCCGGGTCGATCAGCAACAGCAGAAGCAGCTTTTTCAGCGAACCAGGTTCACCTCCCACACTAGCGACCGATGATACTTCAATATTTGTTTTTCTTTTTTCATTCATTTTCCATGCCCACGTACCGCAATTCGGGTGAACGATGTTGTGAACGAAAAATGATTCATACATCACGAAGCCAGCGTCCGACCTCGTGACATATCCAAATGCATAATACACGATGTATCCCCCATAATCCCATCCCTCCGTCTTCACTGCGTTATTTTTTAATGTCTCTCGGTCGATTCACGGTTTCGTTTTAAAGAATATTGCTCATTCAGGAGAAAAGATAAATGGTGACACAACAACGTCACGTATTCTTTAATTGATTTCAGGTGGATTTTGTTTCATAAAGCTTTAATTCGAGGTTTATAATGTTAAAAAATAATAATCCAATTGTGAAAAATCTGCCATTAAAGAAGAATATAATAGAATGCTTATGCTATGAATTTATATTCTACCTTGCCCCTGCGAGAAAATGATGCTTTTTTATTTAGACTCTTGAATTAACCAATTGCTCTAAAGCCCGTATCAGACTACGGATTGAGATAGAGATTGGATTGAAATTTAATCAATCAGAAATCAGAACAGAGAAAACTGATCTCAAGTTTAGTAAACTTTGCTCTGATTGGTCAAATTTCAATCCAATCTAAATCCTAATCCGTAGTCTGATACGGGCATAAAGACATCTATACTCTTAAATTAATATTTTACTATTTACACTCTTACTAACTAACAGTTTCTCCTCAAACCAAGTTATTAAGATAATATGTATTAACAATAAATTTACATAACTTTACTAAAATTTATTTCATTAAAATATCCGGACTTAATTTTTTTTTCCATGAAAAGCCCTAAACTCAAGTATTCCGTATTTAAGCAATAATGGGGAAACCCCAGAATATCGATAACAGAGAACAAGTCCTTATTCGATATCAATTTCACTGATAAGATGACAACGTTTTTTTTTCTGTTCCTTCTACGTCATAACGTACGTCATAATTGAATTCGAAAACTTTGGTGAAGTTAAACTGTTACTTCTGTCGTTCTCTTTTTTTTTTATTGCGACGGACAACGTGTTCTTTATTCATGCGCTCCGATTGTGTCCAACGATCTTCAGTCGTCGATAACTTCATCAGTCGGCGCACCTTGACCCGTCCCGCCAGTCATTTCGTTCGTATATGCGCGCCGGGATAACCCTCCGATTGCAAATTAACCGGAGGATGTGATTCTTCGGCGCGAAAAACACGCCGAGATTCCACGCTGCGCGAGAACTTAAATACACATCCGAACGATTGTTAATTGAGTTCAATTTATCCGAGCTTAATTGGCGAGACGCAGAAACAATTGGACGCCGCTTGTAAAAGATTGAAAAATAAAAAAATTGGGAAAATCGAATCAGTTGATTTAAGAAACTAGAACAAAGCGAGAAAGAGAGACACTTCGAAATTTCGCCAAAGCAATTTTCCGTTGTATAAAAATTTAACGACAAGTATCGACTTAATTCGCGTTTTCTTTTCAACAGTGACAATTTTTGAAGTAACGCATTCAATATTCGCGATCGAATTTCTGAGCACAATTAATCATTTCGACGAGATTATCAAATTATTTTGCATCGCATCGCTAAATTAACGTTTCTAATTAAACATTTCTATTTCTTGATCTTTCCAGACTTTTCCATTTCTGAAAATATATTACAAGGAAAAGAATAGGAAATTGATATAAATAATTTTCATCGTTATCTGGTATTCTATTCAAATTTGTATTTAGAGATTTCATTTTAGTCTTATCATATTGAGAACATTTCTTATTTCGAATATTTTAAATATAGCGATTTTAAATATAATAAAATTACAGATGGCACTAAATAATTTATAGGTACATAATACATATAAATAATGTTGTAGATATGAGGATATTTTTTATTTCCGCACGATTTTAAAATATGAATATAGATATAGCACTTACAAGCATATAGATATAATTTTCTAAATGTGGGAAGCTGTGCTTCGCGCGTGATGCGGGATATGATAGGTTGTTACTTCGCGTAGGCGCATTTCAATCGGCTGCGGGCCGATTTTGCGACACACATACGTCATGGACGCTACCTGCGAGATAAGCACGCCGGAAGTGCGTCAGAACCCGTTATACTTCTCACGTGAGGCCACACGGCGTGCGACAAACCGGAAAATTTTCCCAGATGCTCGCTCGAGACACGAGATTGGACTGCGCGAATTACATCGGACGATATTGAAAGCTCTTTTAAAACACAATCGAATTGGTAAAGACGCCCGTCCCAATAATTGAGAGGTTCCAGTTCGAATCATGGCTGGATGATTTTTTTTACAATAAATTTCTCATAGATTTGTAAAATGACCAATTTTATCAGTAATATCAAATTTCCAATTTCTACATATAACTGCGTTTCAAGAATTATAATCGACGCGTGGTTTCACACAAAGTATGTAAAACGAAATATATAAAATTCACAAAATATGGTAATATGGTTATTAGCCATAAGATCCCATCCGAAAATGTCAATATTTATTTATTCTATGTTATACACATCTACTTACTAAAATGTTCTTTTCAAATGTGTATTTGGGAAGATTTATTCAGGTAAAGTTGAAATTACATTACATAACTGACATCACAAAATGACCTTAACATTAAACTTTGAAAAACACATTCTAGTTATACATACGTAATAAGGTCCAGTTTCCGGAATTACTGGAAAATTTTTTTCCACAGAAATCAGACTTCAAGTTTGAAAATAAAAAATAAAGTGTTAATTGTAAATCGAGGTAAAGCGAGTTAATAAAGAAATGATCTCCACAGTGTTAAATCATTTCGAGGACAAAGATTCAGAATATTTTTTTAGTCGCATATAAAATTAATTTAGCATTCTAAAAAATGTACTGAAATAAAGAATGATTATATTAAAAAATAAAAATGCTTCTTTCACTTTATCACCTCTTTTATATTCTTAGGCCGGAAACTTTTGGGCCTTTTACTACGTACTTCTCGTTTTGTTAAATATTGTAATATTGCACGTAACCGCGCGAACAAAACAAACGTGCAGGTATGAAAAAATAAAGGAAAGTCGATTTCTATATGGGATCGGGGTTTATCAATCTTCCCGATATGATTGCAACAATTTTATGCAACAAAGCGTCCGGGGTAAAGCCTATCGCGATTACATTCATTATTTACGATCGCGATGCGTACACACGCGTTACTATGCGCCTGCATTTTCCGCGGAGCACGTGTTTACCTCGTATGCGACAAATATGCGACCGTCACACGTGCATCAACGTGACGGATGTGGCGGTCGAGCGTAATGTGGGGCACGGTAAAGGCCTTCAGTTTGAAGAACTTACAGGTTGTGTACATTGATTTTCGGATGTTCCCTCTATTGTCCATTCATTGCTACGTTGTACACGCTCTATGACTCGCTTAAAACATTGAAAACTGCGATAGTTATTTTAATGAATCTGGATTTTACTAATAACCTTGCCTTTTGTTGCGTAGGATGGAATCGCGAATCGCCTACGTGAAAAATATATATGTTTCATTATTTCAAAAATTAACTAAAAATTTTCATCAATGACTTCGTGTCTGCAAAATCAGATATTTTTTAATAAAATAAATTAATTTTATTCGCAAGATATAAATTCTATTTCATAAAACGATATATAAAAAAAGATTGCGTGGTCCGGTTAATGTCATCCAGTGATGAAAAAGGTTCACGATTTTGATCGAGAACTATTTCGGATGGTCGAGAAGTTATTTTGTAGAGGCGAAACAGATGTAGGCTTGAAAGGCGAGGGGACTATTTGGGTCCCGGCCTTTCGGTGGGATCAAGGTATACAGACGGAACTACCAACCTCAACCTGGTCGTTCATTGAATCGAGAGAGGCAAAGCCAGCTTTCTCACTCGCTGCAGAAAATATCACTTTCAAAGTTTCTACTCGCGATAGTAAACGTCAACGCAAATAATTCACTTATTTCATAATTTAAGGCCGTTCGATAGAAAACGTATACGAGAGAAATGTCGAGAAGTCAATCAAATAAAGTATGGAAGCGCAATATTTTTCTCATTAATTCTTCAATTCCAGTTTGTGCTCAAATCATCCGCAATGATAATAATAATGCAGGAACAATAACGCAATTTTCTTTATCGAGAGCTTCCTCTAAGTTTACTTTTCCTATTAACGAATAAGTAAAATCGACTAAATAACCCAAAGATGCGGAAGGACGAAAACGCTCGGCGTATCGCATCATCATCTAGCCCGTCGCTATCCTTTTCCCTTTCCTTTCGTTTTCCCCGGGCTGCTTACAGTTTACTTTCTAATTGCGGGTAATAGTACGTGCTGCAGTGTTTTACTTCGTTACTCTCATTCAGGTATCCAGCAAAGCGCTTGACCCATTGTGCCCAATATTGATGACTGGACACGAATCTACAACCTTTTTCTATTTATTTACTCACAAAGCTACACGATAGATGGGCAAAAAATAAATCAGCTGTTCGGAGAAATCTTGATGAAAAATGAGCGATCGAACCGGAGAAACTCTTTCGAGCGACCGAGAATTCTCCAACATTGTTTGGTATTTAAATAAAGAGGAAATTTCCGCGTCAATGGCATAAATTTCTGCAATCAGTTTCTTCGAAATTTGATAAGTTCACACAAATCTCTTCATTCAATTCAATTTCGCCTTTTTTTTTTACGTGACGTTTAAATTATTGTACATAAACGGGCGCGCAGAAGTGGATCGGCGCGCTATTGGTTAGTTGACGGTATTTATACATAGATACTAGCTTTACACGCCCGTTTATCTAAGACACTTTCGCGCGAGCGTACTCGTCCGTATTATTTATCAATCTTGAATTCAGGCATTACGAACCTCGAAATAATAATACTCGTGACGAACTCGGGGCGCCAAGCTGGCACCGCATGGACTTCTACTCCAAAATTATCGGCAAGAATATATACCTCGCGCACCGAGATACTTCTCTATTCCAAAATCATCGAGTGCCTTTCCTGCCCCGAAATCGCTAATAAGGAAACCTCCTACTCGCGCGCAAACGAGAAAGCGAGATAACGCGTGACATGTTTAACTGTTCAGCGATTATTGCAAGCTCTCTTATACATACTCTTTTTTTTTCCTGTTACTTATCTTACCGAACAATCGAGGAGCTTGTTGCCAACCGAGTGTCTATCCGCGCCTGCATTGCACCTGCAGGACCCAGGCAGTTTTTGCCGAGTGGCACGGCGAGACGCGTCTCTTCGGCCGCTTTACATTGCAAATAACAGTATCTGGACGATTAACATCATATCTTTAACAATACCTCTTTCTCTCTCTCTATCTTCCTCTCTATCTCTCTTTCTCTCTTTCTCCCTTTCTCCCTCTTTCACCTCTCTCCTTCTCCCACCTCTTCAAAGTCGCTCCTCTCTCTCTCTCTCTCTCTCTCTCTTTCTCGCTCTCGTCGTCGTCGTCAAGCAACTGCGCCACATATCGCGGGGTTCCGGCTCCGAATGGAGCCCTCCCGGTTCTAAATCTCCCTCGGGATGAAAACGATCGAGTCGCGAGGTCAGGGAAAAAGCGAAGGGACTCACCGGTTCGCCGACGAGCGTCACATCTCCGCACCGCTGAGGAGGACGTTGCTGGCTCGCGCCTTCTTCCTCGCCGTCGTCGTGATCACGATGATCGTCGTCGTGCTGGCGGCTTCTTCCTCACCTCGCTCCAGCAACTCCCCGAGTTGTAATCCAACTCCAGCTGAATCGAGATCTCTCTCTCTCTCTTTTCTCTCTGTCTCTCTCTCTCTCTCTCTCGGCCGGAGTGATATCACTGCGCCGCGGCGGACAAAGCCATCTTGATGAGGGCACGCACGCACAATCTGCCTGACCGCCTCTGATCGCGACGGTCAGGTCCTCTTGCCAGGACGGGAGGCGGCTGAATGAGAACACGGCGCGGTGGAAGAGTATTTCATGATGGCGCCACGAGACGGCTGTCGCTGTCGCCACCGCCATTGCTGCCGCCATCGCGCCGTCGTTGCCGCTGCCGCCGCCGCCGCCGCCGCTTGCTGCGTCGACATTCAGCCGCGACGGTTACCAACAGTTGAAAGGGTGTGACGAGGTCTGGTGAACTTTTTGTGGACTCTTCCCGGAACACCCCGATAACGACGCCAACAAAATACGCTTAGGGCCGGTCTACAATCAGTCGTATGTCAGAGTCGGATGTCGGAACGTAGCCGATGGTCCAATGAGGAAAATTTATTTTTGAAAAAGAAATTCTCTCATTGGACCATCAGCTACGTTCCGACATCCGACTCCGACATACGACTGATTGTAGACGGCCCTTTAGGAGGAGTCATAAGGATATTTTTGAAACGATGATGACGGGGATTGGATGGCCAAGTGGCCTTGAGAAGCTTCCACCTACGATCGGCTAGCGACGCTACTTCAAAGGCGGGAACTTTGAAGTCGCTGGTGGGTTGGACTCTCCGAAGGATCGACTCTTTGATCGAGGTGACGAAGATGAAATAGAACGTATGATTTGTGAAGAGTCTTGGAGCTATTCTCATTTCCGCAGATTCGTGTTATTAGCGTTGATTAGCGTCTTGAAACATTTATTTGAAAAGAAATCTTGAAACAGTTCAAATAACATGTTCGAAAAAAAGAGACGAAAACAGAAATAAATCGTTACGATAAAAATTAGAGGTCTGACGATAGCGCCAAGACGAAATCGAGCGAAACGTAAAATAGCAACATAAAATAAAATAATAATTGCGGTAAATTAAAAGGAAATAAAATAAATTCAAATAAAACGTAAAATATCTCTGATAATCACACAATTATACAAGCTCGTCGGACATCGAAATGCGATTTTCTTAAATAGATTTTATTCGAGGGCGCTAAACAATTATTATCTACATCTCTACAACAGGTATATACCTCCTTGCCTTCGTTGAGACGCTGCTTTGTCCTTGCCCTCGGCGAAAGAGGGTGGCGTCGCGAGAAAAAAGAAAATCGCACGATATCTCTTACAAATAGCACAATAAATATTTCTTTCTCTTCCCAATCCCATATGTTTCTCTCTCGCTTCTCACATCGCACTCTCTCACTCGTTCGCTCCTTCGAAGCGAATTAATTAATCCTTATTGGCACATTGTATAGTAGACTCTTAAGTATATAAATAAGTCGTAAGTCGATGCCTCGTTTAGATTATTAAATATATATATGTATATATATGTATAATATATATACTGTATATGTGTATATGAATATTCAATATCTTTATGTTGTATATACGACTAGAACTCCTCAACACACGTATCACATACTAATATTGACTATCGTGTTTCAGGACGAGACTCAGGAAGCTCTTCGCGTCCCGAGTCTTGGCGACGTTCTCGTCCTTCCGTTTGATTCGAAAATCGAGAATCCTCAGACGCAAATCCTTTCAATCTTCTGGAACCTTATCTTCGCGACTATCAGACGGATCTCCGTTGCTGGCTCGATATTTTTGAAACAGCTACGCGATTAAATTCAAAAAAGAATTCTCTTTTCTAAAAGAGAAAGGATTTTTTTTTTTAGAAGAAAATCTTTTCCACGAAGAATTATCGAGCGATTAAAACGCGAAAATCTCGAAAATCGACTGTCGGATGGACGAAAACGGCGCCGTCGTCTTATTGCTGCATTATTGACTGTAAGATCGTGATCGTGGTATTAATCACTTAATCGCTAGTACTTTCGCAATACTTTCGCAATACTTCCATCCAGACTTGATCTGGACGATTCCGAGCTTAATTAATCCTCTGGAGGGAATTGGAGCTTGAAATCACCGTACATTTTATTTTTTTTCGTGGGAAAGCTGTTTTTTAGATTCTTGATGAATTTCAGTTCTTGCTTCAACATCTCTTTTCGTTAATTTTTGATTATATATGATATCTCTTTTGTCTCTTTATTTCAATCTTGTCGTTTTCACGGAAAAGATAAAATTGTACGGTTCGTTCTTCCGCGTTATCGGATAAATAAGATACTTAGTATTTGAAAGGCTAATCTATCCTCTTTTTCCTTTTCTTCCTTTTTCTCTCTCTCTCTCTCTCTCTCTCTCTCTCTCTCTCTCTCTCTCTCTCTCTCTCTCTCTCTCTCTCTCTCTCTCTCTCTCCCTCAAGGGTTTAATTAGCACTTCAATAGTACTCTAATAATAAATACTTTCGTGGCCAAAGGCGTTTCCATTTCTAAAAGTACTTCTCCATATCTTCACCTCACGATATCTTACATTAAACATCGGTCGTCGTTCTTTTTACCTCTAATATCTTTTCTACCAATGCAGATTAACTTTGATCTTGGTTTAGCTTACCTTTTATCTTTCTCTAATTTTAGGAACTAGAAAAAGATGAAAAGTAAGTTAAACCGCGATTAAAGTTAATCTACATTGATAAAAATGGACATAAAACTTGAATCGTACTTCTCGCTGGTCGATCTTTTCCACGTTATCATCGTTTAATTCCGTGGCTCGCATTGTAATCGACCCTTCACAGTGCAAAAAGGGAGAAGAGATGGAGAAAAAAGTAAGACAAAAATCGATTCCTTAATTCGATTCACCGCTGGCGACCGTGCCGTCGGTTGGAGGGCCGGTCACGATTTGAGGCTCGCTCGCGGGTAGCCCCTGCATCTCCTGCACCCCCTGGAACAGCTTGCCGGGGAATCCCTGCAGGAGATCGTAGGAGACCGGCGTGGGCGGCAAGGCGGTGGTGTGCGCGTGCGGCGATTGCAGGACGGCGATCACTCTTCGGAGCTCCTCCAAGGCGTTTCCTGCGCGAACGGCACGTTTCTTATTAGTCAAATTAATTAAATTCAATTTTTAGTTCAACGAAGGTCACGTCACGAGGCTCGTTACCTTGCATAAGGATGTAATTCTTCGCCAGCAGGAGGGTAGCGATCTTGGATAGCTTCCTCACTGACGGACTGTGAGCGTAAGGGATGACGGATCGAAGCTCGTCCAGGGCGTCGTTCAAATCGTGCATCCTCCTGCGTTCTCGCGCGTTAATATTCAGCCTCACGCTCTTCCCCTGGCGAGTCGTCTTCGACTTCGGGGGACAGTTCAGTCGCGAAGCTGTGGGTCTAAAAAGAATTATGGGATTGCATATATATAGATATTATTAATTACATTTTTGATTGAAATTTTTCGGATGTGTTCTTTAGAAACATATTTTATCAAATGTGCGTTACAATAATCGATATATTCAGTTATTTAGATATTTCTTCATCGAACTTCCCTCTATCTTATCTTCTCGTTCCATTCTATCGACTTTTTAAATGACTCTTGATTAAATTAAAACTTTAATTTGGATCGAAAACGTACCTCTCGTCCGGTCGATTTTCGTCGGACAACGCGCTCGACGAGGCGTGTGGTTGCGGTTGTTGCTGAAAATAAAAGCCACCGAGACCTACGGTACCCAGCGGAGTCCTTCGTCCTGGGGCGCTTTGAGTGTGCTCCGACGAGTATGCCGCCGGGGGGCCCGAGACACCTGGATGCGAGGCCCCTGGCGTCGAGTACACGGACTCGAGGGCTGCCGCGGATTGTGGAGGCAGTGGATGCTGGAAGAAATATCCTGTTAAAATTTTGAATGGGAAGTGTAGTAATATTTATGGAATTATCATACTCGCATTATTATATTTCTTGGACATACACTGTGTTTCCTAACATGTGGGTTCCACTTCAGCAGTGGATAGGAGACACGAAAACAATGAAAAAAGTTCATATTAAAAATTGTCATATTTAAAGGAGCAATTTATCCGTGACTTTCTTTTATATATAACTCGGTATTTATACTCAAATACTTGTCTTCAAATTTCTGGAGTTAAATTTCTATTTTATGCCAACTTATACTATAAGCTAACTCCAATTTACCCGTTCTATTGTTGCTCAGAAAATATCGTAATTCTGTTTCTTGGATTACTTTTTAAATTTTGCAATTATCCACGCGAAATCGTCAACGGTTCTTCATGTTCTGCTTTACTTACGGCATTGCGATGCTCCCAGGCCCAGGTAGGATGCGACGCGGTACGTTGCCAGGATCCTTGTTGCGGATGCGACTCCGGCAGGCCCTCTCTGCGATCGTCGTCCTCCGTCGAGCTACTCTCGCCGTCGTAGGATCTCATCTCTCGTGAGGAGATTTACTTTCCCGATGTACCCGGCAAATCCCTTCTCGCGCTCCTTGCCCTCAATCCCTACATTCACAAATTTCAACTTTGCACTTTCTCCCGTCATAAAAGGAAACCTCGTTCGAATTTATTTCATCAATGAAATATATTTATTTTGAAATTTTTCGCAATTTTTAAACATAAATTTGAGAAATGGTTCAACTTATTTTTTTGTCTAATACGAGTCCTCGTTCCTAAATCTTTTCGCGCTTTCGCACAAATAATTTGTTCAATCTCACTGGAACTCATTTTATTAATGCAGTTTATTTAATTTCCACATCTATAATTATTAAAGCTTAAGACGTATGAATCGGCCTAACTGGCAATAATTTATTACTATATTGGTCATTATAGTCGTCAAGACGATACCACCGTAATTTGGTTCGATTATCGTCAAGACATACTTTTTGATCAAGGATTTAGTCATTATAATATAATAGATTTAGTCATTATATTATAATAACTAAATCCTTGGTCAAAAAGTATGCCTTGACGATAATCCAACCAAATTACGGTCGTATCGTCTTGACGACTATAATGACCAATATAGTAATAAATTATTGCCAGTTAGGCCGATTCATACGTTTTAAGCTTTATTATTTCGGACTGGCGAATTACAATTGTATTATAATTATTAAATATTTAGTCCTCAAGGTTTTGAATTTATCTGAAAAATAATCCGTGTTTGATTTTATTAACGCGATACAGTTTTATTTCTCGATGACTTCAAATTTTATCCGCCCGTTCTCAAGGAAGATTTTTATTTCCATCTCCGCGTTTTTCTGTTTAACGAGGCATCGCCGCCATTCATAAACGGAATAGGAGGCGTCATCGGTCGTTCTCAACGCAATCAATATCAAGTGGAACACTTACCGACGACAATTTTCTTTTTCCACTCCCCGCGCGTGCCCCGCGGGGTGCAGAATCCGGCGATCAGCAAAGTTTCTCGCGCCCCAGCGCGCAACGCCCGGTCATCCCTCCGCGTTTCTCTCAACAACCGTCCTGTACAAGCAGTTCGGGAACCCTCAAGAATCCCGAACCTGCGCGGACTGCCGTGGCCTCCTATTGTCCTGCCGTCGAGATCACCCGATTCGACCAGTCACAACAGCCATTTTAATTTGCTGGGGCTGACCGACGCGAAAAAAATATACCGTGACTCCTTCGTAGATCTCTTTTGCAGGACTTCCGTCTCGCGGAAGGGATGCTTTATAAATTCTTGAATTTCCTGTTTCACGCTAATGATTTTTAAAGTCGTTCCTGATGAAATTATCGCGCCCGAGCGTCGCACGTCCCAGACGTCGAGGGCACGCACGCGTCTCTCTCCGTTATTTGGCGGATCCTGCGCAGGAGGGAGCGCAACCCCTAAATTAATTCAGCCGCTGCGTGCCAGGGTGCGCCCCGCTACAGCCGAGGGATGCTGCGCTGGACCAGCGACTGGCGTACCCTGGCGGGTCGGGCCGAAGATCACCCTCGGGAGCGTCTTGTTACCATCGGGAAAGGAAACTCGTGTCCAAGAGAAGCAAGAGAAGTCGCTAGTTGCAGGATATAAATTTTACGTAAGAGGGAAGGCGTGTAGTTTTTTAATCTTTAACGACAGTTACTCATGAGAAATGCATATAAAAATCTCTTATGCAGTAGAAGTAATTTCGGAGCTAGAAATTAAAAAGTTGCGGAGAAAGTTTGAAAGTTAACGATTAAAATGGAATATGGGCTGCTAAATAAAAAATCTTTATCAAGGAAAAATGTATTCCAAACTTGCACATATACTCTTAGGAAGGAAATTATTCCTGAATTAGTTATTAATTGTTATACCTCAATAATCTATATTCTTTTACTCACACAAGGCAGCGAATAAACAAATAATGAGTTATAGTTAAATAAATATATTTGGCAAACACAATTGATAAACGCAGCAATATTTATTCCATTATAAATACTGAAATATTTGTTACTATCATAATTACATTTTATATATCAACTGTTTCATCTGTTTTCTCTAAAATTCTATATACATGTTTATTATTATATACTAAACTCTGTATATCTATTGCCATGTCGAACACGTGAGACCCCTCTTAATATAGACCCTTCGCTATTACAAAGAAATTAATCTCGTCAATCTCCCGCGATTTTACCATTTTCTCTTCCTCTTCTCCTCCACTCCTCCGTCCGATCTACTGTGTGTCGCGTTCACAGCTTGCCGGCATACATCGTCGTTGAATTTACGATTAACGGACACGCGTTAGCACGCGGAAAAACACCGCGAGCGTCGTTGGGAATGCCGAGACAATTCGGCGACGACCATCACCCCCTCTGCGTGTGAATCACCCGCCCGCGAGCGTTTCGCCCCACACCGCACGAACGCAAACAAACGGGTGAAGAGAGAGAGAGAGGAGAGAGAGAGAGAGAGAGAGAGAGAGAGAGAGAGAACCCGGTTAGTTTTACTTTTGCATCGATGTGTGCCTGTGTGCGTGCGTGCGGTGTGGGGCGAAACGCTCGCGGGTGTACGCGTGTGTGTTTTGCGTGCGTTTACCGTAAACACAACGCGATGCAATAATATTTTGCGCTGCCGCGGAGAAGCGGGGGCGCGGGACTCGCGTTGAGACGCCCGCAGCATCGACATCGCATGAATTAATCGAAGGGATTAAACGTGGTTGTTGTTTGCACGCGTACTTTATTTTCACGGCCGGGAGGATAATTAATGCCGGCGCACGAGTATTTGGAGGTGACTAGCGGATGCTTTATGGGCGAGATATAATAAATTTCCGGAAACGCGCGCCCGAAATAAATCCCCCGCGTACATTTGAATTAAACCGGAGGCTTCACTCGCCCTGGCACACTACAATTGGATTATTCTTAGTGTAATTAATTAATATTCTTATATTTTTATTACACGGGTATTAAAATATATAGCCGTGAAATAAATCTCTAATAAATCTTATGTCAGAAATATATTTAAATTACTAAATCGTGTAAATTCCCTCGTGATGTTATTTCTTGAAGTAACTGTCTTGAATGTAGCTTGAAATAAATATGTCTATGAATTTATTTATATTCTAATCTAAACGAATTAAGTTGTCACTTTTAAAAGGTGCTTTTTCATGCTGACGCTCGACGCTCGATTTGGGCGTCAAAATTAATCACGTGATAAATCACATGATAGTCTTTTGAATTCCACAGCGTCAAATGGCAAAAGCTCAACTGTGTTCAGCTTTGACGCTTGACGCTCGTTTCAGTCAATTGCTTGTCAATTGCAAATCGTTGACTTTAAATAAAGTGTATATATCGTTAAATAGTATATTGTACAACTAGTGGGAAAAGTGGTCGATTCCGAATGAGTGTGAAGTTATGCTATATTCATTCACTCACTCATTTGGGCTCGACCACTCTTCCCACGAGTTGTACATACTATTTTTCCTAACAAGAGCGTGAAATACGCCGCTTTTCGCGTTTGTTTTGAGTGAGCAAATGAAGCCATTTCTTAATGTTTACAATTTCATTTCTCCACTAGTTAAGAAATAGCTCCATTTCTCAACGCTTACGTCATCGATTGCGAAATGGATCGTTTTGCTCACTCAAAACAAGTGCGAAAAGCGGCCCATTTCACGCTCGCGTTAGGAAAAAATAATTAGACGTGTTTGACCGTGTGTGTTCATGAAAGCTGATATTGATTCCGGTCTTGAAGTTGGTCACATGACCAGTTTTGACGCCCAAATCAAGCGTCGAGAGTCAGCATGAAAAAGCCCCTTAAAAGCGACTTGGATAACTGAGTTTTTCTCTTATATTGGCTCGAATAAGTTTAATAAACATTTAATCAAAATGGAAATAGACTTGGTAAGAATAAATAATAAGAAGAAGGCAGATATACTCAAAGAAACATAATGGCCATCTTAAGCGCGGAGTTAAAAATAATCGAAGAGCTTTATAATATTTAAATTTCCATTCCGTCGTGAGCGACCTGAGAATGAAAGAGTTGAATCATTGAAGCACGCGTCGATGTGCTTCGCTCCCTCACTCGCGCGAGATACGCGCGAAATCTTTCTGGGTCGAGCAGCAACCGTAGCGCCTGAAGATTTATCGTTTCCTTCGCACCGAGAAATAGCCCGAGATTTCGAAAATGATTGCGAATGCGTCTGTGCTTCTCTGTATTGCACAAAATTAATTATGCCGGCACCCAAACCCATTAATAGAGAAGCATAAAGTACTCTATATTAATTTACTGTGATTGTAAGTATATTCTTATTTATTGTTCTTAAAATTTCTCTTAGTGATCGTCTAAAGTTTTAATATATGTGAACTAATATTCTAGATTTTTATAAATTCTTTCTATAATTATGTTTCCTTGATAATACGTTACAAGGCAATTACAATTTTTCTCACGAACAACTCGGAAATATTATCTCGACTACAGGACGTTTCAAAAATTGTAAACACTATTATTAAACAGTATTATGTTTGACTACATGATTACGAAGTATGATTGCGATTATTTTACTTTATTAATATATACATATATTTCTATAAATTTTTCAAGCATCGCTTAAAAAAATAATTTTGAAATGGTTAAATGCCGCTATTATCATCTCCCGTAACATTGTCAAGAACCTCTCCCGTTATCGTGTTAATATTATTTATTAATGATATCTCCTCTATAAATTCGTAGCAACTCCAAACATTTAGCTTGCTACATTGAAATACTACCTTTATTACTTTCTTGACGACATTATCAGAAACCAGGATCTGTCCCAGTTATCTTTTTTCACTAATATTGCATTGTCCCTCGGTACTTTACGCATTCGTCTCATAAATCTCAAGCGGATCAGAAAGACCTGCTCTGAAAGGATTAAACGCGACCGTCATCACCTACGATAACGTTAACAAGAAACAGGCCCTGTCCCAATTATTTCCGAAAGGAAAGACGTGCATCGACGAGTAACTGGAAGGCAGATCGCGGGAGAGAGGGAAAAGGATCGCATGTACGCATATCTATCGGTCGTACCGTACGTATAGATCGCGAGGCTGATGATAGAGAAAGAATGAGAGAGAGAGAGAGAGAGAGAGAGAGAGAGAGAGAGAGAGAGAGAGAGAGAGAGAGAGAGAGAGAGAGAGGGAGAGAGAGAGAGGAGAGAGAGAGAGAGAGAGAGAGAGAGAGAGAGAGAGAGAGAGAGAGAGAGAGAGAGAGAGAGAGAGAGAGAGAGAGAGAGAGAGAGAGAGAGAGAGAGAGAGAGAGAGAGAGAGAGAGAGAGAGAGAGAGAGAGAGAGAGAGAGAGAGAGAGAGAGAGAGAGAGAGAGAGAGAGAGAGAGAGAGAGAGAGAGAGAGAGAGAGAGAGAGAGAGAGAGAGAGAGAGATTGTGGTTGTCGTTCGGGGGTGGTTTTCGGGCCGACCGACGGGCGGCTGGACTCCTGAGGGATGAGGGACGACGAGGGTTGCCAAGGCAACCCTCCGTGCCAGCCAGCCTCGGCTTACTTTAGCCCGCTCGCTCTCGCGATCAATACAGCATCCCCCGGCGAACTCCCGGACCAAACGCACCCCCCTCCCGGCCCCGCTGCCCCCCGTCGCCGCGCCCCGCCGCGCACCCCTCCGCTGCTTCCCCCGAAGTACCCTTCCTCCGCGCGCCTCCTTCTCCTTACGTGCCTCTCCACGTGCGCATTACCGTCGACCGTCACAAGCCAACCCCCCTCGCGTCCCCCCGCTTCGCCTCGCCCCGTCATCTCGTGATTCCCTTCTCCGTTTATCTTCGGGTGTGTTTTACTCCGTGTTGCTCTCTATCTTTACCCCCTACCTTCTATGATGAATTTGTCTCGAAAATCTCGTTTTATGCAACGTTGTGTACTTGAGACACTTCTTTTGTTTATTTACGAATTATCGCTCGTTCGGCGTTTCGCTACAACATTCCCGACGAGCGGTTCGAGAGTCCAGTTGTAAACAAAACTATGGCTAACGGAGTTCAGCCACTCGATATTATGATAAAAAGTACGATATCGTGAGATACACATCAATGATATCGTGAATACTATATTGCTATAACCAAAATTTATTTTTGTTGTGTACAGTTTATTGTGTACAGAAATAAAATCTAGAAGTACGTGTGATGGCGAATTATTTTTCGTGTTGTCAATAACTGATTATTAAAATTTTTATTCATACACACATGGCGAATTTGGTGAAATTGTTAACAGCGCTGCTATGCAAAATCACGCTTTGGAAATTTCAGTGAGAAATCTGCGGTTCGCGACTCGAATTCGCAGTGCTTTCACCCCCGTCTCGCAGCTCCAGCCCTATCGTCAAAATTAACCCTCCCAATAAACGATCGCTTATCGAGTGACAGAGAAAGGAAGAGAGAGAGAGAGAGAGAGAGAGAGAGAGAGAGAGAGGAGGGAGAAAGTTAAATAATTAATCTATCGATTCGATTAACGTAAGCACGCGCGATATTCTCGCGTGATCCCCGCTGAAGGATCTAGGGCGCAATTAATTTTAATCAGACCGCGTCGCGACTTTTACTTAGAGAAGAGAGGAAGAGCGAGTGTAAATAAAATTTCGACTTCTCTCTCACGTGCCGGCCGCTCTCTTCCTCCTGCCCATTGCTTTGCATTTTAATTGCATTTCAGTATGCGACCCGTTTTGCATGTTAAAGCCGACCGCGAGCCCACTTATTGCGAGGGGGTGCGGGCGCGTCGCGAGGAGGGTAGGAGGGGAAAGGGAGAACGACGGGCGGCTCGTTACGTGCCGTTGATGCACAGGGGCGTCGTCGTCGTCATCCTCGTCATCCTCATCGTCGTCGTCGTCGTCCCCGGCCCAGCGCGAATTTGGTCCACGGATCATCTCGCGAGCGAGCGGCGCGGCGCGGCGCGGCGCGGCGCGGCTGCTGCCTGCGTCCGCTATCGACAGTTTTCCCAATCGTATCCGTTCCGGAGAATATTCTCCCCCGGCCGGTCCATCCCCATCCCCTCTGCGTCTCTCCTCGCCGCTGCCGACGCTTTCCGCCCCTCGCCCGCTGGGCGACGCTGGGTGTCGCCGTGAGCGTGAACGCCGCGCGCGATGCAAAAATCATTATATCTCGATGGGATATCAGTCATCCTGGCGAGTGAAGATTGTTCTGGGAATATTTTTTTTTCTTACGATCCATTGAAGAATGTAAATAAAATTGAATTAAATTAGCCGCGGTAGAGCGAGCTAGTTACAATAATCTGAATTAAATTAAATTGGCGTCTCGGAGTCTCTCTCTCTCTCTGCATAAATAAATTGTGACAGCGTAAACGTGCAGGGAAACTGAAGAAAGCGGGGGAAACAATAAAGGAGCGCGAAGACTGATTGTGATTGGCCCCAAAGTGAATTATTCCCGAGAACGATATTCTTTCTTGCCGCGGACACAAAAATGGCACACACGACGTCATAAACATAAATCAAAGAATAATGCCGCTTATATACTTCAACGGCATGATTTTTCCGTCGCGAGAAAAACGAGGGCGTCCGCTCGCTCTCCCCTCGTCTTCCTTTTCCACTTTAGATATATCGCGGACGGATCCGCGTGAGAAATGAAAGGATCGCGCTGCGTCGTGCCGCGTCAGCGATATCATTCTCGTCGGGAAACGGTCGTGTAACGTAAAAATTAAAGGAAGAACACCGTAGACCGTAGGCGGGATTGTACGCCGTGAGTGGCTGGGAAGCGGGCGACACGCGAGGGTGAAGAACGAGGGAAGATCATTCGGAACGTCCGGGTTTAATTGATGACGCCCGGAATCGCGCTGAAAGTCGCCGCGCACCGCCGAGCCGAGCCGCGCGTGCGATCGATCGATTCTCGCAGGCTCACTTTCCCACAGGAACGCTCGGATCGGGCAGTCGTCCAGGACTGCGTAAAACGCGAGTACGTGTTAATTACACAATCGCGCCGCGATCTACAGGCTGCGTGAGAAACTCCCTCCTCGTTAGCGTTCTCGTCCGTGAAACTGGGGGTTTATACCGCACGCATCCTCGCCAGAGAGAGAGAGAGAGAGAGCTAATGTTAAATAATAAATGCGAAGCGTCGTAGATAATAACGCGGAATAATACGTAGAATAATTTTCGCGTAGTTATGTAGGGTTTATGAGTTGAAAAAGTATATTTAATTAATAATAGAAAGTATTTTAGAATACGAAAAGAGGGAATATAAAATTGATTAGCGTGTGGAATATTTTAATAATATAAATTATAAATGTATTATTATAGAATAATACTTCCTTTTTCCTTTCTGTTCTTTTCTTTTTCTTTTTTCTTTTGATTTTTCTCTCTCTTATTTTCTATAGGAAACAAATCATTTCGATCGTGAAAATTCAATTTTCTCCACGAAGAAAGAAAGAAAGAAAGAGGACATTTTTGGGAGCGTTCTTTCTCTTGTACGTTAATATGTTGAACTCAAATAACCGCTTTTGTAATTTCCAGATAAAAATTGTCAAACAATATTAAAACTGCAACGTTATTTTCGCGAGAAAGAGAGATGATGCACATACACAGTCCTTTGAAAGTCTTCGCGCCGAGGAATTACAAGAGGACACCCGCTTCGTCATTTTCCTCATAAATTTAGCAACGCGCGAGGAGGGGGCTCGCGAGGAGAGCAGAGAAAAAAAGCTTCTTGTCAGAAGATTAACGAAGTGGGTGGCGAGCGGGGCCGAGGGGGGAAGAGCGAAGGATGAGCTTCGTCCTTACTTCGCATCTCGTCGAGTTTCGCTGTCGAGAGAGGAAAGTAGGAACGCAGAATTGAAATCCTGAAGCACGCTAATAAGGTTCCTCACCGTTCTGTGTCAGAGACTGCGCTGCAACGATATCTCCTCCCTTCCTCTCCTCTTCCCATTTCTCCGGGAAAGACGTTATTTTTGAATCAGAGAACGCAAGAAAATTATAAAAATACTTAGGGACAAGTTTACTTTCGTTCTTTCAAGGACGTGTAAGAGCGCGCCCCGGACACTTTCGGACGAGATATTAGCTCGTATAGACATCTTCGGCAAATAGATCCTGGGTATATTATTGGATGATGTATATCGGAGCGGCGAAGAGGCGCCATTGATCGTGGCATTTCAGGTTTATCAGATCCAGTTTGACGCATAATTTTAGACAGAAGGATATAAAGTTCACACATTTGCAAATAAATGAATGTTAGATTTCTACGGATATGGTATTAAATCTATTCACAGGTCTGACAGGTCCACTAATAAGCTAACATGTATATAATTTATATTTAGTCGCAGACATCATAAAGACTCTAAATATATTTTTTCTCTAATGCCTTATATTTATTATTATCAGCAAAAAATTGATAATTGAAATCGCGAAGCCGGATATCTTTAATTATATATATATATGGGTTTATTTAAAAGAGGTACAGCTTGCATCGATTATTACGTCTCCACGACGTCACGAATAAATATGGAAATGAGGAAAATATTTTGGTGGGCGAAAACTCGCTCGACGCTCGTTCAGGCGGTCTTCGATTTTCCGCGAGAAAGCAAGCGCGGAGCCATAAAATACGCCGAGAGAAAGAGAGAGGGAGGGAGGGGAGCAACGACTGGCCCAAAGAAGCCAACAACCCCCGAGGCGTCTCCCTGTTTACTTCGCGCGAGTTGCCGCTCGAATTAAAATCGCGAATGCGATTTTTTTAAATTCGCCATCCATCTTTGTCGCGCATTTATCCTCCCCCTCCCCCCGCGACGTGAGTTCCCCTCTCCGTTGGGAAAACGCTCGGCTGTCGAGAAAACTCTCGCAGCGAATTTTCCAGTCACACATTTTCACGGTGTATATTCTCTCCCGCGCGAGTTTTCCTCGCTAGATTCCTCGCCGCATATTTTTTCCTCCCGGCACGAATTGTCTTGTGTCGCGAATTTCTTGTTACGCATTTCTCCGTCCCTTTTTCTCTATTTCAGCCGTAAGTGCTTGCTTTGTCCGTGCATTCTCCCGTCGCGAATTCTCTCTCTCTCTCGTCATGCATTTTTCCATCTTACTTATCTCTCGACACATTTTTCCCCCGAGCATCTTTTTTTTTATCGCGGGTTTTCTCGTTACGCGCCTGTTTATTTTCCACGTTTTCTCACCCTACTTCTTCACACCTCTTTTCATCGTACGCTCCTCCATCACGGCTTTTCTCGCCGTTCATCTTCCAGTCGCAAATTTCTCTTATTTCCTTGTTGCAAATTCTTTTCCCCGAAACCATTTCGGTTGCTAATCTCCTCGTGAATCCATCTAACTTGCTCCTTCTTCACGGCCTTTCTCTCTTTCTCTCGCGTTTCTCATTGATTCATCACGTATTTGCGTCTGCTCTTTCCTTTGTCCCGAATTTTTTTATTGCTCATCTTTTTCATCGTGTCTCCCCAAATCCCTTATTTTCCTCCCGGTTTTCTCATTGTACGTTTCTTCGCCGGCTTTCCACTCGCTTCGTCAGGTGCCGCGGGCTTCCGCAGCATCCAGGCGAGGTCCAGGCGCGGGAAAGGCGGCGGAAGAAGAGGAAGAAAGCGAAAAGGAAGAGAGAGAGGACGACGCAAATGAAATTTAATAAAATTTCAAGCCCGTTGGTTCCTCGCACTCGGACATAGTAGTCACGATATATACTACCGCGAAGAGGACGGCCGGGTCCGTTGGCGGTCACCATGGCGACGCAGCATCCCGCGCCCCGTGACGTCACCGCTCCATCGATCCACGCACCCCTCTCCGGTTATCGTTGGCCACCCCACCATCATCGTAGCCCGCAGCCACCGCCGCCACCAGCATCGTCGGCATCGGTCCCCCCCCCCCTCTCTCTCTTTCTCTCTCTCTCTCTCGCCGCCAGTGTCTAGCTTCCCTTTTCTCTCCCACGTTCCCAGTCTCTCGCTTTCTCTCTCGCACGCCCGATATCTCTCTCCTCCCGACGCGCTTCCTTTCTCTTTCTTTCTCTGACCTGTTACTTTTAACTAATTATGGTTTCTTACATATTTTATTTCTATCGCGCGCTTTATTCCGGGAAATCCCGGCCGGGATTAAAAGACTTCTTCTTTAAAAGACGAGCGCTCCGTCTCTCTCTTTTCCCTTCTCGTTGCGTTTCAGCCCTCTGCAGCTAACGTCTAATTTCAATTAGTTCGACGTGATTTCAATTTATTTTATACACGTGTTCATTTTATACAGAATTCACACATGTTATTTGTCTTTAAAATTGATGTTTTATTTAATTAATATTATATATCTGTACCTGCTTTTTTATGAGATAATATTATTTAATTATTTTTAATTCCCCTCGTGGACCATGCATATGTTACCTTCATTAGGTGCGGCTACGTAGATTTATTCTTTTTCTTCACGTCATTAGTTATACTTGTATCTTGTATATCTTATCTTTCATGCTACATTTACGCTCTATCTTATCATTTGCTCTCAATCTCGCGTGTCATTCTTCCCTTAGCTGTATATATTCTATACATTACGTTTCTACCTTCTACGCGTTTTTACTTAATAAGACATTCTATCTACAAACCTACCGCATCATTAATATGTACCGACGTTTTATCGCCCACCCCCTCCCCCCTCGCCCTTTTCTCGCCCTTGCTTTCTTTCCCCCCCCTCTCCTTGCTATGGTATTTTATATACATTTTGCATTCCCAGTTCCGTTCTCCGTATGTTTACAGTGTTTACACGAACGCGTACGTCGCGGCCATTTTTATCCCCCCACTGGAAATTAATCCCCCCCGGCCACGCGCGCGCTCTTTGTGCATCTCGAAGCGAATGTACGCTCTCGTGGCACCATCCACGATCCCGTAAATATAAATAAATGCATTTCCTCCCTCCACCCCTATATTCCCATCTTTCTCTCTCCCTCTCTCCCCCTTCTCTCTCCCCCTTCTCTCTCCCTCTCTCTCTCTCCTCTCTCTCTCTCTCTCTCTCTCTCTCTCTCTCTCTCTCTCTCTCTCTCTCTTGCTCGCGGCAATCCATTACTCTTCCCTCTCCAGCGCGGAGACGCGCGTGCACTCATGCGTGCGTTTACGCGCGCATGTTACGTACGCGAATGGCTAGTACGCACGCACGCACGCACGCACGCACGCACGCACGCACGATGCACACGAGGAAAAGTGAGTAACCTTGCTGATGGCCGACCGGCCGGCCGGCCGGCCGGTGGATGCTGGATGCTGACACCACCAAGTCTATCTTCTCTCCGGAGTGGCGGCGGCCAGGTGAGGGGAAGGACCGGGGAGGGATCGATCGATACCGAAAGGTATGCGTAGCCTCTTTCTGAGGGTATCGATATTGCTCGATGTTCGAGGGTCGATGGTATCCTGGAAGTAGCGAAACAGCAAGCGTGATTTCATGCGCATTATTCAGAAGTATTAATATCGCAAAAGCATAAGTAAACTAGTGAATAATTAAGAAATAAAGGAACCAGGAAAAGAGAGAGCGACATTTGTAAATTAAATACATAATTATTATAAAATTCAATGCATGAAAAACTATAAATACTACATATAACTATAAATGCGATATACATGAATAGGAAAAAAACGCAATTAAGATTTATAACATGGCTGCTTTGCGAGGATGTCGATACCTTCGCGTTATCAATCGATCGACAGAATCGTCGATGCCGTGGTATCGGCATTCGATTTTCGAAGCATCGGTTGCATCTCCAGATCGTCGGCGGGGTACCGGGCGAGGGGAGAGGACGAAGGAGAACAAAGTTGGTACGCCGGACCAGAAACGGCAGCAGCAGCCCTTATTTCTGTGACTCGTCGCGTCCGGTGCACCCTTCGGGGTAGCGGATCGCATTATCGATCGATCGTCGGAATGGGAAAGGGGAAAAGGGCTCGTCCAGCGTTCGCGCCCCCTCGTTCCGCGGTCCCCTTTCTCTCTCTTTCACCCTCCTCGCGTCCCTTCGCCACCCCTCTCTCTCTCTCTCTCTCTCTCTCTCTCTCTCTCTCTCTCTCTCTCTCTCTCTCTCTCTCTCTCTCTCTCTCTCCCGTTCCCTCGTTGAAGCCCCCGGCTTTCTCCCTCTCTCGCGCTTCCGTTACCTGCTCCACCGCGCTCCTCGGTTTTCGTTATTTAATTAAATCCTCTTACGATGAAAAGGACGAGGATACTGCCAGGGAGCGGAAGGATCCGTCGTGGTTCCACCATTTCTTTTTACCAGACTACCGAAGCGGCCATGCTCGGGCGAGAGAAACTGGGGAATGATAATGAAAGGCAGGTGAAAACCGCGATGGGAGGGCGTTTTTTGAGACTGCCAATTAAAGTTCTTACGTAGCAGTACGATTGCCGATGCATCGTTCGGATTACGCGCGGGTCTTGCAAACCTGGAGGAATCTTAATTGATAAAATTGACAAAGAAAAGAAATTGTTCGTTAAAGCAATAAATAAATAAGTAGCCAAACATAAATGTAAAAATCATCTATACGGATTAATAGTAAAAGAAAATTAATTCCGAGCAATTACGCCGCGTGTCACGTAATCGTGTAATCGCGTCCTTCATTAGTACGGGAGAATTATGACGGATCACTTTGAGAGAATCACCCCTTAAGAGGGGATTGCGCGGTTTACGTTACCGCGGCAGCGGAAAGCGTGACTGAACGTCACTCTCTCCCGAAGTGTTTCTCGTCCCTTTAGATAGAGGCGATAGAGGCAACGACACCGGCCTCTTTCTTATCCATCCCTCCCCCCCCCTTCCCGCTCGACCCCTCGCGCGAGCGACTGTCCGTTAGGGACGCGCACGGGGTTGCCGGCCTCCGACGAGTCCCAGCTGATCCCGAATTTTATCTCCCCCTGGACCACTCGGGGGCGGTCGCCGTCCCGATGGAGCTAGACGGTGTGACGCCGTACAGTCTCGGGGCGGATTTTCACCCTCGGAACAACACACCCGGAGGTTGCACACATTACCGTCAACCCTCCGGACCGCCGCGCCGCGCCGACCCGCCGCGTGCTTCGCTCTACACCGAGGGCGAGCACCCCGGCGATCGAACATCGATCGCGATGCAAACGAGATGGGAGCAGACCGAACGAGCGATCTCAAAATGTGTGTATGAGTGAAGGGAAAAAGAGCAAGTAAGAGAGGACAGAGAGAAAGAAAGAAAGAAAGAGAGTTTTATATTATATAATTTACTGTATATATATATTTTTTGTACATATCTGTGTATTGTATAAATTATAACATTTTATTATATGTTTTTTGAAACATATTTGTATATATTTTTACCGAGATTTATATTTACATTTTATATGAATATTTTACATTACAAATGTATTACGTTAGTTTTTACACAAAAATGGTTTCATATGTTCTAGTGCTTCATTATAAAGGTTTTATTTAGGATGGTTTTCGATAACATTTTATATCCATTTTAATTATCGCGTGGCCGTTTTTGAAATATCCGAAAACTAAGACAACAGGAGAATTTACGTGATCTCGATCATTTTCCCCGAACGCAATAGCTCCCTTCGCTCACTTACGCGCAACGAGCCATTCACCCTCGCGCAGCTACCATCCTACGCGTCATTCCCCTGTCGCACGAGAAGGTTAATCAGAAAAAACAGCAGATCGCCCGATGCCCGATGGACTTTTATCGATTCCGACCGAATGTTGGGGCCCCGAGTGCAGCCTTGACAGTCGGCATCGGTCGATAGAGGGAGGAGGGGGGGAAGGGGAGGAAAGGGGGCGCGGACGAGTGGGACGAAGGGGAATGCATGGGAACCACCAAAATTGGAAAGGCAATAAGGGTGTATGTACCGGAGGGTGCACCTCTATCGCTTCACGGGGGTTGCCTAGCGACCCCAGCATCCCGTTCCCTTTCTACCCCCGCTTCCATCTCACTCCTTCCGCTCTTACCCCTTCGCAACTCTTCCCGCCTAACCACCGCCGCGCCGCTCTCTCCCCGTCCCACTCTCCGGTATCCACTTCACTTTTTTCTCCTCTCCTCCCTCCCTTCCGCCCATCATTCGTGTATCCGTACAGCCGGAATACCGATGCTCTCTTTTTCTCCCCGTCGCGCGATTTCCCCCGCTCCCGCATCCTTGGTCCACCTCTCACCCCGCTCGCTTCATCCGCCCGTTTTCTCCGTCACTCTCTTCTCCGCTTGGCGATGTACCTCCGAAGGAACCTCCGGGTTTTATTCCCCTCCCGGAAACTACGCTTCCACGCCCCCCCGCCCCCGTGGCGCACCTGCAGCTCGTGAGGGTGTATCCTCTTCCTTGGCGAGCGTCGCTCACTTTCTGCACCTTTCGGTCCTTGCTTGCATCTGATACCTCCCCCCCTCACCTCCTAGCTTTACAGAAGCCTCTCTCTCTTCCCTCCCTCTCTCTCTTTCTCTCTCTTTCTTTCTCTCTTCCACCGAGAGAGTATGTAGCTACAGCTCCGGAGGCCGTGGCCCGAATTCTATCGACCGATGGCACGCTACGCCACGCCACGCCACGCCACTCCACGCCACGCCGTGCCACGCTACACGCCACTATCAACAGAGAAAGAGAGAGAGAGAGAGAGACAGGGAGGAAGATGCAAGTCCTCGGCTTCATTCAACCACCCCTTGGAAGACTCGAAAGATTGCGGCTACGCGCGCACGTGTTGCGGGCCCCGAAACTCGGCCGAAACGTCATCGAGTCGAGGCGAGGGGGTTGCACGACGGAAAAATTAACGGGCATTTGCGCTTTTCCTCGGTCGCTCTCTCGATTTTTATCTCTTCGGTCCGTGAGCTATTAGCGAAAGATAAATTTTGATTTGAACACGTAAACACAACACATTTGGAAAAATCGATATCAGTAATGACAACAGAAATAGCAGTTTGCTTTTTGCGTGTAATAAAAACGGAAATGAAAATGAAATAACGTAAATGGACGTCCACTCGTTTGCTGTTTCCCATCCTTTTTTTCTATTTATATTACAAAAACGTATAAATAAACTATTTTTGTGCAACGTCATATACATGTTGAATTAAATTATTCTAAAAGCTTTTATTTAAAAAAAAAACCGTTGTTATGTGAATGTTGTATTTCTACGCGATTTCTAGCCCCTAGAAGCTGACAAAATGATGAATTGAAAAATGTTAGAGATCGTGGCGATTTAAACGTCGAAAATGGGTCAAACGGATCCCGACGGAATAGCGGGCTTAATAGGAAGTCGATGCTTCCCATGCGAGAATCTGACAGTCGGGATTTCGCTGAGATTCGATTAAACAGAAATATAAATAATCCCATGATAGGCCGCGGGCTATAAAAATCCGGCTGTCGGCGCCGCGAAAACGAACAGAGGGACAATTGGGAGGTTTGGGATTGGCCGAAAAGCCTGAGGGCCAATTCCCTCCCGCGGGACGTGGACGATCGTCACACGTCTGGCGAGAGAGAGTGAGGGAGAATCCGATAACGGCCTCGGGCAATTTAATCCAGACATAAAAAATAATCCCTTTGATTCTGTCGGCGCTCTCGGCGCGAGCCCGCGCTGGAAATTCGCCAACCGTCGCGGAAACTTCCCTTTGTCGCTGCGACGGCCGCTGCTTTTGTGCCATCGACAACAGTTTCGATTCAATCCGTGAGCTGGCCATTACGCGGCATGCCCCAGACCTATTTTTCAGCCGCAGATTGGGAAACGCGGCGATTCCTCTCATTATCACGCGGTATCTTAACAATTATAAATTGGATTTACATTCAGCTGTATTATCTGTACACTTATTATAGTATTTTTACTAATTAAACGCGCGAAATGTACATCTATTGTGTATTATAAATTAAACGGGCATATTCAAAACTCTACATTTATTTACAGAGACAATATCCGCATATTTGTTATATTTCTTTATGAATCTAATAATTAATCTGTCTATTTCTATTCAAGTTTAACATTTCATTACAGTATTTTGACAGTAGTTTGTATCGAGTTACAATGTTTAAAATTTGGAAAAATTATCAATTTTTCTACATTTTTTTTATTTTTTATTTTTTCTTCTCATTTAGCGATTCCTTGACTACCTTTCACGAAGCATCTCGATAGAATATGTCTTCTTGATCGATACACTGCTCATCACACAGATGTTTCCACTTTCGTTGACCGAGCGATGTTACCTTCCTCCTCTCCCTCGTCCACAAAACTCAAATCCCCGTCGGCTCTCCGCAGGAGCCGCAGGGATTCCGGTCGTCTAACAGCAGGTGGCTATTAGATCGGCCTCATCGTCCGAAGACTTTTACCATCCCTGAGGTCGTTCTACGGTCGGGATTCGATTTTCTCGAGTCGTCCCAGGACGTCTCCTCACGACGAGATTAAGATAATCCCGCTGATCGCGGCACTTCTCATATCGATAGGATAAAATGCGTCACAGGACGATACTTTTATTAGCCCGTGGCTAATCTTGTCGGTGCTTGGAAGCTCTAAAGCTGATTTCACACTGCGATCGCTCTAAAAAATGATTTATCTTTCGAAAACGCTTTAAGGTAGCACTACCCTTACAGAAATTTAATACTAAGTGATTATTTGGCTAGTGATTAATACTCAAAATAAGTAATTAATCATTAAACCAGAAAGTTTATTGTTCACGACTACAATTGGCAATACGTATATGAAACGTTTCATATACGTATTGCCAATTGTAGTCGTGAACAATAAACTTTCTGGTTTTATAATTATTGGCGGAACAACCAATTAATTTCGATAATTAATCATTAGCCAAATAATCACTTACTACAGTATTAAATTTCTGTAAGGGTATATTTTTTAAACTGCTATTTAATCTAAATATCTTAAGAACGATATCTCAGAATCGATATCTCGAAACTCTGCCAAGATATAAAATAGATATCTCTCTCTTGTACTTATCATGATCAGCTTGATTCCTTTTAAGGGTTCGATTTTTTTTATTGCAGGTAGTAATTGCAAAAAATGCAAAAATACGAGGTCCCTTTTCCAGGTCTCGCCATCTTATTATTGTTGTGCTTTCAATAGCCATTCCGGGGCGGACGATAGCCTCAGTCATAGGGAATAAAAAGCACTTTGACTTTTTGATACTATGCGAGGCGCGATCATAGACATTGTCAAAGGTTTTTTTTCCGCATCGTCGGTTTTCCGCATACCATTGTGTCTTGAATGGCATCGGCCACGAAAAAAACGGATGAAAAAAAATTCTGAATTGTCGCCCAAATCCAATGTAATAATAAAAGTTTTGTAAGGACTTTTTAATTTTTAAAAAAATTTGCGAAACTACCACTTTTTATCACTCTTCAGGAGGAGAATCAATTTCTGCAATAAAATTGGGAATTTTTATTTACCTTTTTTTGCGGTATTGTTAACGATATCGCGTTCTCTTTCTTTTCTTATTGGGTTTATGATTCATATTAATGTCAACCCGAATATTAATATGTATGCGTTAATTTAATTGCGTTACACATTTTGATTTTTCTTATACCGTGATGGATAAGAATCTGATGATTCATATTTTTTTGTTTATCACGCAAATATCTATCTATGATATTGATTGCGCGTTCGTTTTTACCTTCTTTTTCGCGCGCGATGCAAAAATGCTGGCAGAGTTATTTATGAAGGAATTTACGGGAAATAATCCGGAGAAAAAAAATCGCGAATATTTTGCGCCGCGACATCACGGAGCTTATAATCTCGCCGGATGAAGTTGCCAGGTAGAACTTTCCACTTTTCCCCAACAGGAGTGGAACTTTCCTCGAGGGACCTCGAGGAAATTGGGAAAGGTGAGTGGAGATGATTATCAGAGAGCGCGCTGAGATCGAAGTATAGTTCCAGGTAATCAACGATATTGGTCGGACATGCTTTATGAAGTCGAATTCAGAAGTGTACTTAAATTAATAACGTAATAATAAAGGATATTGACGTCGCTATATGAAATTGTCATTACTAAAACAATAATATCACAAATTATTAGCAATATAAATTATTTAAGAATATTATTTATTTTAACCTTTAATAAATTTTATTGTACAAATTATATTATAAAAAATATGCGATAGATATACTATATTTATACAATTGAATACCATATTTATATACAAATATTAACCGTTCTTCCCTCTTTTATTTAATATTTCTGATTTAATGTTAGCATGAACATTGAAACTCAATTTTACATTTCGAACGAAATAGCTATATTAGTTATTTACCCAATTTTTATTACCGTTTTGCGCAATGACGTCATACAACGTTATATTTTTAATTTAAACTTTTTAAACCGATTCCTACCACGTCTTTTTAGCTATATTAGTTATTTACCCAATTTTTATTACCGTTTTGCGCAATGACGTCATACAACGTTATATTTTTAATTTAAACTTTTTAAACCGATTCCTACCACGTCTTTTGGAAATTTCCGAAGTAACGATGTGGGTTTAATTAGAAAATCGCCTTAATCGTTCATTCATCGGGAATCCCGTCATTTGAAATCCCGTCTTATCCCCATCCCCCCCCCCCAATCTCTCCCCGTCATTCTCGCGCGATCCTCCGGAAGGAGACCTCGTGACCGTAGGTAGCAAGCACCCACACACGCGTGCGAAATTTGAGGGATGGGCGAGAGGAAGAAAAAGTGCTCGCAGGATCTCGTTTTCCGGGTTACGCGAGGGTGGGTGGCGGAAAGGATGGAAAGAGAGGAAGGAATATGTCCTCGCGGCGGAAGACAAAGAGAGATCGCGAAACATAGAGAAACACGTTACCCCATCGACGGCGATCCGCGAGAAGAGAGAGAGAGAGAGAGAGAGAGAGAGAGAGAGAGAGAGAGAGAGAGAGAGAGAGAGAGAGAGAGAGAGAGAGAGAGAGAGAGAGAGAGAGAGTGAGAGAGAGGGAGGACAGGGGAGGAATGAGTACGGGGATCGAAGAGAAGGAGGGGGGTAAGAGGCGCGAAGAATTTAGGAAGGAAGGAAGGAGCCTGGATCTTTCTCCTCTATTGAAGGTTGCTCGTGGAAGGGGGAGGTCGTACGCCCTTGAACGAAGACAACCTGACCCTACGGCGTACGTTTCTCCCGCCGCCCCCTTTCGGTCGCTCCTCTCCCCCCTCCTCCCCCAAACGAGACCAGACGAACGGCCGGCGCTCTCGGAGAACACCTCGATGACGACGACTACGAGCGACGACGACGATGCCTTGATTTTCTGGGTAACGCTTGCGCCTTGGAGAACCGCGCACTCTCTCATCCTTCTATCGCTCTCCGCTCTTTCCCCTATCTTTCCTCCGCTTCGAAAGTCGGCAGTCGACTCTCCGTCCATTCCGTCGGAGGGTGGAAAATGCGCGCCAGGGGTGGCGAGCACGTCGAGAGGAGCCCCGGCCGCGCTTTTCGGGGGGTGGTTATCGTGCCAGGAGGCTCGCCACCCTCCTCCCGTCCCGTGTCCCGTCCCGCCGACGGTGGGGGCGCGCGCTCGTCCTCCGGAGGGACGACGGCAGCGGCTCCGGAACCGAGGAAGCGGGGGGGGAGGAGGGGGGTGTTGTACGTGCACACACATCGCGCGCGCAGGGGTGGAAACAGGGGCGGCCAAGTGGGGAACAGGGTAGACGGCGACCGGGGTGCAGGAGGACGCGGAGAGAGCCCGAGGATCCCCGGGACAATCCGGGGGCAGGGGGAGGGTGGCGGTGGCGGGCACTGGGGGTTGATACCGAGGGGCAGGGCTAGGCGGGCGAAGACGGAGAGGGCGCAGTGGTCCCGCGACCATCAAACCAACAACACCGTCCTGCCGCCGCCGTTCGTTCGGCGAAAACGGCGGCCGACCGATCCCTACTTCCTCCTCTTCTTCTTCTTCTCTTCTCTTCTCTCGCCGCCGCCGACGCCCGCTCTCACAAGCGACGGACGTCGTCGACCTCCTCCGCCGTAACGCCGCGCTGCTAACGTCCCGCCGTCGTTATCCCGCGGAATCGGATTCTGTCCCGATCTCGCGGATGGATCCCTTGCGACCCCGGCCTTGCGCTCGCCGAAGAGCAGTTCTCGTCGAGGAGAGGAGCTACGCGCGGGAGACGAGGAAGAGGAACCGAAGGCGAGAGCCGCCAGGTAACGCCAGTCGCGCGCCCGAACCCGATCCCGAAAGTCCTTTAAGTCGACGAGCGCGTTCTCGCCGGCTGCAATCGCGTCCGTCGCTCGCGCCTCGCACCCCTTCCGACTGTCCGGGCTAATTAATTAACCCGCTTCCGATCGCTTCGTCGAGCGCCTTAATCGTTATCGATCGCCGGTCTATCGATCGCTCGATTTAATACTGATTGATTTGTATCTTGAATTTGGATGTACTTTCTTGTAAAGCCCAACAACTTTGAAAGGTGCCGTTGTTATTTCGATCCGCTAATTAATTTTTTTCTTATTTTTATTCAATACTCTTGTTAGATAACTATTACTTTTTGACGTAACTTTCTTTTTGCAAACGGCGATTCTTTTGCATGTGAATCTCGATTGTCGTGATATGTGAATAGAAAATACTTCCCTCCGATTCTCGTCAAGGTACTTATATTTATTATATTTATTCAACGGTAATAGCTCATTAATTTTTATCGTGATCGATAATTAATCAGAAAACGTTAGATTTAATTTTTCGAGTATTTGGAATTTTTTTATACATTATTATGTTTTAAATATATTTTTTGTTTATATTACAACCAGAATTTTTATATTTTGATATGCATTGTAATTTTTTTTATAATTAAAAATTTGTGAAAATCTTGTCGACATTTTTCCGAATTGTGAAAATCAATCGATAATCGCTCACGGCAACTGAAACTTTTGCAGCCTTCTTTTATTTTTGTGTGGAATTAAAAAATTATGTCAACTTATTAATTTTCTTGTTTATGTACTTATTTATATCTTGACGAGTTATTTCAATGACGGATTAATAACGTACGGTCGTACAATTTCGTAACTGGAGATTTCTATCAATCGAACAATCTTCCACTCGTTCCGACCGGACTTTCGAACGCCATATCTACCGGGTGGCTGCCCTGTTGTCGTTCCTTATCGCTATGTGCTACGTGCACGCACGTGGACGTCATTTTCTTCATCGTTCCCCGATTACATCCTCAAGCTAACTCTTACAATAATTACTCGCGAGACTTCTTGCCTTTTTGAAGAACTTGACCCTTTCTCACCCGCCGGTCTGAATTGTCGCTTGTCTCCGAGGAAGCATATGTTGCATACCTCCTAAGGACACCCTGATTCATCAATTTTTAATTAAAGTAGATTAAAGAAGAACCAACATATGGCTTGCTTACATTGGTAAAAGCGCACTGCGCGCATCAAATCGCCATATGTCGCTAGAAAACTGAAACTACTATTTGTGAAATTAATTCATCTGAGAAGAGCGCTCTCACGTGATTATACCGTTTCTTTCAAGAACTCTTGACGTTATAAAAAAAATTAGATAAAATAGGAACTCTCGAGATGCAGTAACAATATGGACTCTCGCATCAAGAAATCTTAATTTAAATTAAAAAATTTATTTCTGAAATAAATAAATATATATATATCTATATATTTATCTATATATTTAGGGTATATATATATATATATATATATATACCCTAAAATTTGAATTTTCTCTATCGATAAGAGTGATAGTTAATTTTTAGCTTGAGCGGCACTTATCGTCTTCCTTGGGTCCCGCGGGATCAGGGAAGACCGCGGTTCCGCGGGCGGTTTTTCTCTCGCGACGTACCCCCGCACGTGCGCGATTTTCGTGACACCCGGTACGCAAGGTGTTCCCCTATTCCGCGTAAGTACATTATGGTGTGTACTGTTGTTTTATCAGTAGTGCAGGATCGCCATGGCTACGAAGTATGAATAAGCCGTAGCCGGCCCGTCGCCGCTGCTCCTGCATGCCTTGTGCCTAATTACCATTTTCGTAATTTTCTGTCACGAAACTGACTCCGGCGAGCCGGTAACCTGAAATCGGTCCCCGATCACGATCGCGCCCAGGTTGATTCCTCGATTCCAGGCTCTCGAGCTTCCTCGGAATTTGACGAGCAGGTTTGTGTGTCTTTGTGATCTACAATCTATATACAGTTTCAATATAAATCGATATCCAACACAAAAATATTCCCCCGTTCGATTGAAGAAAATAATTAATTTATAAGTAATATCTTTTTGCATTTCGATTATAAATTTACTAATTTATAATTATTTTGAATATGTTGTTTAAATATTTTAAATAATTTATACACTAAATTATATAACGAGTTCCATTAATTTTAGACTCAAGCACTGATTTATTAATACATCATTTACTTTCATTAAAGCCTTTTTTAAAAGTTTTGATAAAAAGAAATGCTGCTGCAAGAAAAAATTTTCAATATTCAATATAAATCTATACATTTCGCATGCTGACATTAAACAATAAAACAATCATTTATGGCTATTAAAATTTTATAAATTCCTTTATTTAAAAAATTCAATAACTTTTCAATTTTTTATTACAATCTTATTTTTATATTTTTTTTCTATAAGAACCGCGGTCTACACACTTTAAATCTTTTATTGATTTTCTTTAAATTTACGATGTAATTATAAATTGATTATATAAGCAATAGGCCAACTGAAATAATTAATGCATATAAAGTACACAACAAGAAGACGTGTTAAAATAAAATTCGACTTCTCGGAGAAACATTTTCGCCCAGGTCACTCGACATCCTTTTTATTTTCGCCGACGACACTATCGACGAGCGGTTTAATCGATCCTCTTGGATTCCGCCGTCCTCACGGAGACGCGACTAATTGCGGGAGGAGCAGTTTCGACGGTTGGAACGATGTTCCCGCGCGGCAACTTATCGAACTGTCAATATGTGATCAGCTGACGCGCTCGATCGAGGTTGTCGCAAGCGGATTCCTATTTATAGTGTTTCGTACGTCGCGAACGCCGTTGTCGTGCCGCGAAAGGTTGACGCGGCCACACTCCCTCCCGCCCACCGTCGCTGCAACATTTCCCCGAGTGTATCCGAAGGACAATTTTTTTTTAAGCTACAGTAATCAATAGAGAAAGCGCAGATCTGTGTACGAGCTCCAACGAGATCGTCACTCTCGGTGATCTCGAGAAAACATTTTTTTTTAATTGAAAATATTGCGATGTTGAAAGACTTGGACTTCGGGAAGAAGAACTGGAAGTTATTTTTTCTTCAGAAAATGGAGAGATATGTATTAAAAATAACACGGGACGTAATATTATTTCATTCGCCGCTATTGTTTCTGCGTCATTGACGAGAATAGAGAGTTGTATAAAAATAATTCTGCATCTATAATCCATTACCGTGATTGAAAGACTTTCCTATAACGAGAAAGATTCAATCCTCTTTTCTCCGTCGACAATTTCCCCACAGCCAACATATTTTATCTTGCGGTTAGAAAGTTGCTCGATCGTTGCGTCCAACTTGATTTATATTTTGTTAACATTGAGAGTTCATAACTAACGGGTCAGAATCGGGCAATGAAGACTTAAAGGTTGAAAGTTAGGAATCGAGCAGTTAGATTCGGGATTCAGAGCCGAGGCGGTTGGAAGTCTACGGCGC